>NC_092531.1:16826730-17127692 GCF_037038585.1 Patagioenas fasciata | reverse complement strand
GCTTTATTAACCTCATAAGTAAAAATAAACACTTTTCAGGGTGCTGTGCCTTTCATCTGCAGTGCCGATTATGCTCAATTCCTGAGCTTCTCCTACTATACGACACCAGTGTGACAATTCAGAAAGCCTGCGACTAGTTCTGTTGCACTGACAAGGCAAGTTCATCCTGATCTCAGAGATGCAGGACAAAGAAGAAAACAGAGCTCATAACTGGAGTCTGTATTTATTGTCCTCTTTTTAATACGAAAATTAACCAAAAAAAGCCCCCAAAATGCAGTGTCTTCATGACAATCAAGTCGAAGTCAGTCCCATAAATGGCAGCCTGTTACCCTAACCCAGCCCACAGACCTGGACACTGCCCCAAGCAGCAGGCATCACACTACCCCCACATCCTACAATTACAGCCAGAACTGGAATTCATTTCTGGAACAATCTGAGACCACATTCCCCATACAAATGGGGCACAACAGCTTCTAGTACTTCTACGTTTCTAGTTGCTATAATCATTTCTCAGAGTCAATAATTAACATGAGAGAAACCCCATATGAACTGAAGAAGTACAGAAACTCATTCCAGCAAGAGCGTGGAGTCTCACAGCATTTGCCTCCCAGAAGTCAGGACTGCTTGTCATTCAAAACCTGCACTGAAAACTTGGCAAACAAATTTTATAAACTTCACAAACTTCACCTAAGCAAAGAAAAAACAGCAAGGCTAGTTTAACTTGCTGGCTTCTCCCATCTGGCACAGCACTCGGAGAAATCAGCAATTCCAAGTCTGCCTGGAGCATTCCCTAGCTCTCAAATGACAAAGTACCATACGCAGAGTGCTGGCCTTTGGGAGAGCGAGTGGGAGGCACGCTCTTCATTTCAAGTTTCATCACAGCTACTTGCAGAGTTTGCTCGTCCCATCTGCAGACTGCCCAAGCTGTGAAGCCACCCCCAAACTGCTGTGCCCATCCTGTGCTGGAGGTGCCCCGAGTCACTCCAAGACCTATGAGCGATACCACTCATGTTTCAGTTTGGGCTGTAAAACATGGGGAAACCCACCCATCCTGAAGGCTGCAGAGGGAGAACTGCAGAAAGGCACAAGGAAAGCCTGAGTGAACCCCAAGCAGGCAGATTTTCCTTGCAAGTGGGGACTCTGCTCTGTCTTTCAGCTCTGGCCAGCAGTAAACGTGACTGTATAGAGCCAGGTCAGGCACAATCTGTAGAGAAATACCTAAATCTGCGTAGGAGCCAGAGTTAACTCCGCAAAGACTATTCCTGGGAAAGACTAAGGAGGAAGAAGCCAGAGCACCTACAGTCAAGAGTTTAGATAGCAAACCATGGCCGTGACTGCACAACTGTTCCTGCAGCTTTCACTCTGAAGCCATTGTAACCTCAATGGCTTCTCCTGAACTGCCATCATGACCTACTTCTGCCCATCCCAGTAAAACTTGCATTCTATGATGCCACCAAAACCATCCTCATCCTTGTTACTACTTCCCCATCTATTTCACAACCAGAGACGTTATGTGTTAGATGCTTAACAACCCACCACATCCACGTCAGCACACAAAGTTTCTCACTTGGAGCAGTGACACCAAGTCTGCTACAGTTAAGTAAGAAACATGGGCAAGGAACAGGTAACCAAAGTGCTACATACATCAGCTGTAAAGAAAGCAAAAGAAACCTGCTTAGAATAAAATAAAAAAATTCTTGTGCACTCTTTTTATAAACCCATCCAGGTCAATCTCCAGCAGAAACTAAGCCCCAAGGAACCATGCTAATTAGAAAGACACAAACAAAACTAAACCAAAGAATGACTTTATTTACTCTGATACTATCATAATAAATCTCATCTCCAGGGTGCACTGATCTTCAAACAAACATTATTTTCCTCACCTCCTCCACTGCTGCCACTCTGAAGTTTTTCTGTCAAACATTTTAGTGTCTTATATTCAACACACACTTTCTTTCAGCAGCAGACATCCACAAATATTTTGCATTTTTACACATGAGAATTTTCAGGAATCGGAATTTATTTATTCTCAAGCAAAAAACAGAAGGCACTGCGAAATCGAGATATCTCTGAAAATCACACACATCTACCAAGCTAAAAGATAGTTGGTCCTTCTTAAAAGTGATTACTTAAACTTATGCTCCTGACAGAGCCAAGAAAACAGATACTTTTCGACTACAGCACAATAGGACAGAGATATTTTGTAACAAGATGAACAAAATCAGACATGGAAAAACATGGTGATTGTGTAAAAAAATTAAAGCCCTGGAGAATCCAATTATATTCAGGTGTTGGCATAGAGAAACTCTCTGTAGAAAGTCCTCTCTCTTGGAGCATTCTACTAGCTATCATCCTAGATAAATCTTCTGTAAAACCAACCTTCTCATGTTTCACCCTAAAAACAGTAAAATCCAGGCTCAGGCTCATCTCATGCAAAACGGAGTTCCAGGCCAAGGGCCGCCAAGAAATCTCCTCATCACCCCCAGACAGCATCACCCTGTCCACCTGGAGTCCCCAATCACTGCGTTATTCCAGACCACAGACTGAAACAGTCTCTAAAATAACCAGTGTTGGTTCCACAAGAGCTTTGCAGATTACAACCCACACCCCAAAACACATCTGATAATGTACAGGAAGCAGACGTAGTATCTGCCGCATTAGGAGACACGGCATCCCATTGCTACCTCCCTGACGGAACTGAAAGCAGGTTTAGCATGCTGTGAGAGTTTGGTGAAGTGCAAAAACGGTTTCACTCCACTTTTCATTTCTAACACTAAGTCACATTTCTTAAAAGAGTTGTTTCTATAACACTGCTCAAGCTAGAAGATGGTCAAATGCATTTTTTTTTTTTCCTAGGGAGTAGAAGACACAAAAAAGAGGGCTCCTCGGGTAGATGACAGGAGACAACAGACAGAGGCCTCATGGACTGGCACATCCCACCAAGAGGGTGACCCTCACACCAAAGGTCTCCACCGAGTGACACACAGATCACTGGCAGCCCTCTGACAGTTAGGGTATTCTGACCCCGCTACACAGGCCTTGAAAACCATCCTGCCTTTCCAGCACACCCACCAAGTACCGCAGGAAAACACAACGTGCAGAACTACACACCGTGAGCCTCCAGATTCTGCCATTTCTCTGTCCCACCACATGTCAGACACTGCCCAAGTCATTCCACTAAAACACTTCAGTATTAAAAGAGATAAATATATATATGGAGATATTTTTTAACAATTATTATTGCTGAAAATATGTCTTATTGGTTAAATGACAATGTAAAACATACTGCTTCACTAACAAAATACTTAGCACTCAAAAAGGCCCCAAACACCCACAAAGCACATCCCTCCACTGCAGGTCTGGGAAATGGCAGATATTAGTTTCTACATCTGCTTGCCAAGCACGTAGCAGTCAGGCTTTACCATAAAACCCAGCTTAAACCACCTCTGCTGTGCCCAAGGACCCCTGCAGCACCTTCACACGTGTGTCACTACAGCGTCTGCAGGGCAGCACAGTGTATTACATCAGGAAACTTGATCCAGGTTAAAAATACAGTTTATTTTTTGGGACAGAGTTATTTTTAACGCCAATGGAGTTCTCTGCTCCTAGTCACTGCTTGAGCCTGTAAACAATTGTACCAGCACAGAGGTTGGTACAGGGCAAGGATGTATTTAAGCCAGCCATGCCACCGAGAGGGAGTAAAAAGATGAAAAAAAAAAAACAAAGCTGTTCCTGTATAGCTGTGCTTGGGACTGATGACTGGCATCTTCAAGGTATCTTTAACACCTATGAAATATCGATTTCATAGCCACTGCAGTAACCCTCACACAATTCTTCTATTCCTAGGCCATACCAAGAGTCATCAGATGTTTTACCAGCCCCACATCCCTCTGAACGTTCACTCATTCTTCCATGATCATTAACAACTGCGGCTCCATTTAAGACAAGATCCAGAGAATTCAAATTGAGACCCAGTGGTCACAGCCAGAGGATTTTCCGTGGCTTTTTTCTGACTGCACCATGGCTGAGAAACCCACCCCAACCTGCATCAGGAACCCTCAGCTCTCGTCCTCCCACGCAGCTATGGAGGAACAGTAGCTTCAATGAAGAGGTAATGATGCAAGTATGGTCTTCAATTTGATACCTAATTTTAGTAGTCAGGCCTCAAATATTTTCATTATTGTTTCCAACTTACACCAGTAGAGATACATGTCAGTAAGACCCTAAATCAGCACTGAGTGCCACCCAGCAGCCTTTTTGGTAGAGACTGATTTGGCTTAAAGGAAGTAAGTGTTGTCCTTCTGCAGGTGCTGATGTGGTACACATAAGGAAAGCATATTTATTTTGTACTTACAAATAAGATTAGGTCACGATTCTTCAAATACAGATGTAATACTACATGTCTTTACTCTTACAAACTCAACGCGCTTTGCCTTTTTTAATATTTCTGATCTTGTATGTCACTGCACAGGTGCTTATAAAGTAGATTTGCACGTAGCAAGAGAGATCTGCATCTTCCACTATTTCAGCATTTATTATTAATAAAGATAATGCCCAGATGAAGTTTTGTTACTTCCAACACGATCCCAAAAATTCCCGTTCAACACTGACTGAGCAGACATGGTCACAAAGAGCAGCTGAATGCACGTGGCCCTGCGACCGCACTGCAGCCCAGCACAGGGTGCAGGGATTTATCCTGCGGCGGGTGGGGCAAAGCTGAAAAAACAATGTCTTTAAAAAAGAAAACAAAAAGAAACTGCTCCCAACTACAAGGATGAAACTTACTTGTGCGCTTCAAAGTTCAAAGACATTTTAAAGGCAGCTATGGGTAGATGAATCAGAAAAACTAATGCAGATTGGACTGGAAGCAACAAAAGACTTTTAGCTCAATAAGTGCTTTTACGGTTACTTCAAAAAATTACCAGGTTAAGTACAACTAATTTGTAAAATATTTAATTGTCTGAAAGAATGTATTGTTTTTGTGCAAACCCAAAATCCAATTACTTCACACATCATCTACTTAAATGCACATAAGCATGGCTTTTTTTTTTTTCCTTTTTACTTGCTTAATTTGCAGTGACTTTTTAAAAAAATAAAAGAAAAACTTCACAGATACAATTTCAAGCGTTTCAGATTAGTCAATATGCAAAGATAATCCCTGGCAGAACTTTAACATGATCCCCACATAAAAGCACTCTCCAACATTAAATTGTCAGGTTTTATGTGATGTGGATAGGATTTTTCCTGCAAAACTATCATTCTAATCCTAAATTCTTGTCTCAGAACATCACCCTGTAGTGCAGGGTTCAAATATTTAATAAAAAGATTGTCTGATCTAAATAATGTTTATTAAGTGCTTTTCTTTTCAAAACACCCCAACATGCTTCGCAAACAGCATCACTGTTTTCATGCACTTTTTGGGAGCAGCACAGCAGCTGCTCTAAAAGTGATTAATAGTACATCAGGGTTAAGTCTACAAAGCCACAATGACAGTATTGAATTGAAAACTAAAACATTAAATAGTTGCATACTCTGAATTACTTATACTTAAGCTTCTGTAATTCTAGAGAAAATGTACCTTTGGTAAGTGCCAATTCAAGCAGGGAATATCTCCACTGAACACTTTATGAAAAAGATACCGTTTGGAATATGACAATTCCTCCAGTAGTAAGCTGTGGCATCAGTAATTAAAAATAGAATACCCATTTCTATCAGTTGAGTTCTTCCAAAATTGAAGCTTTCTTTGAAGTTCTCTCCCAGCACTTACAGGCCTGACCCTCCTTTGCTTACAAGCTCTGACAAGGCAGCAGCCCAAGGCAGTGAGAACAGGAACACCAACGTGCCCACGGTGCTGTCAGATGCAAAACCGACACTCTCGGAATGCAGAAACGCTCAGCACACTGGGACTCACAAGCTTTGGAAACACTTCGCATATTTTTAAAGGTTTACTATTTTTGGCAGGAAGATGAGGGGAATTTGGTAGTCTTGCATACAGTGCTGCAAGTGTTGCCTAAATAATTTTGCAACCTTCCCGTCGCTGGTGCGTGGAAATGGTAACATCACTCCACACAATTTAGAGGAAGGAGGAGCAACAAGAATAGTAAAATCGTTTCTTCCTCACTATCCAGAGTTTTCCTTCCATCTAAGTCTCATCCAAAAAGCAAAACGAGCCAAATGAAATGAATAATTCACAGAACTGTGTCAGTAAGCCTCAAGTTGGCCCAGTTTTACTAAATCTTAACTGCTTTCAACAACCAGTCACCTCCAACCCCTCTTTTTTTTTTTTTCCCTTAGGCATTTCCAGAAGAGCCTTCCATGTGAACAGGGACAATGAGGACTGCTAAACAAACTTTTGCAGGTCACAGTTCAATACTGCCCAACCCTTGACTTCGGCAGAGCAGCCACACCAAATCAAAGGGTCTAGTCCACGTGTGCCAAACAAGAAGACCAAGCTACAAGCAATCCTCATGCCTCATTTGCAAGCCACAGCAAAACAGGGAACTGTTGGCCACCTCTGAGCTGGGGAAAAATGAAAAAAGGCCGTTGTTTCTTCGCTGGTTTGGACTCACTTCCATCGCATTGATAAAAATTGTGCCGGCTGGACTGATGTGCTGCACGGCTAACGCGGGGTTTGTGAGTAAACTAAATGATGATGCTCAGACAGTGCATTATGAGCCACACAAAAGCAATGTGCTCTCCAGCCGTGCAAACCCAGCTACGGGGAATACGAACAGAGCAGAGACCTCTGAGAGTGCTCCAGCCAACTCGCAGGGAAAAGAGCCTTTCTAAACCAGGCATTGAGTCTTGGAAAACACGTTTGTTTCTACAAATGTAATCTGACCATGTTTATCTTTCTCAGCCAATGCAATACAGAGATAACTCCCCAGAGGACTGATCTGAAAGAGCTGAGCTTCTTCAAGATTAAAGTTCACTGCATCTTTCCTCTGGTTTCAAGAAATGAAATGCTCGCTGTCCACCCTTTTATTCAGTAAATCCCCAAATGCAGCAGGTGACCGAAGGAGCAAGAAAAACCAACTCATGCCACCTTCTCATGTTAGTCCGCAGACTGTAGTTACACCTAAAACTGATGCCCAAAGCTGTTTTAGTTTAAAAAGACACAGGTATAGCCAACTCACGCAGGGAACGCACAGAAGGCCACGTCCTTGTTATTGCTGCTAAGCTGGCAAGGCACAAACGTCGAGCTAGATTACCTGACAAGCAGCATGTGATTCCCCTTCCGTGATTACTGTCTTAGGCATGTGAATCTGATCAAGTCACTTAAGTATTCTGTATCTCATTTTCCCCATACATGAGCACAAATTTCCTCCAACAGCATTATCCTACTGCCAAATCACCAGGTTTTCCCTGATGCGTAGATCTAAGCCTCACTCATTGCAGTCAACTTTACCTTTTCAAGCCATACCATGTTTTCTGAGAAAGGATCCTACAGAAAGAATTCTGGTCACGTCCACTCTCAGAACTGTCCATATTCCTCTGCCTTTCCAACATTCTCCCACCACAACATTCAATTTTCTGTATTCGCTATCCACAAACCAGTTATTCCCAAGGGAAGCTGTTCCATTTAAAAATCCCCTCTCAATAAAATTTTTGCTAGCTAAAGGCTTATTTTATTACAGGAAAAACTTTCCCAATCCTCCCACACCACAAGGAATAGTCATGCTCCTAGAAGACTACAAAAGGATTCCAGGTGACAGGAGCTGACTATAAAAAAAATAATAATAATAATATCAGCATTATTTTCCTTCTTGGAAGTAAAAATCAATATGCACCAAAACCTTATTCATAATATATTCCTGAATGATACCTGGACCAAATGAATCTGCCCAAACATGTCATTTCATGTCAAATGGTGCTTCTCCTGCAGTGCCAACTGATGGCAGGTCAGACAGCAAGTCAGACACTGCAGGACTCTGGCACCGTTGTCATTTTTGTGACACGACAAAAGTCACTTGCTCTTCCCCTCTGCAGGCTGCTCACTAACTGTCACATAAATAAACACTTTAGCTGCAGAACTGACCTATTTTTCTAGGGGAAATACACATTATTCTTTAATAACAGGACTTGGTTGGATAAAGATACTGAAAGGACAAACAGCTTTTACACCACTGTTAAGCAAACTCAAAAGCCTGAGACATTTCAACTACAAATTCAAGAAACAAAGAGGGTTCATTGGGGGGGATGTTTGTCCCTTTTTGGCACTCATGGTGGGTGGCATTTCTTTTAAACATTGACTCCCCCTCAAAATGAGGGAAAAAAGCAGTGTCAGGATATATATGCACATTGCAGGCTTCTTAGCAAGTATCAGAGCAGCAGTTCATGTTCCCAAAGATATACCTGCACCAGCACTTCAGCAGATAATTGATCTCACCTTCGCATTCACCTTGACCATTCAATTCTAGAGTCGTAGCGCTCACACACTTTTAATGCCTAACTGGATTGGGCCTGGAGATGAGAAAAGGGTCTGAAATTTGTCTCGCTTTTAATGAGGATAGCATTAAGTAAAACAGATCATTTCCTAATAAAGCAGGATCATGAATGAATTATAAAAACAAGATGCTTCACTTTTTTCCAGCCTTTTAGAAGGGCTAAGAGTTTGTTTCATACCCTCTCCATTCAGGCCGGTAACATTGGCCTCTCTTGCTGAGGTTCATTTAAGAAACAAAAAAAAAAAAAAAAAATTTAAAACTTCAAAATTATCAGGCTTTCCAGAGCAAATATAGTTAGTTCACATAAGCCGCTTCTCCACCAGTAGTGACAGAGCAATATGAATTAATATGATAAAAAAATATGGTAATCAGAATATTATCTAAAAAGACTACTTTTGTTCCCTTACTTCAAAAAACTTAACGTATTCTGTTCTTGCCTTGGGTAGATGAGTAGATACATGAAAGAAAAGAAGGAGGTAAAAAAAACAACAGAGAAGCAGATATTCCTTCTTGCGGCTCTTTCCTTCCTCTACAATACCTCAACTCTTTACAAGGTACACTGGAAAAAACATCTGTAAACTGTCCTGTTGGATCTTTATATTCAAGTGATGAATCTAAGTCTCTTTTGCTTAATGTGCTTTACATGTGCTTCCAAAAAAACCTCCAGCACACCCAAACACATTTATCTTCCAGAAACAGCAAGCTGCATGGCAATAATATAGTCCTGCATGTCACTGCTCCAGTGCAATGTAAGAAAACAGGGTTCAATACTAACAAAAATTCATTTCTCAACAAGATTTCCAAGCAAGATGCTCATCAATTCTCTATGTTGTATTCAAAAGGCACCTGCAACCACTCACAAACATTAGCTGGTGCACCACAACTCCCACATTAAATAAGATTATCCTCCTTATTGGACAGATGGGACACTACAACTTAAGTGACTTTCCCATAAACCAAGCATAGGACAGCGATATAAACTGAGCTCAATCTACCATCTGAAACTGCAAGGCCATTTTAAATAACTACCCATACACAGAAGGACAGAGAGCAGACTCAAATATATCATCCAGCATATAGGTAAGGACCTTCACAATTCAGACACACAAGAACAAGCTCAGATTAATCCGAATACTATGATATAATTAAACCTTTTTAACGACTGAAAAAGGGAACCAAAAAAAGCAGTTTGTGGAGTATTCGAAGTGTTTTATGTAGAGAACAATAGTAAGAAATTACCTGGCTTCTCTTACTGGGGTAGTCACAACAATTTTCAACACTTAACCATGTAAATTTCTGTACACAGAAAACATAAAATATCAAACAAGCTGACATGTTTCAAAGCATTATCAACAGTGTTTAGCATATAAATTAACACAGACACGAAGTGTCTGCAAACATTTATTTTTAAACTATTAGGAACACAGTAAATTATCAGATATTAGGAAAAAATTCTTCCCGGCAAGGGCTGTTGTGCATTGGAACAGGCTGCCCGGGGCAGCGCTGGAGTCGCCATCCCCGGAGGGGTTTAAAAGGCGTTTAGACAAGGTTCTTAGGGACATATTCTATTAAATATTTTTCCCCTTTACCCACAGGAAAAATGCAAGAATATAGAGCATAAGGAGCATTGCTCAGCATCTTCCTAAAACTAATACATTTAATACACATCAAACGTACTGGGACAAAGTGCCTCGATTTGCAGAAAGGTGTCTTTAAAAAAAAAAAAAAAGATGGCAAGGCAAGACTAGAAATCCATCATTTATGTCTATCGATGTTTTAATACCAATGAGCTTTTGAAAGATGTAACAAGAGAAAACTAAGTTATCCTTTGAAGAAAAATACATACGGTTTTTTTGACAAGGTCCAAAATCTGCCACTCCAACTCTCCGCGCTTTTGTTTTGGATGCTTATAAGCAGGGAGCGTTATTTTCCCCCTTCCCAAAACAAAGCATGACCAAACAAGCTGGAGTCCCGAGTTCACTTGCACGGCACCCACAGGCACGCAGGGGAATCTGCTGTGCCAGTGCAGTTCTCAACAACATCGTTATCAGAGAAAGCGCTGACATCCAACAATTAATAATCTACAGCAAAACTGAAAGCTATATTCTCTCTCACCAGCACCTCCAAAACTCATTTGCAGTACGGACTGATCCATGCTTTAACGAGACATATTAGAAAGTAATTAAATTTATTTTCTGGTTGATTTTTGGACTCAAAACATGTCCCTAGGCTATAACCAGCAAGAGATTCTTCACTTAGAATTAAATTACTGGTTACTTTTCTGCACTCCTTGTTGGGGTTAAAGAAAAAGAAGTGCCTGGGGTTCCACAAGGCCTTTCTCCTGCCATAAAACAATCAGAGCTCCGTGGTCATTTTTCCACCGAAACAATAAAAGCAATAAACACTATTCAAACATTCCCAAACCTCATGGATTAACAAAAGAGGATGAAGGGTGTTGGGGGGAAAAACAAGGCCTGACAACAACAAACCCTGGGGAATGCAAAGAGCTGGGGAGATTCCATCAACCCAATTACAGCCACGGGACCCCGAGCACGGGGTGAAACTGCTCCCAGGGCCACAAAATTAGACCGGAGTTTACACAGAGGAAGAGCCTGCAACAATCCTCTGGTCTCACTCCTGATGGGATCACTCCACACCGCTTCCAGGGCAGACCATCAACATCCAGACGCTGGTTTTGGAGCTTTCACCATGAACCGCAGTGAAATCACAGTGTATACCCACCGGTCGGCTCCAGCGCAAGTTGAATGGGACCCAACTCCATAGTTCAATTGGTTTTTAGCCTCCAGTCACCTGCAGAAATAGCTGCAGTAACAGAAGGCTCTAATGCCTTCCAGACTTACAAAAAGGAAAAACAGCAATGGAAAGGACCAATGAAACTCCTGCTGAAGTCAACTGGAAGATCACTTTAAAGGTGCCTGTTTAAATAAATAAATCCAATGTAACTGGACCATCTAGAAATTACTACTATAGATGAAGTAAGACACTTTTTGTTGGCCTGCTCTAAACCAACCCATTTAAAAATCAATCAGATAAACAAATTGTATAAAAGCCTGGGTATGAACAGCAATGTCAAGTACATTGTCTGTCTTCCAGTAAATTATATTAATGAACTAATATTGTTTGGTTGCTTTTCACACCATGAGACTGTTTACGCTTGGGAGAATCCTCTGACCTAGATTTTCCAATCGGACTACAGGTTTCAGGCACCTTACATCTGAGCTGTCACACCACCCACCAGAGAGCTGTGGACCAGAACACTTCTGAAGATTAATGAAGTCCATCACTATATCCCACTGAAAAACCCAAACTTCATCACTTTTTTTAATTTCCATATCTGGAAAGAGCTGAGAAACTCTCCCTTGAAACGTTCATAACACACAAGATTAAAACGGGAATCCAAAACTATGTTATTGTAGGACCCCAATGCTTCAGAGAAAGAAAGGAAAAAGAAAAAATAAAAAAAAAAAAAAATCACACTGATGACACAAGGAATAGGAAACAAGAAATCAGTGGTAAGGCTGCAGCACGGTTCTGTCAATAACGAAGTTGATACATACAAAAATCTTTCCCATCGATTGGAGAACGCCTCTAATTTATCAATATTGTCCTAGGATGGAGCAAGACGCAACACAATTCACAAGGAAAAACTCAGCACTAATGGTTTGCAAACTGGCTTTGGCAGAACACCAGAGAGTAAGAACACGACAGGAGCAAAAGCTGCTTCTGAAATGGAAGTTCACTTGATGAGGACAGATCTCTGCAAACTCATCTCGGTCTGCGCTTTACCTGAAGCCACTGGAACATGCACCACGGTGACACAAGCCACCAAATCATTCGTCCACCAAAGGTACAGCCCAAACCAGCGGGCAAACAGAGGCAACCTTCCCCAAGATCGCTTGCACTCCTTGTGTTCTATCAATATTTGCAAAGGCCTTTCACATCAGCTAACCGGAGATCAAAATTACCTTTGACAGAAAGCTGTAAGTTTGCCAGAGTGATATATCATTTTAAAGTTACTGAATGCTACAAAACAGAAAGGCTTGGAACCATTACTCTACTGGAGGCTTTCTACAGCTTCAATTCACAAACACTGTGTTGAAGACAAATCAAACAGCCCCCTACAGCGCATGCTACAAAGACCACCTGGCCCAGAACATTCTTCTCTATAATTACTATTTTCTTGCCTAGTCCAATACAATGGTTAGTGAGAAAACAGACTAAAGCATGTCAATAGAGGTCTCCCAAAGGAAACACATAGAGAATAAACCCTCAGGAATACTCTCCTCACCTGGAGACAGGACTGCTACAGATGCACGAGTCACTCAAGTACAGATAATGATTTATCTGGAAGTCATTTTGAGAAGCAATTCTCTCATATAATTAAGGCAGCTTGGCTCAGGAAGTACTGAGGCAAAAATCAAACAAACAAGTTTGCAACCACTGTCTAACTTCTGTCCATCGCTAGTGTTCAAAATAGAATGGCTTGCTAAACCAGAGTGCCTGGTCCCTGTATAACTGGTTCATCACTTGCCTCTGGGTGTCCCATTAGCTCTCACATCTGCAGCAGCACAAACACTGTGTTTTTGTTATTTCTGCTGATCTTAATTTCCACATATTACACACAACAGTCTAAGTGTTCATTACTGCACCATACAGGTAGGTTAAACCACATCTGCTTCACAAGAATGGAAAAAATTACTAGCACAACAAAACACTTAACAACAAAACAAAGAAAGAACTCAATATCTCCTTCACCTAATTTTAATCAAGAACACATTACTTTAATTGTGTCTGTAGACTCCTCTATTGGTTACTGCAATCATTACACTTCTTCACTTAATGTATCATAAAGGCTATTGTTTGCAGACTGTCTTTCCAGCAGCCTGATGATGAGATCTACCCTCTGTAGGTGCTCCTGAGGTAATACAGTTGACGGTATCTCTCCAGATACTCTGAATGCTTCATGGCAGTGGCCCAGGCTACGCGAGAGACACCTCTGCTGTGCCTTCGACCTCCCACAGCAGCTGCATTTCACTAGACACTCACCGGGAACCAAGGAAAAAATAAATCTATCTTAAACGCACAGAAAGCAGAACCTTCATGTGAACTGACTCCCGAAAGGAAAGTGACCGAAGACTTCACGGCTTCCAAACTAATGTAGAAACATATTCCTTTCACTCTAGCTCTCCTGCAATTACTTCTACATCCCCACGACACACCTGCGCACCCACACAAACCAAAACAAGCCCAACACAAACTCTATAAATTTAATCAAGGAAGGAAGAGCAAGCATGAGATGTTTATTTCTATTTTTAAATACTTGGGAGGTGCTCGAATGCTCCCTGCCTAGATAGGTAACTATGTAGGTGCTCCAGAACAGTGAGATCCAGTGCACGATCTGGCACTAGAAGGCACATCCAAACAGCAAAACATCAGAGCAGCTCAAAAGACTATTAAGAAACCTATTAAGAAAGGCTTTTGAAATAATTGTTTCCTCTAAGCCACGACAGACAGTAACTTGCGGTGTTGTTGCAGAAAAGAAAAAGTACATATATATGCATGTACTCAAGCACACCAAAATAATGCTCTAAGCAGCACTATGGTTTATAGAGAACAAGACAGTCTCCTTCTTGTTCCCACAGTTTGTTTCTGCCTCCAGCAAAGTTGGTTGCCACTCTGGTTGCTCTCTCCCTCATCCAAATGGTTTGCATAGCAGATTTGCTGAAACGTCAAGTTCTAACCAGGCCCTAATCCTGCTGACTTTCCTCGCAAAACTGCTAGAAAGGAATTCCTCCTGGCAGCTGCAGTGCCTCTGCTCATCAGCTTCCCAAGCAACGGCAGAATGAAATGGACGGGCACATCTCTCTGTGCTGCTGGAGAGAATGGCGATAAGGACCAAGCAGGCAAAGGGGAGGCTCCCAGCTTCTCAAATGTGTTTTGGAAGGGGAGGACAGAAAAAGCAAAGGTCTTAGAAGGAAGACAGGAGCATGGCCTGCAAGAACTCAGGCAAGTTACTGCCACACTTGCTGTTGTTGCTGGAACACAGGCGAGGCCTTTACTAGTAAGATTTGGGGGTTGGGATGTCATAATTTTAGGGTTTTGGGTTTTTTTTTAACTCGTTCCTTAAGACACTTTAACCAGGCATGGCACGGAGTTATTTGCACCAATTGCAGTGTCTCCTGAATACTAGAAGAATGAGTAGGATAACATTGCAAAATAGCTGTCCTCTTGCTCATGACATTCTTTGTCCAGACAGCACCCTCACATACAGGTCAGATCACGCAGCCCACTCAGCACATACAGAAAAGCAAACGTTTTTACTTCTAGCTAAGCAATTTCCTTGAAGTAACGCTATTACAGATATTGTTTATTAATGATGCCTAATGTAAACAAAGTACATCTCTTGGAGGATCTACACAGAGCTCTGCACCGTTTATGATGACTGGTAAGCCCTGTGTTGTTCAACAGTTATTTCCTCCTCCACCCTCGTCCCAGGCCAGATACCATTTTAATAAATATTTACTAAGCAGACAAAAGCAAGAAAGCTTCACAGGTTGAAGTTTTCAGGTAGTACGTGCATGCTGTTGAATCTGGAAGCACGTGGACACTGTATCCAGAGCCCTGACAGCGCAGTACAGGCACAGCCCACAGATCCGAGTATGACAAAAACAGTGCCACGCTACAGCAACGCCAGTTCAGAGCAAAATGTCTCTTTTAGACCAGGCAGCCCTGTTCTCAAGCCACAAGTAGACAAAGAGGCTGGGACCTGCGACCACCACAGATCCCAGGGACCTCCCACTTCCACCAGGCACTGCCATACCAGAAGATTTGCACTGCATTCCCCATCCCAAAAACACCCTCTCTCTTACCTCCATTTCACCTAAATTTCACCTCCATTTCTCCTAAAAAGATCATCTGCCACATGCAAACAATTCTAACCATACCAAGACACTTCCAAAATGTAGAAAAGAATAAAGCCTTTGCCTAGGAAGAATATTCTTTTTTCCATCTGCAAGATATATTCCAATTACTTATATTCTCCTTTAAAAAACTTGACCCTAAACCAGCCCTTGAATTTAACCAACTCTCTACAGTTGTTATGCTGGAAAGGTTATTTGTTTTCCCTGCCATCACCCTCTTCATTTTCTGGAGCAAGGTATTACTGGTTATTTGAATTCCTCTTCTACAGAAGAGAAATGGATGCACACAAACAACCGCAGCGAGTACAAGAGGAAGAACGCTTCATCTCTAAATTAAGGATTTGCATACTGGATTTTACCTGTAACACCCACTGCAGTATTTTATCCCAGACTTTCAGATCACAAAAGACAGAGCAGACTGTGACTCACGGCAATTTCGGCTCTGCATGCCATGTTTCACATGGACCAGTCAATTCTGATTCTGCTAAACAGCCTTCATCAGGCACTTAAAAGTAAAGCATCTTCTCTAAGAGAGCTCCTATTCATGTGCTGCCTTCATGAGGAAAGCTCCAGAGATGGAACTGAACTTAGTCAATGTTTCCCCTTTGTGTTATAATGATTTAAGATTCAATTAAAACTACACAGGGAGGCACTAATTCTGAAACACCCGCCTTAGCGATAACCAGATTAAGACCTCCAAACTTGCTCCGCTCTCAAACAGCAACAGCCTGCCAAATGATAGCAGATGTCAATATCGACCAACTGGAGGTTGGGTTTTCCATTAAATCCTAGACCACTCCTGAAGGAGGATTCCCTACGAAACGGCAAGGAAAAAAAATTTAAAAATAGCACTTGACAGCTCTGAATTTGTTTAGCCAGAAGTCACATCTCCTCCTCTGCTTGCTTTGAAGGCTGGAGACTGGCAACACTCCTATCAGATCCTTTCAAATCCCTTAAAGGGAAGACATGAAGCCAAATCAAGAGTAATGCCACCCACAGAGACAGAGCTACGACTCTCACTGATCAATATACTGTGCCCACCAGAGAGAATGAATGCAAGAGAGGTTTTGGGGCGAAAGTCCGGGCAGGGTCACGGAAAAAGAGCTGAGCAGCTGGTTTCATTGTGAGAAGAGGCAATAGGTTTAGGGTTTGGTTTGGTGTTTTTCATGTCTTCTTCCCCTCCAACAGCGCTTGCTTTGAATTTGTTTGGGTAGCATGAAGTCTCCTGGACAAACACAAAGTACCTCAGAATTAAGGCCACGCTTGTTCGAAATCTAGAGAGAAGTCTTTAGACTGGTGCACCAGACCAGTAATTAAAAAGCAAAAGACTTTCCTGCCTTTTTAATGAAACAAAAGCTATTGCAACTGCAGAACAAGGACCTGTTTTTGTTGGGTTTATTTTTTTTATTGTTTTGGGTTGTTGTTTTTTGGTTTGGTTTGGTGTTTTGTTTTGTTTTTTACCTTTACACCCCTTCATCACACCCGCCTATCGTGACCTATTCGAACAACACTTAAAAGCTCGATTGGAGTGTTCAGTGATACATAACTTCCATTTTAGTGAAACAATCCATCTGCTCCATGTGACTCAGAGCCTGCTTTAAGAATGCAATACTGTTTAGGCCAACGGTTGCGCTGCACAAAGTGTTTTGTTCACACGCATTCCTTTGGGATGACAGAGCCTATCCACGGCCTGTAACGGTTGGGGCCTGTGGTTTTTTTTCCCTCATCCACTGAATGCTGCAGTGACTAAGCTGACAAAAATTCCTAGCCAATTATAAACCCACTTAAAGAGACAGGCAACCCCCCTGCAACCTTCTTTTGCCATCCTATACGGAAGTTTCTATACATAGAAAAACATCTTCTCCTCCCAAGGCCTGCACTGATATAAAAGACTTGCTCTGCGCGCTCAACACTTCAAACATGCTTCTTAAATGGCATCATTTCCCAAAACTATAACCTTTAATCATCCATATATATCCCTCACACACCAGTCGAGGTGCGGGCGAGAAACAGACCCCTCAAGTGAGTTAGGCCAGTAAAAAGTTAGAGAAGCCATTACGGGAGGACGATGAGTATGCTGGGAATAGATCAGTCTCAACAGCTATACAGCACTGTTTATTAAGAAGGGAACAGTTAAGCGCCTATAAACCCAATATGATGTTGCAACAAGGAAAAAGCACATCAGGAAGGTCACACTGGTGTACAAACTAGAAGTCTGATCCACCTAAGAGCATAAGCTGAACAGTAACTAGCAACAAGGAGAACTTTGAGTACCCTCTTGAATCCCTCTAAACATGCAAATCAACAACCAAACTCCAAAAAACAACAGCCTTTCTAAGAGGGACCTTCAAGTCATGTGTTGAGTTCATTCTCGCCTACAATGTCAAGGGCTATACAAATGCATTTAATAATTAGCCAGGGCATCCAGTACTACGCTTTGGGCAGGTAACTACAAGTTCACTTTGCCCAGCAAGAAACAGTAAACAAAACAAACAAACAAAAATTGAGAGAATGGCATACAGTTTCTAGCTTCAAAAATCCAGGTTATGGGCACCTCAGCCCCTCACCATTTTATGGTGGGCAAACTACTTGCTAAATCATTTTTAGCGCTCGGCTGACAGCACATGCACATTCCATTCCAAACGCTGAAAACTTTGCTGGGGAGGGGGAGGAAGAGACAGTCAACAACTGAATCAGGCTGAGTCGAGTTCAGAAGAAAAAGGCAATTCAACCATCAGTATTAACACACTATTATCTGAGCATCTTTCTATTACAACTTCAATCTCAGAGCAATGAACGGATTTGAGAAGGAAATCACACTATTAGTGGGAAGGAAGGCTAAACAAACGTTGCTTCATCAGTGTTTAACACTAAAAAAACTTGTTTGCCATATGAAAACAGTTTATGCAAATGCTTAAGAACAATTCATTCCTACATACACGTGTGTTTGGGGAAGGAAAAAAGGAAAATTCAGTGCTCACCTCCAAACTTCCTTCAGCCAATTTCAGCCAAATTCAACTGCAGATCAGTTATCACAAAAATATTTATTTCTATACATTCCATGAAAATGGACAGCTGGGTGGAGGACAGATCTTTTTGGAGCCCCCGCCAAGATAAAAGGACTGTGGATCAAGTTCCCCCCTCATTACACATCCACACACAAGCATTAACAGGCAAAGAAAAAACCCCCAGGAAAGCGAGTAACCCACTGCAAGCCAGACTCGGATAAGAGAGACCAAGAGAGAACTGTGAAAAATGCTAAGCCAGGCTGTTTGCCTTGTCGCTGCAACGTTTGCAAGAACACAGCAAAAACAGCTTTCTTATGGTTTTGCACTTGACATCTCCCTGACATCTTCCCCTGCAACACTGCTAGCTATTCCCCGCTTCCAGCTGCTCTGCAAATTCATCAGAAAATTGAAGTCATACATTACATGCAATTAACTATGCAATACAGCTGTCTATTTTATAAACAAACATTTGCCTGATATTTATCAATGGAGCCTGGAAGTCCACGTTAAGTAGGTTAACCGAAGATCTGGTTCAAGTTTAGATGCATCTTTAATTTCATAGATTTAACATGGTACTGCTGCACAAGAAGGTGACGCAAAAGGTAATTCTCTAAAGAGCTGGCAATACCTACCGTATCATTCTGTAACACATGGATTTCCCCTCCTCATCTTCCAAAACACCAGCAAAAGAAATACATTTCTCCAACAGCGTGGATGGTCACTAGAATATGGCTACACATCACCTGGTGAACACAAACACAGCTCTGGACTGACCCAGAGAAAACACGACCAAGCAAATGCAAAACACAACGATTTGTAAGGAGAAAAGTGTGTGTGTACAGGCAAGAAGACAAAAGTCTTTTTTAAAATAATAGGAAAACTTTTAACTTTTTTATTCTCTATTCCAAAAAGTGGGGAAGGGGTCTGAATTTTTAAAAGGATTTTTAAAAGTTGGGTTTTTTTTAAATCTGTGGCAAAGTGTCATTGATGGACCCAGTTAATTGCTTCAAGTGTTTTAATACTGGAAAATGAAACTGCAGATTTCAAGTCCTCCCATAAACACTACACATCTTTGTGCCAAAAGAAACTAGGAAGCCAAGTAGAATATTTAACATTAGCACTTAGTTTTCGGTGGCTAGTGCAGGCTGCAGGATTCTTCCCAGGTTATGGCATTTCGCAACAGAACAAAGAAAAATGGCAAGCATACATTTGTTTAATTTTAGCCCTTTTCTTAGAATATAAACACTGGTACAGTAATTAACTGCAGATTGGCCTAAACTGCTCTGCGGCCATTCCAGCTTACTAATTAAATATGCTCTCACAGCCATAATAAAAATTCTGGGAAACCTTTGGCTGAAGAACAGGCTTCTCAGGAGGAGAGCGCAAGTCAGGAAAAAGCTTCATTCAGAATGAAAACATTAACAACATTTCTTTCACGTGCTCCAGGTTTTTTTAACTCAGTGACACCAACTGTGCCTTTATTTTTATTTTCTTTTTTGTCTACCCTTCTGTTTATTCCTTTCAGGTGATATTGATTTGCTGGAGAGTTCGCATACCAACCAAATGCACAAACAGCCTGTCCACTGCAAAATATCTTCAGGCATATATATTTTTTTAAACCCAAAGGTAGGATTGACGTTACATGGACTGGCTCACCAAACATTATATTACAACAAACTTGCCTGCTAGAAGAATAAAAATTTTAAAACATGTTGTCCTCTGCTGATACACACAATTTCTACTATATTTCAGGTTTAAGAAAAACACACACATGCAAACTTAAAAGCACGCAGATGTAATTTAAAGCAAAATAAGCACAATCTGGTTCGGCACCTCTGGCTCCCAACTTCTTCCCTTCTCCATGTCTACACAGTTCACGTATGTTCAATATTTCAAAAGGATAGGGGAATATAACGAATAGTCCTCAGAAAGGAGGAAAACAAGGAGAGAAGGGAAACAGAAAATAAAGCCTCCCAGCACACGGTTTCCAGCACTACTGTGCTGAATCAACAGGGAGCAGATTCCCAGATGGCACCCACTGTAAGCACCGCACAAGTCAATGAAGTTATGTCACACGATACCACTCAACTGCATTATCTTATGAGCTCCATGTAAACAAACAGGAGCAGACTCCGAATATTTGTGAGAATACATCATGTTACTGTCTCCATATGTTTAAACATTTTAGTAGAAGGTACATATGGACCACTCTTCCCACCCACTGTCATTCTCTCCCTCCTGTTCCCCATTCCCATACACCGCATCTTTTCAGGCCACTGTCAAACCAATTCAGAAAGGAATAAGGACACATTTTCATTAAAAACGTTTTGTGCTTAGCTGCCATCTGCTTCCTAATCAGCCTCCAAATCCTCACATGCCTTTTCTGTGCTCTTCAGTTTCGCACATTTGGAAGCTGAAAGGTTTCTTCTGTTGTATTATGAAGCACAGTCTATGTGAGCTATTGTTTTTCATGTCAAATTCACCTCTTTTGAAGCACCTGTACACCACACATCTCATAGATGGATCACTCCTAGTTTTGCTATTCCTTTCCCACATAAACAGTTTGCCTAGTTCACTTCTTATGGCCCCAGCAAACACAAAATTGTCTTAGGAAGCTGTAGGTGGACTTTAAAAAAAAAATTTAAAATTAAAAATATCACAGAGGTTATGGCAGATGAGGGATCCTGAACTTTCAAGCAGGTTTTCAAGACTGTAATTTAAATTGGGTTTCTGCAGGCTCACAGTGGCCTAGTGACTAAGGCAGCAGACCTCAAAACTTAGTCACCAGCACAAAGAATAGAAAATCAAAAACTTTTCTTTACACCAACAGACAGGCAAAGCAAGTGTGTCTCTTTCAAGGTGTACAACAGGAACAGCTTTTCTGGTTCTCACACCAGCCACTGAGTAAGACACAGACAGCTTCCATAAACATTTCTAGCAGTCAAAACCGCCAGAAAAAAAAAAAAAGCGCCATAATCTTACTTGTATGCCTGGACGCTCAGTTTTTATCTTTTCCATCTCTACCTGCGCCCCAAAGCACAACCACCGATGCAAACAACTTCACTACTCTCCTTTTATCTCGAGGGACCTGCAAGCCAAGCGAAGTACAGCTGGCATGTCATGTGCCAGAGAAAAGTAGGTGCAAGTCAGATGCCGGAGTGCCAGACCCAACACCGCCACAGCTCCAAAGGGAGCGGACTAGGGAGGCTGCTGCCGTGGGGCATTCCAAGGTAAAGGAATGTGCGCTACACAGAAACCAGGGCAGCAAAACTGGCAGAGAAGCCACTGAAGCTTCACCCTGAATCTTAAATAAAAAATTAAAGTTACAGGTTCTTTGTGGTTTGTTCTGTTACAGAAATGTCATTGGATTATTCTACATCAAACACAGCATATCCTTCCCTCTCTCCTCTCTATGCTGTTCCTGTACAAGTTATATCGAAGGAAGCAGGGGGTTCTTCCTTTGTTTGTGAGCAAAAAGAAAAAAAACCAACTTCCACTCAATGGCAAAACTAAACAGAAGCCAGGCTACTTGAAGTACTGACTGTTCCCACACAACATTTACCCACCAACTCAGTATCTCTCAGCGCAAAACCTAAACAAGGACAAAAGAGATTTACTACACACTCTTTCACAGATGCAGACCAAAGAAAAAGGCATAAAGAAACCCTGAGTGATAAGACATTTTCAGTTTAACATTACTGTGACGCAAAAGGAGAATGTCAGGGTTAAATTAGATACTACACTAGAAAAATATTCCCCGGAAAATAACACAGGTCTCCTATCTCTACTGGTAGGAGAATGCAGATTTAAACACTCAGAAGTCCTTGCTTCTATTCTTTTTCATGTCCTGTGTAATTTTGTATTGCAAGAGTCCTCTCTAGATCAGGAGTTCATTGCCCAAGCGTCCAAGCAATCTAGCAGGATAGGCAGAAAGCTTCTGAACAACTGCACTTGTTTTCCCTCAGAACAGGAGTGCTTTTGAGGGGTTTATTGTTGTTGTGGGGCTTGTTTGTTTGTTCTTATGAATGGCTGGCAAATTTAAAGTCTTATTCCTCGAAGTTAGTAGCTTATCACAACAGATTAAATAGGTCCAACTTTCTCGCTTTATTTTGCTTAGAACTTGATTATTTCTTTATATTCTCTGCATCCTAAGATACTCTAAACATACATTCTTCTTCCACAGCGTAACGCTCTTAACGAGCCTTTCAAGGCTCATTTCCAATACTTGCTTTCTTCTTCACAGCCTCTCATGAAAGAAAGATGAAAGCACATAGGAAAATAAAAACACTACCTACACCCTTGCCTTAAAAGCATTGCCACCACAGTATAACTATGACCTCATCTTATTTAAAGAGATCTCATCTCATGTGCATTTGGGATCCAAATTATTTTAACATTCCCCTAGAAGTCAACAAGCTTGCTATTTTTGCCTACTCCAAATAGAGCACAAAACGGAAAGCACGTAAGTTGTTATATCTCATTAAGTAACACTCTAGTTACATCCATTCAAAGCACTGAAGGCAATAAGTTTGAAGAGGAATCACCTGGACCATCCTCTGTGGAAAACAGAGTTACAGTTTTAGTGAAGACATAAATTGGGCCTACAGAAACCTAACTACTCATGGCAACACATGGTAAAAGAGCAGCACAGCCAACACCCTCACCTTGGACAAAAATCACAATGCCCCCTTGTAACAGGTTGAGGGATTTTGGACTAGCTGACCTCCAGAAGTCCCTTCAAACCCAAACTATTATATTATTTTCTTCTCTAAGAACAAACTTTATTTCCTGTGTCCTACAAGGTACTTCAATTTCAGCTCTAATTGAACATGCAGGCTTCACAAGCAACTGATGAGCCACGTTAGAAAAAAAAAAGCATCCCAAAATGAAGGTAACCTGAACACAGCCCTGTTCCCATGTTCTCTCACACTCCAGTGTTTCCTATAGTTAGAGCAGCTCTAGACAAGACTGCAAGTGGAATTTAGGAACTGTTCCTCCCAGTGACGGCTGCTTGTAATTAAGCTCTGCTGATACCACAGGGTTCAGCTTTCGTAAAGTTACAGGATGAACTCAAAAAGCCTGCCATGTAATCATGTTATTTGAGTAAACTATGTATTTGTTTACTCTATTTTTAAAAAGTGAGAAGAGATCAGGTTTTGTTTTTGCAAATACTTGCTATCAGAAAGACATAAACCCCGTCATACCAGAGAAGAACAAAACCAGCAAGGATAATTTCACCGCGAGTCAAGATACCCATTGACTCTTTGACACCATAGACTGTACTGGAAAAAAAAAAAAACTATTTCAGGAAAACAGTTCTTAGGTACAGAATTTACCATTACAGAAATTTCTGAAGGTGCATGCCAAGGGAAGCAAAGAACAAAGTCAAAGCAAGTCCAGTTCACAGTTCTAGCTCGGCAATGACTCCGGCACATGTAACATCACTCCAGCAAGGAGAAGTAGATGGCATCTGACAGCCACCTCCTGCCAAACTCCTCCAGGGATGTAAAACTGCTTCCAGTTTTGCTATAATGGCTTTAATTCGACACTTACTTTTCATCTTTTCCATGGAGAAGTAACCCAGAAAGTTTGTGGGGTTTGTTGTGGGGTTTTTGTTTTGTTGGTCATGGTTTTGTTTGGGGGTTTGTTTAGATGTTCAGTTTGTATTTTGTTTCTTTGTTTTTTAATACTTTTTTTTTTTTAAAATCAAGTGAGATGATCCTTTACCGGTTAGAGAGGAATCTGTTTGTGTGGTATCTGGATAACTCGTTACGTGGACTACGCACGACTAAAATAAAAGTTTAAGTTGCTAAACAGCTTAAAATAAACTCACGGAATTAAACCTTTACTTTAGAAATAGGTAACAAAACCACAAAATCTACTCAAATCTTACTTTTCTGGCAGTGGTTGGTGGTCCAGCAGCGGTAGTTGTACTCATTGTTAATAGAAGTCTTCTCACACAACGGCTTCTCTTCCATTGTTCCTGGACACAGGTCTCCACATTCCTTTGGAGGTTTATTCCCAACGATGTAGTTATTGGACACGGCATCTAGGATGAGAGACCAGTCCACTGTGGAGAGGTAACACAGGTCAGAGTTCTTCTCAATCCGTATGGCCCCACGGGTTATGTTCCTCAGGTTGTGAAGCCCAATCTCTTTAAGATTTGTCATTTCAAAGATAACCAAGGCATAGTTGTAGAAGAGGTTCCTCCCACGAATGACTGTGAGGTTGGGGAAGAGATCGCTGAGGCTTTCCAAGCCGGCCACACGGAACAGCAGCAAATAGTCAGTGATGACAGTCAGCTTTGGGAAGCGAAAATTGCGGTAATCCTCTGCTTTAGAGATGAGCAGAATTTGAAGGAAACCCTCGATTACCGTACAGTTCTCCAGACGTTTCAGCTCATGGATATCATTGCGAATGTCAACGTTTGGCCCGCAAACTGAAAATGTAAAAGGAGAAAGTGAAGTTAGTAAATATGACATTTTTAAGCCTTTCGAAATCAGAATGCAAGCAGGAGGTTCTGCTGGCCGTAACATTTTAAACTTCTTAATTACGTCGCAATTTCAAAATAGGAAATGAGTACTTGACTTACACTTACATTGCATATTCATCTCATTTAACCTATCACTATAAACACTACCAGGAGCAGCACAGAGATGCAAGCTATCTGTATTATGCAGCAGACAGATAAAAGTCATTTTATTATTGCTACTGAAAAGAGCTACATTAGACTGAGGAACATAAACATAAACCGAATGCATTTGCACACTCCACTTCAAATTACACCATGGCATGTGTGACCAGACCAGGGCTTCAGCCATATGTCTTCAACCAAGTCAGGTAATATAGAGAGTGACCCACTGGGCCTTACGTTACTGATTTAACCCCCAAGCTCCCTAAGATACATGCACATAAAGAGGAACACTTTCCAGAAAACTACAACTTATTTCTCAAATCTCTTTCTTCCCAGGGTCACAAGCCAAACCAGCCCCAGTTCTTAAATGCTCGTGTCGCAACAGATCAGCAACAGAACCAAATCCTCAGAAAACTGCTCAGCTCTGCCCGAACTGCGAGTGGGACGAAAAGAAAGCGCTTGGACTTGCAGCTAATGCACTGAATTCCTGTTTGTATGCTCCAGTGAAACAAGTTTCACTGATTTTTGGCACCAAGATACAAAAGTTTGAGTTCTAAGAAACACAGGATAAACTTATTTACAAGAACACAAGCATCACAGTGAGGAATTTCCCTTGAAAACAGTGGGCTGAACTTAGTGTGCTCTCAAGAAAACAATGACCAAAAGGATTATTCCTTAATAAATCTATATATTAGCTCTTTCCACATTAGACACATACCACAATAAAAATTGTAAAGGGGCTGCAAGAAAAGTCTACTAATAATGTAATAACTAGACACATAAAATGCACTTTGATGTAAAACAAAGAACTACAAGTGCTGAGAGTCATTCTTGGAAACCCTCAGAGCTGGTCTTCTGTGGAAAACATGGAAAAAAGATTCCCTGGGATAGCAAGTTACTTGTAAGTAACCAAAGTAAAATGTCAATTTATTTAAGCAACCCAAAACTTAAATAAACCCCGAGCAATTCAATTTTGTGGAAAGGTTCTCTTTTTATGCATGCAAGGCTTAATTATTTTAACAACTTCTTTTCCTCAGACAATATAAAGGTCTAAACAAACACTGGAGCCAAAAAACTTGAATTCTAACCCAGACAAATTGTCCAGAGATTCAGAAATTGTGCTGACAATAGAATGCAGTCCTTCCATCCCACAACACTTATCTACGGCTAATAACTTAAGCTAACAAAGGATCCAGAACATGAGCATGCTAAAACCACAGCAACTCTAATACCCAACAAGGACTTAGAGATTTTTAAGTCTTTAAAAGATTAAAGGACTTTCTTGTTAGAGAGACAATATTAAAAAAACAAACAAACAAACACACACACACACACAACACACAACACCACCACAACAGGGTGAGATCTTCGTAAAAAACCAGATGTTTTCTACAAAAACTATTACCTAATCTTCCTTCTGTAAAGATCCAAGCTGAAAACAGAGGCTATTAAAATGTGACTTGCTGCACTAGAAGCAGTTATGGACAAGAAAGTTAATTCCCTATACCTTTAAAGACAAACCAAAAGAAAACCAACACCAAAACTAGTGTGCCAACTGCAACATTTGGCCATCATGGCCAGTGAAGACACAAAACGCCGGTTTGTGTATCTACTGACTACAGAACAAGGGCATTTGACTGCCTGGAACACATGTCGAGGCTTTAACTTCAGGAAAACACTGAAACAGGTGACCAGGTTGGTACTGCCCAGCTTCAGAAGCCAGATGGGACAGAGGGGATGTTAAAGAACGCCAAGATAGCAGATTCTGATAAGAGATGTACTGGTCACGTGCACAGAAGCGTGGCCTTCCCTCCTGAATCTGTAGGAAAGACAACTTCAACCCAGACTAAATTCTTTTAACAAGCCGGTACCCAAGTCTTGCTCTCAACTTCTGAAGGTTTCTTCTGCCAGACCCATCTCTCCACCCACCCTCAGGAACAGTGCCCCTGCCCAAAGCACAGCTCCACAGTAACATATTTACACAGCAACTTTGGGCTTCTTTTAAAAAAAGGCAAGTTAGAACATACAATGTTTTTCCAATTAAACTATTTTGGTTTCTGCCTCTACCTGCCGGCAGGACAAGGTGAACAGCATGGTTCCTGTTATGGCAAAGCAAAACCAGCAAAATTTATTTTACTGCCATAAAATTTTAGAAAGCCTTACTGCTCCAAGCCCTTTATTTTGTTAAAGAAATAAAACTTGCACTTGCACTGACATTTTGTAGGCACAGTTCCAGAGTGATGGGTTTAAAAACAGCTGAGTTACAATACCCTAAAGAACAATTTGTAAGAAAAATGGCAGCAACTGTTAACTAAAGCATTATATATCTGTTCATGTGTCTATTCCAGCGCTGGGCTTTAAAAAGTCATATGGCTTTTAGCTTTATGTTTGTTTCAGCTTGAAAGTTACTTAATTTTAGATACTTAATGCTTTTATAAATCAATGATGTTTCTAGAACTATATGGCAAAAGTATGCACTCACTTGCCGCAATTATGAAACATCACGCCCTTCATACAGAGAAGGAGAAACTCCAGTGGGCTCTAATGTTAGAAATGGATTACAGATGAGCGTGCTGTTGACGTTTTTAAAGACTTACTGGTTCATGAAGTGAGTTATTTTTTTGCAGAACTTCATGCGTATAATGAGAACTGCAGAGACCCAAACATGAAACAGGACAAGTATCTTGGTCCACACTGACATATGGAAAAAAACTGTTCCAATTAAAGCAGATGGAATATTTTTTTAAAGAGATTTCTGTTTAAGTTCACATTGTTCACAAAAATTAATTATACCACAATGCATCATCTTTTTCTCACGTTTTTCTCACTGTCCTGAAAAGGATTACATGAAAAAACAAATTAATCAGAGCTCAAAGGCAACTACAATTTCCATTTGGCTGTGCTGTGTTTTCTTGGGATCCCATTTTAGAGAAAGCTTATATGGACTCGCAGTATAAACTGGTCTGTCAGACAGAATGAAGTGCACACGAAATGCTCTTTAGAGCATTTAACAGTTTTTGATATTCCAGCTTATAAAGCTTATTTAATATGACTAGTATAACTTACCTTTGTTTCATGTTCACTGAAACTGGAAATTAACTATCATGCATTTATTTTGCTCACTAAGAGAAACAAAAATGCAACATTTGTTTATCACCCTGCCCCAACAGTTCTGGGTCCTGGGTAGATTATGAACACCCAGGATAATTACCAGCCAAATTCATGCTGCTTTCATTCAGTTGCTTACAAATTTCCAAGCATTTTCCTAAACTACCTATCATTTCTTGGGCTTATTCTAAACTAAGCACCTTATTCTAAGTGAGAAACTGAGTTCTTTAAAGAACCACTGGGCACACACAGATCAGGCAGGATAAAGCAAGGCTGTGTGTGACAGAGTACAGTGACCCAGTAGCTGCTTCTTGACCTTAACTGTGATTTGCTAATGCTCATTTTGATCATAAAAAGCATTTTGATATGGAGAAGAGCCTTGACACCTCGAGAAACACCTGCTACTTGATCATCATCTATCATCAAATAATCATTTACCGTACGCAGCAGGTCTTTATTCTTTTTATATATCCACTAGTTATTTCAGGTCACTAGCTGCTCCTAAAAGGACTTGGCTGCTGCCCTTCAGTGTTTCGAAGGAACTGTTCTCTTTGAAAAATGGCATGCTACAAACACAAATCGGCAGAAAGCCTGCTGTTCAACATTCAAGCTATAATACAACTCCTGCTTGCTATGGCATGTCCTAGCTGTACGTATATTCATAGCAGTTAATTCATTATCAGTACTATAGCGTTAGAGGGCAGGATTGACAGTTCACACAGTCACTGTTTCTAATAAGAATTCATTTTTACAAGGAACCATTTCATCGTGGTGTAGCTCTTGCTTCCAAATTTCATATTCCTCCCAGTTACTCCATTTAGAAGTTCTAAAGAAACACAACTGGTTTGGCTTTTCTTGAAAAATCCCACACACTTTAAGTCTTGCCTTTGGCCCTTGACATTTTGGGGTAACATTAAAAGGTCATGCTACACTGAATGGTCTCAGTACCCTCTCAACAAGTCAGAAGTTAAAGATGGAGAAACCATCGCTATCTGCCTCTCTCAAGACCAGAAAGTCTTGGACAAGGCAGCTCGAGCCACAAGTCAATCCAGCACAACCCCTTCTCAGCTCTAGGTAAGGCTTTTTCAACCAGATTTTCCCGAGCAACAGACACTTGCTCCGCCTGTGCACTCATCTGCATTGCTGCAGTGAGGATCGGGACAGACCGCTTGACATTAATGTCTAACCAGCAATCTCGAAATCAACTCTGTTCACCTTTCTCCTGGTTTGGACACTCATGGCGCCTTCCCAAAGCCAGTTATGATTTCTCTTTGTTTCCCCTCTCCTGACTTCAGTGAAAATAATTTCCTTTACTTCAGAGTAGAGACACAAAGCTTTATCTTAGATGAAGAATCTGGATAGCTTTAGCTTCTCCCTTTAAAATAAAAAGTATCCCCTTACACTGGTTGCTGAAAGAAGGTGCAGAAATGGTAATTCTTTATTGTCTTCCTGCCCAGGGGTTAAAACAGCCATTCTAAGGACAAAGCCTGTGATCCATGAGGTTCTAAAGGGTTCTATTAACAAAGAGCATGAGGTTACTCACCTTCCCATCTACCCTGAAATTCTGTACAGTAGTAACAAGTACAGTATGTTACCATCAGCGCTGCACGATTTCATCACACAAAAAAGGGACTACGAGGCTTAATACAAAAAACAATTGTGGCTAGTTCTACTTTTAGAGAGCAGGTTGCTCACATCACCGCAAGAAAACTCTCTTGCTTTGCCAATAATGGCTTTTTCTGAGCACATCCCACCCCGATGAGAAGTCTGCTTTCCAGACAGCTCAGAGCCGATGTCACTGAATACGGTGATGCTGCTCCCTCCCAAACTCCTCTGATGAAACAGCCTGGACCGCGTATCCCCCGGTAACATCAGCTCAGAGCCCCGGGTCTTCCGGGAGATCAGCACATCTTCTGAACAGTGTTGTTATTTATTCCCAACAGAGCCACTTCCCTGTCATCATGTGTCTTTTCATTTTAATCTGTGTCAGGTCCTTATTAAAAAAAAAAAAAGGGTCTAGAGCAGCTACTGAATGTGGCTGCAGTCCAGCAGCGCTCATCCAGATCCATCACGTGTGCCGTGCTTTTTAAGGCATCTCCAGAGTCACCATCCCTCTCATAACAACAAAGAACATGTTTATTGCATTGGGTGGATTTAGATCTACATAATATATAATGGTCTGCATATTGACAGGTTTGCTTTATGCTGGATCAACTCAGAGGGGTTGTCTGGCACACTGGAAAAAAAAATGGCTCAAAAAAATGCCTTGCAGACACTTCAAGGTTAAAGAACTTTGGCTTATGACAGCAACCTAATCTCCCATGTTACCTGAAAAATGGGTTTGAATCAGGTTAAGAAAAAGGAACTAAATATATGATTAAGCCCATCAGCAGAATTCAAAGGACCCTCTTTTCTACATGAATACAATTGTTCAGAAGAAAAGCAGAAGGATGTGTGGAAACAGATAGGTAATAGTCTGAAAGTGTTACGCCCATACAGATTATAAACAGGGAAAAGTAAAACCTGACCTTAACCTCATTCTTACTGTTAAGTATTATGCTTTTTTTAAGAAAACCATCAGGACTGTCACACAGCCCTGAAGAAGAGAAATCTTTCAGTGTTCTCATTCCATCATCATTGAACAGAGAGGTACTGCAGCCCATGGTCTGGTCACAAGCCGAGTTTGTTCCTGTAGTTCCACTACAAGTCTTGGAAAGCTAAGGTAGAAAGACTGAGAAGGAACAGATTAGCAACCGCAATTTCCCTTTGAGCCCATGAAAAGTTTCAGCATAGTTGGCACCATCACTAGATGCAGAGAAAAAAAAATTACTACAGAAGTCTAAGGATTCTTTAATTGCATACTATGCAAAGGAGAAATTAAATGTGGAGTTCACAGAAATCAGTTGTTGGAGAGATTGCTTATGACACTTTACATTAACACAGGATTCCACCACCCACTGAGCTCTTGGTTTTGCCTTCATAGTGACACTATGAATGGAATATATATTTTAGTGTCTTTAATGTACTTACACAACCTCCCACAAAATTTCTGTAGTCTCTAAGCTCACCTATCCTGCATGTGTCACATCAATCACTAGATCTCTTCCCAGGGAAGCCAGCTTCTGTATTACCTCTTGGGATGTCAGAACCGGTAACAGGCAGGAAACTACATCTACACGACTTGATTCAAGCTGTCTCCCTAACCACTGAACTACTCCTCTTCATCAAATACGCTACATAAACTGCTTTACATTTACCAAGATTTTCTGAAGTTACATCTCTCTGCATGGGAGGGTGGAGAGAAGAGATAAAAGGCACCCCACAATCCATAAAATATCAACCATTTTAGGTTAAGCAAGTCCATAATTGAATTTCAACTGCTGCAGTTCTAGCACTAGCACAACACTGTCATCGTTGGTTTGCAGAACATGAAAGGGAATAGGCAAACCCAAACAAAGAACAACTGTTTCTATTTGAATCCAAGTCTGGAGAACATTCTTGTTTACACATCTAAGGCCTGGGAAGAGGGCTTGGGGTTTTTCTTCATTTAATTAAAAGTTTAGCTTTGGAGGACAAAGCTAGACCACTGTGATCTTCTAAACACTCAAGGGACTGAAGATTATATTGCAATGTAGCTTGACATTTCTGACAAATATAGTCTATCACCATTAATTTACCTTCTGTCACTCATCACTCCTAACAACCTCTTACAGATATGGAAGGAAGAAGTGGTGTCACAAGAGGCCAATCAAATTTGGCCCAAACACCTGAAAAGTGACTGGAGTTCTCTCCTCCACGCGTTTTCTTTGCCTCCCATAGCCTTTAGAAAAATACACACATCCTACTTTAATTTTCTCTTTTACCACTCCACTAACTATATATTGCCAATCCAAGGGCCAGTATTACCAAGCTGACCAGAACAAAACATTCACAAAAATAACACACAGAAGGGTTACAACCCACATCACAAACTCAAACTGGCTGTGCCTTTTTGCTCTTGCAATTTCAGCTGTCATTGGCTCAAGATATCTCTGGCATTGCTGCTTTCCATGAACTTCCTCCAACTTCCCCATAAGTTTACACAAAAAAATTTTCAGAATAAATCACATTTCCGTCCCTCATCTCACTTGCTTTCTCTCTGCCAACATTCTACTTTGAATGTCAACAGGAACAGCAGCTTAGCAAAAAGGGAGCCAACAAAATGAACAGGATCCCTTTAATAATATTGATTGATGCCTTTTCTACACAGCTCACCACAGCAAGTGGGTCCAGATTTAGCCCAGCTCACGTGAAAGCACCCTCATGACAAAGTCATCCCCAAATTAATCCTCTCACCAACACCGAACTGACCCACATCTGTTACCTCCTTCCCCACTGCTGCAATAGCATAACATGAGCCAGCGGCTCAGTTGCCGTAGATTACTGCTCATCCTCATGTGTACGCAGGGCAAAAACAGAGGAAGGTACTGCAGAGCCACTAACATCCAAGTGGCCAAGCTTGCATGATCACCCCAGAACCCCTGGCTATCAAACCAAGTAAAAATAGCACCAAACTTTTCCCTCTGACCTGCAGTGCCCAGGTTATGGACAACCAAAGAGTAAGAAAAAAGGACAAAAAGCTAACAGAAAGATCAAACCTACAGTAAACTCTTCACCCATTAACGCCCAGTATGTGTCAAACGTTGAGAAAGTCATTGTTTGAGCTTATGGTTAGAGCTGAAGGCTTGGACCTCTGGCCAGATGTTCCCATGTATTTACAAGGAATGGAAAGGCTATGTGAAGCACCAGCTGAATGCATCCCTGGAACAGAACCATAAACGATGCTGCAACACTTCAGTTACACTGTAGTTTACCAGCTTAGGAGAAAACTGTCAACATCAAAGAGAGAAAAGATGCAGAAGAAAGCAAGTAATGCTGAAATCACTGAAGATGAGCTCCATCTTCACAGGAAGAAAGACAGACCTCAAATGTATGCACTCTTTCCTACCCTGCAGAATCACTTTCCTGACAGCACCAGAAAATAGGAGCAATGCCATTCTATACAAAATACCTAACACAGAAGTAAGTAGGTGGTATGTTGTGATCAATAACTATGAGAGTAAAGCATTTTTTAACTGTGATAATAATGTTTAAGTTCTACGCCAGTAGCTTCAGTCTAATGCCTGCTGAAGCAAAAATGGAAAGCTGAAATTACAAGCTGTTTATAACATTGAATTTATGGTTCAAAATCTGTGATGACAACAGAGCTTAAGAGAAATTGTCTCTCCTGAGGACTGTTCTTCTCCACCTTTTAAAAAAAAATTGTTGTGTGCACTATTTTATTTATTTATTTTTAAAACAGTTGTCTACACATCCAAGTGACTCAGCAACTGGCTGACAGAAACCTATGGGATATACACTTAGGTAGCCGGGACAAGCAGCCAATTCTTCCAGAATGAAAATTCATCATGTGGCTGGGCCCGGCAATCCACATACAGGGAGACATCGCTGTGCTTTTAGCCGCCTGCTGAGCTGCCATCCTGCAGTAATCTAGGAAACCTGCCTCTCTTCAGAATTTTGGGGGAATTTTTATTATTATTTTTAAAAATCAGCTGGCCAACCAGGTCACATCACTTAGGCTTTGTTAGAAGTAAACTGACAAAACAGTATCATAACATCTGACTGCATCCATAACAGTCAGTGAAAAGATTTAATAGAGAATCATTGGGAAGTTATACTTAGACACACAGAGAAATCAGAAGTCTGATGCAATTACTCTTAACAATATGCAACACATGGCCCTACTATCCTGTGCTAACCATCTCTTATGTGATGAAACACAGAAATCTTACATTCTTTGGCCTTCCCTAGTAATGTTTCTGTTTCAACAAACTGAACTAAGACTTCTATTAACCCCATATTTGCACCTCAACAGAGATTTAATATCATGTAAAAAAAAAAATTAGAAAAAAATCTAATTGCACAGAAGAAAAAGATAGTTTTCTCAAACCTCATTTAACAGAACGGGGAGCCCTCCCACCCCTCCCTTCACAGGCAGCTACGCAGCTTAAAAATCACATAGGTCATGCTGTAACCTGCTTTCTCAAGGCAGTTAAAATGTGACCAACTTGCAATCCCCAAAAAAGGGCTCTAGAAGTATTAAATTACGTATATGCAGGTGCTGTGGGGCTTTCCAGTCATGAGCTAACTAGATTGAAAAAAAGAACCTTCCTCTCCAAGTACAAGGTAAAACACGTGAGTTGGCAGCAGAGACAAGGTGACAAGTAGTTCAGGTCTTATCAACCAAAAACAGTTGCACCAGAACACAATTTAAGGCAAATATAAACCAAAGTACCTACACTAGTAGGAGTGCTTATGTGAACTCACTTTTCTGGCCAATTGGATGGTTCTGATTTGCTTTTAGTATCACAAACACAGCCCAACCAAGGAAAGTGTCCTTTATACCAGAACAGCACCATTCACATGGGGTATTTATTGTCGCAGAGGCATCAAAACACAAAAACCAGAAAGGAAAAAAATACATACATAAATACACATAAATACACCACAACGCATCTCAGTGATACCGATGACAGTGAAATGCACATATGCGAGAAGCGACCAGATAAAGACAGTTAAGTGTGGAAAACTAGAGCCCTTTTAGGCAGAGTCAACTACCCCAACTCCAAGGTTTTCACTTCTCTGAAGACAAAGAAAAGCTTCCAATGCTCAGCATAGGATTTTTAACATATCTATGCAGATCTTCTGTTCAGCCATTAATTGATTTTTTTTTTTTTCTGTTCTACAGTGAAACATATGAGAACTGTAAGGCAAAGGAAGAATCTAATCTCCACTGCAAAAGATGTGCCGCTACGGCCACCCCAAAGAGCTCTTCTGCCCAAACATTAAAGCCACAACAACCAAACAGCTCCTGCCAACATAAACTGCACCGAAAGGGCAGGCGTTCGATGGCCCAACTACGTTGGGTAACAGTGGCACGTATGCATTTAAACACAGCTATAGTGCAAAGCTATCAATTAAGTCTAATCTGAGAATTAAATACATAAATTAACAGACCAGAGGGATGGCAGGGGGAGAAAGCACATCGGTAAAAAGGATCTGAACAGGTACAAAACTCCTCTTTTCCAACTGCTAGATTAAAGGCAAAATCCTCTGGAGAGCAGAGCTGACACAGGCCCCAGCCTGGCCTTACCTGTCTGACAGCTCCACTGGCCTCTCATTGCTGTTGTGAAAGAAAACCACGGTATTTGTGCAAGGCTAGTTGGTTCCATGTTAAGAAAACATATCTGAGCGGACTGTGCTTTGCCTTACCGCACGCCAGCTTCACTCAACCTCAGATTCAGAAACCAGGACTTCGTTTCCTTATTTCCTCCACAGTTAACCAGCAATTTAGGACACAAAGTCCTGAACTCACGAACTGCTCCCAGATCTGTGGAAGGTCACACAGTCTTTAATAGAGAATTTTCTAGTTCAGCTTGGAAAAGGCAGCCACCCAAAAAAGACAACTTGTGCAGGATAAGGAAAAAAAGAATAAAATAAAATAAAAAAAAAAAAAAGAAAAGAAAATCCAAAGTAACACAGAGGTCAGTGTTCCTCTTTAAAATACAGTGCATGGAAGAGACTCTACTTAAAGAAGTTTATGATGGAACGGATAAAAACCAAGAATTAATAAAAAGAGAGATACTCAGAAGTAATCGTTGTTTTGGTGTGAAAATATACACAGCCACTGTGGAGGAGGTGAGGTGAGCAAGAGACAAGAATGGTCTTTGTGGAGACTACTAACTTATTAAAATGTTGTAACAAAAAGAGAGTAGCTAGTGAACTCGCAGAATGAGTGAGCTCCAGGCATCAGCCAGTCCAAAGGATGACTTTATCGGAAAGGAAAGGCTGGTCAAAGGAAGTAATGAAGGAGGCATCCATCAAAGAGCAGGTCTGAGCACAGACCCAGCAGCAAGATCCCACCAAAACTTGAAAAATGAAGTATAAAACATCAGACTTGGTAATCCTGCCACCAAGGTGCTATTTACCACCTGACGATCAATGTTACAATACACACAGAGATATGTGTTTTTATCTCAACCTCTATTTGACCCAGCGGGAGCTACAGACACTTTCTCACACTAATTCACGTTCTTCAGAGAGAGTCGAGACAGAAAAAAAAAATGTTGGAAGAATTTCAGGTTCTGTGTCCTTTCAACTCATTTCCATTTAATGGTACCAAAACCATCTTAAGATAGTTCAGAACCAATCTGAAGCAAAATACTTCAGGATCACAAGAGGTTTCGTTCACACAATAAACCAAACCCTGGTTGTGCTGTCAGTCCTTTCAAGTCATCGCCCTTCCTTCATTGTATCAAAAGCAAAGCATCTTTTAAAAATTCCTCTGAAAGGCCTGAACAAGTGCCTAAACTTGCAAGATCTATTCTCTATAGCCTTGAGCAAGAGTGACAGGAAATAAAATTTTCTCCTCAATGGCTGCTTTTATGTCTAAAAAAAAAAAAAAAAAGGCAATCAGTACTAGACCTTTTACAAATTTGGAAGCTGCAGATCAGGAAACAAAGCAGGAGAGGAAGGCAATGGAGAGAGGAAGAACAGGTTTGATTTTCAGACAATCAACTCGAAGAATCCTTACTTCAGTGAACTGGTAAATAAGCAATTTTAGATGTTTTAGACATCTTGTGTTACCCTCTGAAACACAACCAAGCCCAAGGGAAAAGGGTTAATTATATCCCTTGTGCTCCACAGTATTTCAGAAGGCTACACATTATGCTCTTCTGAAGGGCAAGTTGTTCTTTTATTTATTGTTTAAAATACAATCATAAACACAAAGTGTCCAACACTAATGTAGCCATTACCAGTTTCACTAAAACAGAGAAATATGGGGCTGCAGGTTTTCTGTTGCTATAAAGAATTTTAATCTATTGTGTTTCTCTGACTTTTTCCCCCCCCCCCACTCTTCTCCAATACCGATCACAAAACCACCTCAGATATCTGACACACAAGAGAACATCCTGCTGATGAAGAAAAAACAACAGCACATTACTCGAGAGGATACAAAGCACCACTTCCTAATGCATTCTACTTCATCAGCACAACGGGCTTCTTGTCTTTCCAAAGGGAAACTGGTCACATTGATTTTTTTCCAAAACACAAGTATTATAAAAATATCATTCATTTAATTGGTTTAACAAAGTGCTTTTGTACTGGGGCATATCAACATAGATGCTACAGACAAGGTATAAGGTATCAAGGTGTGGCTTTAAGTATTTGAAGATTCTCTACAAGAAACAGTTGTGACAACTGCCCTGATCACTAATAAATCATTAATAAAGCTCTTTTGCGGCTCCTGTAACCTTAAGACCAAGACCCATCTTTTAAGTGTGGCAGCCCTTACTTCTGAATTCACAGCACCCTGAAGAAACATCACACTGCTTTGAAAACCAGTGTCGTTTCCACGCTTCACCAAATTTCAACCATGCAACTCAGTGCTCCGTGTTTGCTCAACTTCTTCTAGAGGAAAATAAAGTTATTTACACCCTCACAGAGCAACTTATTTCTGCAGTTGTTTCCCTTGCAAAAGCCAAACCAACTGAATCAGCTTTTCTGAACATAAAAACCACACACCTGGGCTGTCAAGAAGCCTCAAAGACTTTTTTACTGTTTTGTTTACAAATGTGAAAACCAAGCTGTTCTCAGGCAGAAAGATCAAACCATCTCTTTTCCCCATTCTCAGTTTTCTACAATCCTAAATACGGTAACATTGGGAAAAGCTTGCACACACTTTCCAAAGAAAAAGTGTATTTCTCCTTCTAGTTCTTTACTTCTTTTAGCACAACATATCAGAGTGTACATCCACGACCAGTTTCAACAGTTCAAAGACCATCTGAATAGTCATAAGACAGAACACAGATTGTTATTTTGCCTTCTGAATTACCACTTCAAAAAAACAACCTTTAAAATCAGGATTTTGCGATAGATGCAACAAACAGAGGAGAACAGACAGCCTTACCTCACACCTCCTCTTATTCCTCCAGGGAACTAAACTAAGTTGTCTCTTCCTAAAGTGATACTTCAAGGCTTCTTTATAGCTTGTTTCCAAATATAACTCAGAACAGTATATATCCTCCTTTTAATTTCTTCCAACAAATCTCCTTTCAGCAGAATTTACTCTCACATACGCAATGCGGGCAGAGTCTAGTAATGTAATTTAAAAGTTCCAAACAAAAAAAAACAACCCTGAAGTTTTTCTAACAGTGAGTTCTAAGGGGGGGCGAAAGAAAAATTTTAAATCTTACCTGCACATTACCACAATGTTCAAAAGTACTGTCCAAAAGTTTAATCTTAAGCTTCCGTCAGTAGCCACTTAAGAAACCTCTTCCCCCCACCTTGCTGAAGAGCATGTTTTAGTGCCCAGATTACCATTATTTCCAGGTAATTCAGCTGGCCAGACCATCCGCTCTCTCCCAAGCCCCCCAGCTCAGACACACACCTGTTCTCACTGCAGACATTTTTACAGAACACCCAGGGCAGCACTGAATTACTTTAGACAGAGTCACTTCCACATTCCACCCTCAAACTCCCCTCCAAGAAGTCATCAGTCACTCTTGGCTTTCACACTCCAGTAATTTTGGAATCAACAGGAAACAGAGATCAATTGTGATTTTACTAACTCAATAATGACTCATCACTCAACTCCCCTTAGCCTTCAAATTCAGCTGCGAAGAGACACGATAGCGAGGCCAAATTAAAAATAGCAAATCTGGCTTGCACACAATTAACACTCACTCGTCCATCAGATTTGCCGTGGATTGCAACATATTCAGGCATTTTAAGAAATCATCACATTATGACCATCTCTCTTATCTCCCTGTCAGATTCTAAATGCAGTTACAATTTGGCTTTCTTTGCTTAGCCAGAAGAACAATCAATAAATAACATTTATTATATAAGCCCACTGTATCACATTCTGTAACATCCATCACTCATTTTGAACATGCGTAAATAAGTTAACTGTCTATCAGTGCCCCCAGCTAGTGCCAACAAATCCTCTATTTTTTATATTATGAGAATACTCTCAAATTATTCGATTGCTTTCTGCTCACATAACCTCCAAGCCAAAAAAAAAACAAACCGCATTTGCATGAAATGAGAAGTCAATAAAAACAATTATTTCATTTACAAAAATAGAAAATCATTTTATATAAACCACTTGAATGCATTCTTCTAAAAATAAACTTAATTACAAATCTCACATGAAATTGTAACAGCATATATTAGGGCAAATGCCTACTGTAATTTAAATAGAATAAAAATAGTAAGCGTATAATTTACATCAAAAAAAAAGTTTGGACTGGTGAATTTACTCTTCAGTGCTCTCTTGGAGCCACCCTTCGTTGAAATGCTAAGACAGCTTTTACACTCAACAGCTCCTCGTGGTCACTCAAATGGTGCAGTTCAGCAAGCAATTAATTCCAAATTAAAAAGGGTTCCTGCACAGAATCTTGTGAAACAGTGGGCAAGATCTATTAGCTCTAAATTTTTCAGAAACAACGATAAACTATTTTTTCTGTTGATATTTATTTTTAAATCATGCCTGTTCGTCACACATTAAGTATTAATTGTTTCAAAATTCAGATCTTCTGCATTTCAATTAAAAATGCATTTTCCATCCAAATAAGGAGATTACATGAATGAGAAGTAATATACATGATATAATATGTATTTTCTGGTATAAATTAAGGATCTGAGAAAATGTATCTAAGATTTCTAATTATTTACATGAATGAGGAGAAATGGCAAATGCTGTTCATTGGCAAAAAATCCTGTATTTTCCAGAAAGGTTGTACTTGGGACTGTGTTGTAACAGCTGTCAGACAATAAAAAAAATCCAGCTAAAAATATGCAAAATTAGATTAAAACTGCGTATTTAAAGCAAGTTCTTCCTGCATGCTGTTTTAAGTCATGAAAATCACTCACACCTCATCTCAATAAAAGAAAAAAAATCATAATATGCTGGTAGCACTCTGAGGCCTTCATACTAAGGAAGAAATCAGCTTTGATGGACAAATCGGAACAAAATTCATGGCATTTCCACCGGAAGGTTACAAAGCTATTAATACATAGAGTTGTGGAAGCATCAGAACAGGGAATAGCAGCACATGTCTGTCAGTGCAGAGAACAAAGAGAAGTCGTGCAGACCAAGCAGGCCGCACCACAGCCCATCCTCACAGGGAGGCCACACCACAGAATCACAGAGCGGTTGGGTTTGGAAGGGACCTCTGGAGATCACCTTGTCCAACCCACCTGCTAAAGCAGGGTCACCAGAGCAGATCGCACAGGAACACGTCCACAAGGGTTTCGAACATCTCCAGAGAAGGAGACTCCATACCTGGTCTGGGCAGCCTCTTCCAGGGCTCTGGCACCTCAAGGCAAAGAAGTTTCTCCTCATGTTCAGATGGAACCTCCTGTGTTTCAGCCTGTGCCCGTTGCCCCTCACCCTGTCACTGGGCACCACTGAACAGAGTCTGGTCCATCCTCTGACACCCACCGGTCAGATATTTATAAACATCTATGAGATCCCTCTCAGTTTCTCTCTCCAGGCTGAACAGACCCAGCTCCCTCAGTCTCTCCTCATACGAAAGATGCTCCAGACCCCTAATCATCTTCGTAACTCCAACTCCCTTCCCTGTCCTTAAACTGGGAGCCCAGAACTGGACACAGGACTCCAGATGTGGCCTCACCAGGGCAGAGTAGAGGAGGAGGACAACCTTCCTCAACCTGCTGGTCACACTTTTCCTTATGCGCCCCAAGTATCACTGGTCTTCTTGGCCACAAGGGCACATTGTTGACTCATGGTCAACTGGCTGTCGAGCAGAACTCCCAGGTATTTCTCTGTAGGGCTGCCTTCCAGAAGGTCAACCCCAACTTGTACTGGTGCCCGGAGTTAACCCTCCCCAGGTGCAGGACCCTACACTTGCCCCCGTTACACCTCCTCAGGTTCTTCTCTGCCCAGTCCTCCAGCCAACCATGCTCAAACAACCTCAATTTTTGTTTCATTCTAACTGCATGTGACACCAGGTAATCTTAATAGTCACCTGTGGAGACATGGGGTTTATTTTTCATGTAACACACCATCTCCTTATCGGTCAGCTGATTCCAACAACCTTATCCTTCTGCTAAGAATACAGCCTTGGAATGCCTGACACTGTACAGCTTCCCAGTGAAAGTGCCTTCACCTGGATGACACAGCCCCACGACCACCTGACATCAACATTTTAAAAACTACGTCTTTTAACCACCCCCAAGGACGGCATTGCTCTGTGTGTTAAAGTGAGGAGGAAATACAAACACCCGGAGGAGGAATGCGACTTCTTCCCAACCCTTGCATACTGACAGCTTCTGAAGCACAACACGCGATCACTCCCTATTTTAGCATGCATGACTACAAATGTTGTTGCTCACAAAAATTACCTAGTCCCTTTTAAAAATCCAGTCACAGTATTTAACTTCAGGCTTTTCTACCCAAACAGTGGACAGATAAGAGGGGAATGGACTGATAACAACATCTTGCTATGCTTTATTTGCTGTTCATTAAAAAAAAACAAAAAAAAAAAAAAAAAAGAGAGAGAGACCCTTGCTCTTAATTTATACTTGTCAAATCAATATTTAAACAAAACCAAATCTGGAAAGAAAAACAAACGTGAACACAACTGTGCAGCACTATGATACATCATCCGATTCCCACATTCCGATTCTCTTGCCCTCAAAGACTGCAACGTATCGTGGACAAATTTAGAGCCACAGATATCAACTAGAAAAACACCAAGAAAATCCTCAGACAATGTTGGTTTAGGCAGTGGCATGTGTAATTCTTGTCTTCACACTACCGCTTTCTCTCATGAAAAATACTGGAAGTATCTCTTTGCCAGGTTAACCAACTCTGACTTCAATCTCGCTGACATTTCCCAAATATAGCTGAATAATTCCATTCATATGCAAATTGTACAATAAGCAGCACTTGCAGAGACTCCCTCAGAGATGAGCATTTACTCTGTCCAAGTCTGATCTGCAGTGGCGTATCTGAAATGAAACAAGGCCCAAAAGGTACAACCCAACAACTTACAAAAGGCATATTTTCAACCTTGATGTTGTTTTTTCTTTTACTTTGTGGGGTATTTTTAAATATTAAAGAGATTAAAGAATTGAGAAGTGAGATTGCATCTGTTACCATCACAATTTAACCACAGTTCATGTATTTATACAGTGGAATGTTCAAAATAACACTACATCTGTTAAGATGACAGTATTTTTCCATGGGTCGTGCTGTGTTCTAGCAGTTACTCCAAACCCATTGTTTTTGAAGTGCTGATGGTGATCCACCCCAAATTCTTTTTGTAATCTCCATCAAATGTGTTGAATTGTAAAGCTCTTGTTCCTCAGTTATGGCTTGGGAACAACAAAACCCTAACACATCTCATCAGTGGGCATTTGGCATTAAAGCCTTACAGCTAATGCAACATGTTTATTTAAACAATGAACTACCAGAAGAGATACACAAAACACAAACCACATAAAAACAGATGTCCTTTACACATGTGTTTCTGCTGAAGTCCAGAACCACTGCCACATACACACTCAAACGTATTTCTCTCTCTGTGCCTTATTTCTGTAGGATAGCAACTGAACCAACTTGAAAGGACCTTTGTTCATTCACTGGTAACGCTGGTCACATAACAGAACCACAAGCTCAAACTTTTAAAAGGGATTCTCATAACCTAATTTAAGTATTAAATGCACACTACGTGCCTCTTGATGAGACACAATATAAATGAAAATAATTGTCCGTGTAATCAGCCTATTCAAATGTGACAAAGATACACATTTTTATTAGCATCCACACACAAAAAGGAAACGGATGAACAAATCATCAGAACCTTCAGTCACTCCTAGACAGGACCCAGGCAGGTTGAAGTGACAGTCCCAAACCAAACCAAGTCTCAAGTTTGGAACAAGAAATGCGCTTTTCCTGAACCCTGTTTTTGCTCTTTTGTACAGTGACAACTGCACAGGCTCAATCTCCATCACTGGTGTAGCTACTGGAAGAGCTGCAAGGGTCTACCAACCTAATGTAGTGAAACAAAACCTCCATATCCAACGTAAATGAGCAACAGAACTACCGGACCCTTTGACTTCTGGAATTCTCCTCCACACACAAGTGACCATACGTCCAACTGGTTTGCAACTTTCCTTCCCCTAGTCTTGGTACCTCTCAGGTCTGATGAAGAGAAGCAAAGCACAAAAAATAACTTATATGCATCTCTTCACGCAGTCGGATGTTGGTTCCCCCTGTATTTCCCAGGAGGTGTGCCATTTGCAAGGGACCAAGAAAATGCACATCCATCTCAGAAGAAGAAAAAAGAAAAAAATCAAACACTTCAGTCACAGTAAACTGAAAGATGTTAACTGCGATCAAACTGCAATCAATACAGAACCACAAGCTGCTTCCACCTGCTGGGGATACAGAACCACCAGAGAGAAGCAGCAGCTAAAAATCCTGTTTTGACAGCCAGACATCGCTGCAATTCCAGTGGAATCCCCTCCATCCCAGCAGGCCTGCGAACTGTTAACACAGTTTGTGCCACCATCATGTTACATGTCTCCCTTAGCACTGGTTCTCAGCTAAAAGAAAGGTAGAGCCACCTGAAAGCTTAACAAGACCAATCCACACTATTTAAATCCATCAGTATTTTGGAGAACAAACAAAATCCCCAGTGGGATACACGAAATTTGACTAGAAAAGACAACAGTAACAATTTAACTACACAGCAGAACCCTCAGGAAAAAGCAACAAAAACACCACAATAAACGTCATTTTTGCACTGGCAAAGAGCACAGGGAATAGGACAAACAAGGTATTTCCACTGCAATTTCAACTCTAACACTGGAGCCAAATGTTACTCTAAGATCAGCTGGGCAGCGCAAATACACATTTGTTCTTCAGGGCACTGCCAGTGTCTTCGCTCCTCCCACAGGTGTCCCCCATGTGCTTTTAGGCTTTTTCAAGGTACATGCTACTGTTACACAGAAGGACCAAGGGGAGGTGACCTGAGTGGCAGGGAAGCAAAACGTACTATTTGCAGAGGACAAAATGCAGAGATGACTCTAAACTGAAGCCAACGCAAATAATGAGGAAAACACCCTGGTGAGATCCAGGGATAAAGCCCTTCTGAAGTCCAAGCCAACTCTCTTTTATAAGTTTGGTTACAGACTGTTTCCAGGAGCAGTTGTCACCAGACCTCGCTCCAAAATGCTGTGCCCATTTGATTAAGACTTAAGATTTGAACTATCCATCCCTACAAGACAACCTTACACTTACAGAAAAACTTCCCATTATTTTTGAGGGCTGCTCTATCATGCATAATTTTATTATTTTTTCTACACAAGAAACTACTTCGGGAGCTTTCTTCTCAAATATAATGAGCTGCCTGTTTACAAAGCCAGGAAAACCAGCACTGTGTAAATTTATGTCTGGGGAAGCTGTTTTTGAATCCAAGAGATCTGGAATTCACTTTCCCCGCTAATAACCTCTTCCAAACCCAACAGTTCAGCTCTTGCAAAATTTACCTGTGCATACATACCAGGAAGACTTCTCAAGCCAGTACCAGCAAAACAGATACAGTGTCCCCCTAAGTAAAAGGGAAACCTCCCACCAGCTTGCAAAAACTCCTCTTACAAACCCACAGCAACACTAATGAGAGTAAATAGAACAACGTGACCCTCTCCTAACCTTACCAACACACAGCTACCAGCAAGATCCTTTCAACTGCTGTGCTTAGAGAAGTTTCAGCCCATAAATACTCTCCATGTTTCAGCAGAGATATGTACATAACTAAATAGAACCTGGGCACCTCAGTCCTCCCTGCCACTGCATCTCATCTGTCTTAAATAAACTGCCACTGTAACACAATTTGAAGATAATGATGCACTCCGTTCTTGAGAATCACACATTCAGCTGCAGCTACCTGCTGTACTCCAGTAGTAACAAATGGAAGAGGTACTTCAAAGAGCACATTATCCCAGCTCTAATTTATGCATGCTCCCTCTTACCATCAAGCCATTTATTTTAAACCTGTCAGATATACTTGTAATGTAGCATCATGAATAATTTAAAAAGTAATCTGTATAAACCAAGTTTATAAACTTAACAGCAGGTACGCTACCCTTCATTCAAGCAGTCTGCACTCTGATAAAGTACAAGGGATCTTTGACTACTTCAGCATGGATTCATTTCGTGCAATCTGAACTTCACAACATTATTTTTTTCCTGCCTCCAATCAAGCCCGCCACTGTTTGAACAGTACCGTATACATAGCTGACGCAAATCAGCAGTGTACTAATTCGTCAACTGCTCATACTGAAGGAAAAAACAAAGCTCCTGGAAACAAACAGTAAAAATCACCCACCACCCATTTGACGGTAGGGAAAAAAAAAAAAACAAGGAAAAAAAAACACCCACACATAAAGTTTGACTCCATCATTAAGAACTCAAATATTGTAGGTGTTTCCCTCATGTCACATTCTGACACCTCTCCCCGCCATGGGGAGAAGGGATGCTCAGCAAAGAGCTCAAAAAAACCTCCACCTGTTAAGAGAAAGTGTTGTGACCAGGGCTGATGCTCACACTTCCAAGTAAACAGCGCTATCTTTACAGCGCGTAATGGCACCAATAAGAGGTTTGCAGATAACACTCGGACTGGTCACAGAGCTATTTCAATAACACGTCCCTCGCTGGCAACACAGAGCAAACAACTCATCAGGTCACTGGACTTGCCCAAAACACACATCTGCACAAACTAAGCACTTGCAAAAGCAGTACACATACCTATTTTATATATCGTTACAGTAAAGCCCATACATGTGCAGCTCACCTATTTCCCGCTTGAAAACTTTCTTATTTGTATAACAAACTTTAAATCAATGGTATTGCATAAAGTTCTTAAAGCACAACCTAGCTGGCACTCCAGTGAAAATCTTGAAATTAAATATTGCACCAAGTTATTATTAAAATGACTGCTACAAAAGCAGACATTTGCTATTCTACAAAAATATTTACTAAGTGGACTTGTTCCTCCAGAGGAATTATCTCCGTACTTTATTGAGGTGTGAGGTCCCTTCTCACTGGTAGGTCACAGGCAACAGTCTCCTTGAAAAACTATCTGGGGAGTCACTGAAACACAGAGATGCTTGTTTCTCCTCATACTATCAAGTTTACCAAGAAAGCAACAGATTAATAGGAATTGTACACATCCAGATGTATTAAAAAAAATAAATAAAATTATATGACATTGAAGCTTGTAAGCCATATGCAAACCAATCTGTAAATAAATAATAATTTTGCTTTTCAACACATTTTAAATAATCTTGTGCCACAACAGCACCTTCCTGAGGATATCAACACTGAAGAAGTTAATTGGTGCTTTGAAAGATATCCTAAGGGAAATGCTCATATTTAGCATTTGCAGAGGTTAGAAAGAAAAACTTTCAGTGATAAACACAGGTTAAACCTTCACAATACACCACCATGGTACAACAGCAGTTCTGCCAGACTGCATCTCCTTCAATAAGGAATAAGCCAAACTATCATCAAACTTAATTAGCAAAAACAAGTCCTTCCTAAAGGAACCAGAGCCTATTTTTGAGTTTGGGGACTCAACAGCTCTGTTTGCAGAGCACAGGAATACATGAATGAACACTGTGAGCTGCTAATCTGCCGGTCTTCAAAGTTTGTCTCAGTTCTGAACACAAAAAAGACAAATATAGTACTGCAGAAATCAGTCCAGATTGTACCTGTCATGACTTGGCTAAGAGAGAAAAAAAAACCAACCCAAAAAACCACATAGAAGACAGGCTGGCTAACAACCACAAATGTGTCTTCATCAACTACTGTTTGTTGAGCTCTGCTTTTGTACAATAAAAAAAAATTTTAAACTCTTCTTTTTAAAGTGGCTTTCATAAATCATAAAAACTAATGCAACTAACCTACACAAAGAAGCTGTCTATACAATTTACAGTGATAGAAAAATTATACATGTCAAATATATCAAAATACTAAAGCAGTGTTTCTACCTTTCAAACACATCATCGCATTCCTGAAGTCTTCCTGAACACAGAACTCCTCAAAGCACCATGTTCCATCACCACCTAAGCCCAGAAACCCTAAAAGCTCAACTCGGTCAGAAAGGTCTGAGATAAACTGAAACTACAAATCTGCAACAACTTTAATTATGAGCCTCTTGAGACAATTACTCCAACTGTAGCTTTTTTAAAAAATTTACTAACATAAACAAGTTTTCTTTAGCAAACTGCAGTTTACCCATTCCTATGTTCCTATGTACGCACTCACACGTATGAATCAAAAACAGCTGCTACTTGATAACATCACAAAGTATTTCCAAATGGGAAAGCTTTATACTAAAATCTAAATAGGAATGTATTTAATTCCATAAACCAAAGTTTAAAGAAGTTTTCCAGAAAGTTGCTACTGCTTCTCAGCCTCTCTTTAGTTTTTCAAGTAAAATACTGCCCATTAAGCTTATTAATTTAACTACAGATAATCTAGAGAAATACTCTAAATTTTTTAAAATAATTATTCAGTACATTTCGTAAGTTATGAGCTTTAGGGTCATTACAGATGATGAGCTAGATAAGTTGTTCTCTGTGTGGGATCATAAAGTTAACATCCAGTGTGAGAAAAACAGGTTTCCTGCATATATTATTTCCTCTCTCACACGAAGTTCAGGAACATAAACAAACTTGTCTACAATGAGACTGCGGTAGCTCACAATTCACACAGATGGAATATACACACAATATAACTAATCGCTTAACAAATCTGTCTCTTTGGTCTCACCCAGCTCATAGTTCCAGTGATCACTGGTAAAATCTACTTCAGAGCAAAAAGAAAGAAAACTGGAGAAGAGAAAAAAAGCTTCAGTTAAACATGAACTGAAATTGTCCTTTACATCTCATAGTTAACAGCCCTGAAATGTATTTTAATTCTCAATGTTAGATGCTCTCCTCACCAAAGACATTATCCTCCAAGATTGTCTTACTAAATGCTAGTTTAGCAGAAAGTTAAACAGGATTTGAAACAACTTTTCCCAAGGTGACGTATATTGATAGAAATTAATTATTTACCAAGGAAGACAGATTTTAAAATCATCAAACAGTTACTTCTCAACACTAGATTTCATGTGTATATTTCAAGATGAAAACAATTTCAGTGTCCCCGGAGTTGTGCTTTAACTGCACTCCAGAATAAGGCTGAAGAAACAACTGGTCAAGGAAAAGCTGACATAAAAATGAACTCAATACTTTATCAAATCTGAATTTCTCTATAAAAGCCAATGAATCATGCCTTCTGTTGTACTGAAGTCAAACTAATTGACCTGTCTCCTCACTCTCCGCAACCCCTTCCTTTCCTCACAACATCCTTGAAAACCAAGTTAAATTTCCTTCACTTCTCGCGTATTGCTCTCTCTCGAAGAGTAAGTTCAGCACTGAAACTTCCAACACACATTTTTCCACACCCATCCCTCTGCTTCCTCATGTTCGCAAAGCATTTTGCCTGATATTAGCCAAGTCTCTACCATATCCCAGCCCCTCCAGTTTCTGAGTCACACAAGGTCTTTGCTCCAGCGCTGGTACAGAAAACGCTTTCAAAGTACAATCTAACGCTATCAAAAAAGTCAAAGTACCGCCTGGCTCACCACGGCTCTCTGAACATTCTCCTCCTCTCCCCTTCCTGGTGAACCCAACTGACACCAATTCCTTAAACGCTCTGGCATTTTCTACTCACAACCTCAATTAGAGAAGGAATTATCTGGCTCCCATTTAACAACATTCACTAACCGCCGGGCGCAATATGAAAACGCCGATGAGAAAGCGAGGTGTGTGTAATGCTGACAGGTCAGGAGGGTTTTTACTAAGCAACCTGGGAGAGAGATTAGACATGCAGCATGAGCTACTGCTTGTTAACACCAGAAACACAAAACATAGCTTGAACAGACAAACAAAAGCTCAGAGCTAACATGAACAGATCCATCAAGCCATCTATCAGTCTGAAGTACCATCAGACCTAAACCCATGATTTGTATTATGAATGTTTAACCCATTCCCTTCTAGCCATTCCCTTTGTAAATGTACACGGGGTGGAAATCAAACCCCCATCATGCTCAAGGTAGAAAAGGAAGAAAACACAGAGTTCACGCTTCATGTTAAATGCACCCCTAGGATGAAACAGTCTCCAACAGTTGTAGCTTGATATATCAAATGCCCTGTTACGCCAGCACATACTTTATCTTAATGAAGAGTCTTTTTATTTTTGTGCCATTCTAACAAAATCTCAGGAAACTCTTAGCATTTTTAATGACTGTTTTTGAATCAGAAGTTTCCAATAAAGCTACCTGCATTTTAAAGAGGTTTCTGTCATCCAACCATGAACAGATTTTATATAATTTAGCATTAAAGGGATGGGTCTCTCCCCTTCTGTTGTAACTCCTTTGTATTCCTATTTAGGAATGCCTTGCTTGTTTGACCGAAAATGGAAGTGCCTTTTAGCTATGACACAGTATATATGAAAAACAAATAAAAATTAAGATTAATCTTCCTTCCACTATTGTGGGGAGAGAGAAGAATATGAAGAGATGCAAAACATCTGCTCTGGAGATCATTTTTCCCCCTAACAGCAAAATTCTTTCAGCAATAACTCGTGAAAACAAAGGCTATTAAACTGTAAACTACAAAGACGATCGATTAGAGGCAGTATTCAGCTAAGACAAGTTTTTCAGCATTATCTTCCCGTATTTAAACGCCTAGATCTTCTTCAGAAGATATTTCACTTGGGAGGCTCTTAATTGGGTCATTTTCGCTAAGTGGCAACCACAAACACTTCAGAGGACTGGAACCTAAAATCCTAACATAATGTTCCTGCCTTGTTTTATTGCCAGAGCTGGACAAGCATTTTTATTTGAAGGTGTTCTGTACCAGGTAAGACAATAAAAAAAACCCACAACTGTAAGCGTGTTACCTAGCAGGTTAAGGATACTCCAGACCTCCTCTCCTGTTTTTCCACGCTACTCGATCCTTCGCAAGCCCTTCCCTGAACAAGGGCACTGGGGTTTTGTTTTTAGAGATTAATCTTCCCTCTCGAAAAGTTCAACTCGTAGAAGACAGACTGTGGCTCTCCAGCCCTAACTGGCCCTGCCACTGCAACGCAAAAGCCTAAGTACGGCCTTAATTTGCAAGTAGTTAATTGGCATTCACTGGCTAATGAAACACAGTATTACTCAACATGCATTACAGGCTCCATCCATGCGTTTCTTGCTCACTTTTGGTTTCTGTAGTCAGCCTCATCCTAAAAAACTTCCCTTCCTCTTCAACCTGAAACTACTACTTTTAGAAAAGCCTTTCTAGCTTCTAAATTCTTACCCTTTTACATTTAAAACGGAGAAAACTCATCTCTTCATCCCTTCTCTCTAACAAGTATCTTTTGGAAATGAGAGGCACACAACAGCTCAAAGAGTATCTCGAAAAACACACACAGCAGAAGACATTAAAGCATCAAGATGCAGTAAAGAAACACCCCTGTTTCTGCAGATGCAGGAACAGAGGGAGCAGATTTTAAAACGCTTGGGCTCCAAAGCACATTTACCATCTCCCCGGCACTCCAGAAACCAAGGGAAGGCTAATTTCATGCAAGAGATCCTCAACCCAACAGGAGCCCGACATACCAGAAAAAAACCATAACGATCAGCACCAGGGATTAATATGGTGATGATTGCAGCCTAATCAATCGCAGCGCCAGCCATCCCTGCCCCCTTTATTTCCCCCTTGCGACCGAAGTGGGCGGGCGCTGCAAGATAATCACAGGTTGGAAACGCACAAAAACAAAAGTCGAGGGTTTTGCAACTCGCGAGCAAAGGGAGAGAGCGATGGGCAAGGGCCGGGCGGCAGGAGGGACCCGCACCCCGCGGTGCTGCCAGCGCGGCCGCGCACAATGAACCACGTTTCTCTGCGCGCAGCGCTCGCACACGCGGAGATAACAGCCCGCACGCTGCCAACTGCACAACCCTTAATGCTGGATGCAACACAGCTGTTTAAATAAAAAAAAAATTAAAAATACACCTTTAAGAATATAGCACATCCGGCCACCAAGCGTTTTTATTTACGCACAAGAAGTAACGACATAGAAATAAATTTAAAAAAAAAAAATCCTAACAGCAGACTTTGACCTTTAGATTGCGGGATGCCGCCGTAATTCTGCACCCCAAGCAGAAGCGAGTGAAAACCCTTCCTCGGTAGTAAAGCGGCAATAAAAGGCACGGCGCTTGTTTCCAGGAATTCTTGCATACAGCCTCTAAGTATTGACAAAGATCAAGCTCTTTCCATGCGGGGAAAGCAAGCATGGCTCTTCCCAGCCTGCAAGTGTTTACTACGCAGCTCGCAGCGCTGGCTGCAGAGGTCTAAACACTGCACCGGGCTCTGGAAGGGATTAGGAGTAGTAGGCGGCTCAGGTGGGGGAAACACAAAGGAGCGAACGGATGGGCATCGCGACCCCCCCCCTCCTCCGGGCTGCGGCTCTGCCGAGCCCGTGTGTAAAATACAGACACCCCCCCCTTACCCCCTCCCCTTCCCCGGGGGAAGGAAAGAAGACGTGCAGCCCCGGGTTGTTAAACGTGCTGGAGGAGCAGACGCGTAACAGGAGGAAAAACACGCACATCCCCGCTGGCAGGGGCGAGCCCCGCTCAGCGCGGCGGGAAACGGTGGGCGCCCCTCACACCCCCCCTCACACGCACCCCTCCAGGGAACCCCTCACCCCCCACCCCCAAACAGCCGATGCCCTCACACCCCCTTCACCCCCACACCGGGACCACCCCCCCGCGGTTCCCTAACCCACCCCGGGGGCCCCTCGCCGACCCCCCACCCCCCCGGCCGACACGCACCGTACTCACTTTCCCCATTTGTTGGCCACAGACAAAGTGCGGCGAAGACGAGCAGGAACCCCCAGACGACGGCGAGGGACCCTCCTCCAGCGCCAGACTTCATTCCTCTTTTTTTAATTGGACAAAATCCTCCTTTCCCGAAAAAAAAAAAAAAAAAAAGTCCAAAATTGTTCGCTTTTCTTTTCTCTCCCCGTCCTCTAAAAATAACGAAGGAGGCAAAAGGCAGACGAGAAGCGGGGCTGGATAAATAAATCCACGTTGCCTCAAAGAAAAAAACGTAAAAAAACAAGACCCTTCGGGCTGGCAGACCGGAGGGTTTCTGAGGTCCCCGGGTGTTGATCTTCCGGAGCAACCACACCAAAAATACACAGAATCTTCAAGATGTATTAAGGGCAACAACAACAACAAGGCATGAAAGCCCCGGGGCGACGCTGTGTCCGGGGCGGCGGGGCGGGGGGCGCCGCCGTCTCCCCTCAGCGCCGGCTGCAGTGGTACATGGTGCACGGGAGTCGCAAACATGAGGCACATCGGGGCTGGCAGTCTGCATCTTCAACCTCCATTTTCAAACACCGCACACGGAGGCAGCCGAGCACACACAGACACAAAAACCGGGGGGGGGAGTGCGACCCAGACAATCTTATTACAAAACAACAACAGCTCCGCCGTCCCTCCGCGCGGGGACGGGGCTGCCCTGGCGGGATCCCCCCGGTTCCTCTCCCCGCTCAGCGAGGGGAGGCGGGGGGAGAAACACCCCACGCACAACCACCACCCACAACACCACCACCACAAGTCCGGCTGGCTGCAGAGCGCTCGAAATGCGGAATTTGGAGCGAAAATGAATTAAAAAGGCTTCCCCCCTACTCCTCCTCTTCCTCTCCTCGGCGCCGCTGCCACAGGCTCCTTCTCAAAAAAAAAAAAAAAAAAAAAGGAAAAAAAATCCAGGACACACACACAAAGCAGCAGCAGCAGGGCGAGCGGAGCGGCTCAGCACCCCGCCTCCTCCCCCCGCAGCTCTCCTCCTCGCATCCCTCCGAGCCGCCTTGCCATCGCGCCGGGGGCGGGGGGGAGGACGACGACAACAACAACAACAAAAACCACCCAGCGAATTTGTAAATCCTTTTTTTTTTTTTTTTTTTTTTGCCTCCTCCTCTGGGTGTGCGCGCGCTGCAAACCTTCCCCTCGCGCTGCCCAGCCCAGGGGAGGGGGAGGGGGAGCCGGGACGAGGTGTGCGTGTGTGAGCAGGGGGGGCGGCGGGGGGGGGGACGAGGAAGGCGATCCGGTTTGCTGAAGGTCAAAGCCCAGGAGCTTGTTGCGAAGGGTCTGTAAATTCCTCCGGGAGGGAAGCGGGTGGCGGGGGGAAGGGTCTTGCCGCTGCCGCTCCTCCCGATTAATTCGCCGCTCGCTCGCAGCAGGGTTCGCAGCGCTCTGCCGCCGCGTCTTCCCCCTCCTTATCCTCCTCCTCCTCCGCGCTGGCTGCCTTCGCACGACGCAGAGCGAGCGCTGGTAAACAAGAGCCCCGGCGTCGCTCCGCCGCGCCCGCCGCCGCTTCTCCGCTCTGCGGCCGCGCGGGGACGGGGCTCGCGCCCGCCCGCTCCCTCCCGCGCGCGCACGCGCCCTCTTCTCGCGCGGGGGCGCGCGCGCTCAAACACGCTCCCCCCTCCTCCCCCCCCCCCTCTCCCCTCTCCTCGCGGGCTCCCCGCGCTCAGGCGGCGGCGGCGGCGCGCGCGGAGGCGGCGGCGGGGCGCGAGCGGGCGCGAGGCAAAAGCCGGAGCGGCGCCGCGCGGAGCGGAGCGGGGCGGCTGCACCCCGGGTCGGGTTGTGCCGTGCTGCGCTGCGCTGCACAGTGCTGTACAGTGTTGCGCTGCTCCCGCCGCTCCGGCGGCCGAGCCGACGGGATGAACGGGAAAAAGAAGACGGCGACCGAGCCCTGATGGCCGCAGCGAGTATCCTGCCGGGGGAACCGGGCGGGAAAGAACGGCGGGAGAGGCAACGAGCGACCCCCTTGCTAGTGCCGACACCTCTGTGTTCCGCAGGAATGCAAAATTAAAATGGAAGGGACCGAGTTAGGCGGAATGAGAAACGCGTCGCTTTGATTTTCACGTGTTCTGTTTATTTACTGCGTTTGATTTGGAACAGGCTGTCCGGGCAGGTTGTGGAGTCTCCTACTCCGTAGACAATGAAAACCCACCTGGACGCCTTCGTGTGTAACCCCATCTGGGTGTTCCTGCTCCGGCGGGGGGATTGGGCTTGATGATCTTTTGAGGTCCCTTCCAATCCCTGACATTCTGTGATTCTGCTGTCGCTCCTCTGGGTCAAACAGCACGGCTGTAGCACTCGGCTCTTGGGATGCGGTTTAGGCGGGAGCAAGGGCCGGGACTGCCAAGGCTTGGCTTAGTGGAGGGAGCCAACATGTGTCCCGCGCCATACCCACGATCTCCAGTGAATACTCCCAATGTTGCCTGTTTTATGCACATTTCTCCACCGTTCGCTAGTCTCCCGCAATGACATTGTGCACCCAGGCCCCAAATGTGGGGAGATGGGATTAGTTGCAGGAGAAGAGGTTTCGGCTTTTCAGGATCGGAAACCGTGGGCCGTGTTCCCGCTGTGTCGCCGAAGCTTGTAGTAGCCATGCTGCACAGCATATGGGTGTCCTGAGTAATCACAGATTTGTTGTAATACTTTGGCATGGGGAGATATCAAAATTATGCTGAAGTAGAAGAAAGCAGACATCTGTGAGCATTAGCTGTGCTTTGGTTCAAAAAAAACCGCTACATTAAGAAATATGCAAATGTCACATTATTAATGCAAATGTCAAAATTAAGTTTTTACATTTAAACCTGAATTCTTTTTGGACATCTTGTATTACATGAGGCTTCCATTATGTTACTACATCATTTTATACAACCTTACACCTGTTTTTGTAGCTTCTCTGTCCATTTTTATACCATTTGCCTTGTCAGAATGGTCCAGTATTGTTGTCTTAGTTACACAATCTCTCTCATACCCCTTAGGAAAGATGAAAAGGCTGTATTCCGCACCACAGAAGTCAGGGTGAAAATCATCACCGAATACAACAGGGACAGAATTGCCAGACATGCACATGTATCCAGGACTGTGTCAATAATTCAATAATAAGTCAAAACATGGGTGCGTGCCATTTTGGGTGGTGATAGAACTCTCTCAAGATTCAGTGCAGGAGAATAGGCCTGGACTGCCATGCATGTGTCTAGCATCAATTTTGTCAACTGTGCACTGGCTTTCAAGGCTGCAGTTAAATTGGACCAGAAAGATCTTTGTCTCCAGTAAATTTTTGCTATTGCTCTGTACAGCTGTGCCCTCTACTAGTGCTGGATACCGAGTAGAACAAGTGTCCTTTCTACATGTGTTATGGCATTGATGCAGCATAAATTGTAATGCCTTATTTACAAATTAATGTATTGTTGTGTAAAGACAGAGCTGAAGTGGGAACTGGTTGTCTTATCATTTATCATTCTGCTGTCATAAAGATCTTTTTTCGTTATAAAATAGTCTTTCTTTCATTACTTTGACGAATAGGGTATGTCATGGACAAACACGTTGTACTGGATGCCACACAAGAAGAGAACAAAAAGATGCGCCGTGCCCCTAAAAAGCTTGCAGTCTCATATAAACAGTCCTATAGGTGTCATAACAGTTGTTTCTGGAATCTGTCAGATTCTTTTAGAAGGAAAATATATACATATATATATTACAGTAACAGCCCATTGTTGAACTGGAGGCATTCGCATTGCTTTCCCTCTTCCTGATCTGCTGGTGTGAAATTCATAATTTGGAATTATTTGGCTGGATTCTGCCAGGAGATCTTTACCTTTTATGCTGTGGAGGTACATGGGAAGAAGCTGATTTCCTGTGAATGCTGAGGTGCCCACAGCTCAGTGCTCTTAAGAGGTTAAGAAGAGAGCTGAGCCCAGTGTTGCGCTTTCCTTACCCTTTCACGTGTTCAGCAGCTTTCAGTGCCAGCCATGCACATATACATGCTCAGCTTCAGTGCACACTTCCAATCAGATTCAGCTCTTGTGTGTTGGCATCTTTCTCCAAGCATGGTCCTGTTATTTTCAGTGGAAATATTTAAGTCAGGATTTTTTCAGCCTGTAAAACCACAGCACGGTCATATCTTTGACTATGAAAACCTCAAGCAGGCTGTACTACGTGTGCTATGTGCAAAATTAAAGAGTTATAATTTGGACAGATTAAAGCTAGTTTTAATGGTAATGCGCAAAGTGCTTCATGGTGAAATCTATTTCCTTGTTAATGCTGTGTGCTCTGCTTTTATCTATAGACCTGCGCAAAGGAGGTTGATACGTATGATGAGAAGTTTTTATTTACTGAGAACCTATATCTGGCACCTTATGGTCGAACACCACTCAGATCCTAAAAGCAGCTTGAATATCTCAAGCCTTTCTTTGCATTGAGATGTGATGATGATTATCAGGTGAAGATGTTTTGTTAGAACTTCATCAGAAGAAGGTAAAACTGACTGTATATAAAAATACCCAGCCCCAAAGGCAAATATTTCAGCCAATACATTAAATCAGGCGATCAAAATGCAAAATTCCTATAGGTTGTAGTCTTCCTAGGTCCACCTAAATACATCACAGATGTCTTAGGAAAAGGCTTCCCAAATGGTGGCCATTTGCAATTTTTGCTGAGATTTGGGGAAACCATCCCTCCATTTTTTTCTAACTTGTTGTCAGGTCATTCTCCCACCAGCTTAGACTTCACTTCCACTTTTTTTGCCTGCTGCCTCTTGCCTCAGCTGTAAACTATAGCAGTCACTGCTCTTTTGTTATTGCTTAGTAATTCATAGGGGTCCCAATCCTTGGCAATGTCTCCTACATAGGGCCACTAATAATGAATAAAACACTTTTAAAATAAGGTATGCACTGTTCAATGTATATTGTGTGCTGAGATTTGTGCAATCTTTTCCCCTCGTTTCTTTTTGCGCATAAAGTCTAAACTAGAATTTTCATTGGTGTAAGAAATCATTTTATCACGACTCCATCATCCCCGATGGTACAAAATAACTTTCTTCTCTGTTCCCTTGGTTCTGCAATCATTCCTCCTCTCCATTTGCACTGGGCTTCATGCCTTCCCTTTTTCCACTGCTGGTTTATGGTCCTTGAGATAGACAGATGGACAGAAAGAAACACATGAATGCAGACACACACACACATTTTACCCTCTAGAGTGTGATGCCGAATGCCACCAGCATACCTGTGTCCTGTTTAAAATGCCACTTAAGTGGAAAATTCAGGAAGTGTGGCAGTGGGGATGAAACAACGCGGTTAAAACAGCCACTGACCCCGGTCTCTCAAAACATATATCTGCCCAAGGCAAATATCCTAATACTCAGCCATATTTTAATTTTAACAGCAGCTTTACCACTGCTTTCTGGGGCCACCACTGGGGAGAAAGAGGCCTCACTATTTTCCCTGCCTCAGTGCTCGTACTCCTCATAGGCTTGACTAGACTTTATTTTGGCTTCTGCAACGCTTTCAGGGCAGTCTGACCTCTTTACCAGACGCTAGCTTGTCATAACCTTTAAGCATCTGAACATTTTGTATTACCGGCGTGAGGGAGTCGTTGAGATTTATTCTCCTGCCTTCTCCAACCATGTCAGCTCCCCAGGACGAAGGTCACGGCCACGGACCAGTGCCTGTGTCTGCTCAAGGTGCTGCTTCTTCAAGGTCTCCGCAGCTCTGTGCGTGGCCTTTGCCACGTTCCCAGTGCCAGGGAGCACCCATGGCAGCCACCTCTTCATCTCCAGGGGCTCCTCAAGTTCCCAGCTCACCTCATGCAGGCTCTGTTCTGGGCTGAATGTTTTTGTTGTAGGTACGTGTGGGTAGGTAAGTGACCTGGATAGGAATTGTCATAGAATCATAGATGGTTTGTGTTGGAAGGGACCCTAAACATAATCTATTTCCAACCTTCTGCCGTGGGCAGGGACACCTTCCACTAGACCAGGTTGCTCAAAGCCCTGGCCACCCCAGCCTTGGACGCTTCCAGGGATGGGGCATCCACAGCTTCTCTGGGCAGCCTGTTCCAGGGCCTCACCACCCTCACAGCAAAGAATTTCTTCTTAATATCTGATCTAAGACTACCCTCTTTCAGTTTAAAACCATTACCCCTCATACTATGACTACACTGCCCAATAAAAAGTCCAATTTATCTTTTAAACAACCTGGGTGAGTTTGAGTTGTATACCCAAAAAACGCTTACAAATCCTTGGACATCACTCCTTTTCCCAAAAAATCTCCATTTAAAAACTATTTTGTAGCCTCATAAAAAGCCCTTCAAAGTTAGGCAAAGTGTGGGTTGCCCATTCTTACTGCGTTTTCCACTTTTTGCTCTGCTGGGAGTTGCATCACGTGCCAATGACCTCCACAGACTCCTAACGATAGGAAACCGCTCAGTCTCCTCTCAGCAAGCAGATGGGAGCACAGTGCACACTCAAGGGGATGCTGTTAACTCCTCTGCAGCGGACAAGGTGTCTGTAGAGCTTCTCCATCCACCAGAATTCTTTTCTTTCCCACATCTGTAGCGTTGGGCAGGATTTGGGTAGAAGAAACCATCTCGCCATAACAGCAAGAGGGCTGAGCAGAATCCCCACAGCTGCAGGAGATGTTGTAAGACAAATGGAAGGGGAAAAAAAAGGGTTGGACATGCTTGATGTATGCAAGACTTAAATACCAGAGTACTAATCAGATACACACAAATGAAGTACACTTCTTTGGTTCTGAGTGATTTCGAATTTTCCTGGCCCTAATGCTACCGCAAACAGGGGCTCAAAATTGGTCGCTTCTGGAGCGTATAAAAAGCAGAAGGGAAGAAAGAGTATTGTTTATTACTTCTTTCCCATAGATGTCCCTCCTTCAGACAAAGAAGTATGCAGTTATGTGGACGATTTAGGAGCAGCAGCTGAGAAAGAATAACTATAAAAATCATGTTTTAATAACAAAAACAATAATAAGCACACAACAACATTTATAACCCTAGTTACAGGCCTGAGATATCATATCCATAGCAACTGCAGCATGTGGTGAATGCCGTATATTTAGAGTTCCCGTGCACCTGCCTAAAATAGCCGCCGATAAATTATACTGATGTTTGTGCCTTTTTGACGGCATTTTAAGGGGCTGCCGATGCACTCTGCAATCGCGCTGAGCCTTCGCGGCGCAGCACAGCAGCCGCAATTTCACTTCCCTGCCAAACCTCCGTGTTCTGAAGTTCGTCTCCCCTTTCGTGTTTCCAAATGTGATAAATTAGTCAAAAAAGACACCTCGAAGGCGAGCGATAGGTGCAGGGGAACAGCTGCCACTCGCTTCCAGCGTCTGTCGGCTTCCCCGCTCCGGCACGGCGGCTGTCAAAACGTGCTTCCCGTTAATGTATTGAATTAATAAACTGTTGCAAGTAATTAAGGCTCCATCCTGCTCCTGTTGCAGACGGTGGCGATGTGATCGCGCTGTGTATTAATGGCTTGTGCGTAAATAGTTTACAAAGAGTTAATGAGTGACTGAGGGGTGTTTGAATACATGGCCAGTCAGTTGTGGAGATTGTTACAGAGTCCAACAAGTCAATCGCGTGCTTGTAACCGTGGCTTATAAGCATCTACCAGACCATCTGTTGATGTGCTTATTACATTTTATAACACAAACTCCTGATGTCTCCAAGTGCTTATAACAGCTATTAATCTTGCATTATTAACTCTTCTGAAGCAACATATATTTTAACTTGAAGACGTAGTATTACCATCAAGAATTCCACCAACCTAACTGGGAAAGGGGTCAGATTTTTACCCCATGTAATGGGCAGAAAGGATCTGTCCCTACTATATTATATGACTTTTGCGTTGAGCACTTTGGGTTTTCACCTCTTAAACTCTGGACGTACACAAATCCTACTGAACAGAAGCGGTGCCCAGCTGGGTGCCCTCTGGAGCGGTGTGATGCCGACCCACAGCAGCGAGAGAGACGTGCTGTAATCATGTCAATACCTGGAAGAAACTCACTGCATTTTCCAATTGAATAGTAACATTCATCCCCAGATCTTAAAATGTGTTTATAGGCAATTAAATGTCACACTTCATTCGTAAGGAGGATAATTATTGCTACTGGGAAGAAAGAAACACAGGTGCAGATAGGCTCTAGTGACTTTAAGCTCACCCTTTTTACCTGCGGGAGAATTAAAAGGACCATGAAAGCTTCTAGGGTTTTTTTGTTTTGTTTTTAAAACCACAGGTATACAATGATTTATTTAAAATAGATTTCAAAATAAACTTCTTGTTTCTGGGTGTATTTGCAGTTGAATCCAGATGGAGCTGGACATATGAAAATAAAGATTATTTGTTCTAGTTCAGCAGAACATATAAATGGAACCCAAAACAAAGTCAATAGTGGGTTCACTTATGGACTGTAACTATTCATTTCTAGCAAATCTTTGATAGAGTTCTCTACAGAATAAAAGGACCTAAACCTTACACGTACATAATACAAACCGAACACCTGACTCCCTCTTGGTTGGAATAGGGTTTTTGACTTCTTATAAAGGCAGGATTGGGCCAGGTGCTTTTTCAAAGAAATCATATTATCATTAGATTCTAGGGTAAATTTGTGCACAACTGTGAATGTCTGCATATACATTTAAATAACAGTGAAAATGTTTTAAAGCAGTGGGAACATATTTCCAGGTGGCTTGGGAATGTGTAAATATTAGCACATTCTGAAGGTTGGTTTTAAAAGGCCCTTCATACTTGATAGGTCTTGACATCAATTTTCCCATAATTTACTCTGTGTGTGCGTGTTAGTGTACGGTACGGCCACTCCATATTTTGAAATGGATGACTCATATTGGTTCAGTGGCAGCGGGAAGAATGTTGGTCTAAAGATGGAGGACATGGAAGGAAGGTTGTTAATCATAAGCAGCTTGGAGAAGAAATTTCTAAACAGTCTTTGCCAGGACATGCCAAATGCAAGAAATTACAAATATTCCTTGAAAGATGGCTTTCCATTAGCACCTGTGTACTCACTGCCTTAATCTCATTCCTCTACCCTTATTTTTTATACCAAATATGAGCGTTCAGAGCGGGCGCAATGCCCACGCTATGACTGGAATACGTCCTTCTCGGTACGTTGTTTAGAAAACTACTGCATTTAAACAACTGAGCTGATCATATAGAAGGCTCTTGTTTTGTCTATTAATGAAATGAGCTTGAACCAGAAGTACTAACTTCAAGTATTTTCAAACTTTAGATCAAATCAGAATACAAGGTATAGATGTAACGCTGATTTTGTTTAGATTTTAAAAATAATTTAGACCTTTTTATTTTATTTCATGTGGGGGCTCCAGTATTATTTCTTTCATTGCAGTCTTAGTTTTCTCTTTCTGTACTTCCACTACCTACAAGCAACTTGCCAATAATACATGTGCTGTGTGACCAGACTGGTTCCATAGCAGAGAAAGTACCCAGAAAATGGACTTTGAATCTCAGTTGTTTAAATCCCAGTTACCAGCCAATTATAACCCCAACAGAGACAAGCTGTCTCCTTCACATAATGCTTTTCTTAACTCCTCTGTATTCAGCGCCACGTGGATACATTCAAGCTACTGCTTTATTCTGGATGGGCTCCTCCAGCCCTGTCTGTACTTTTATTCTGCCCCTGGAGACAGTCACAGTTAAAATTCAGTCCAAATTGGGAAGATGTAACATAGCAGCTCTTGAGACCAGTCGTCAAATACCTAGTCTACGTATAGCATACCTTCCTTAGGGACTACGGACTGCTGTTCCTGCAAGTTAACAAGTATCTGAGATAGTTAAAATACTTATCCAAATAATCTGGACAAACCAATCAAAGCATTTCCCGCGGTGTCTCTTCCAGCCACACACTCCCCATTTTCCCCTCTCAGAGCATTTCTGAAACTGGTATTCATGCAAATGAACCGGGGAAACAGTGAGAATTTGTCCTGCAGCATCGTGTGAAGTTCTGGATTTGTTTTGTGCGAGAGAGTTGTCATTTGCCTGGAGGTTCCCATAGCGAATTTATTGGTCTTTTGACGTTCCTGGCGCCAGGTCTGCATTCCCATAAAACAAGCCAGAGGAAACTTTGGAAACAGAACCTTTATAGTATCCACGTATTGGGCCATATTCAACTCCAAAGTCAGCAGGTGCAACTCCCATTGATTTCGGTGGGAATTCTGTCTGCTTACGCTGGAGCTGAACTTGGTCCATAGCATCTGGGCATCTTTCCCAAAAACTCTCTTCACTGGATGCAGGGAATGAACCAAAGCTTAGCGCACTTCTCTGCTGTCCCTAGGAAAGGAATCAGTCTTTTCAAGAGACTGTAGGAAAAAAAATACCTGCTAGTCTTGCAAACCGCTTTTGCTGTTGTACCCAGTGCTTATATCTGAAATGTTCTCATGAACTCATACTTCTTGTTTAAAGATTGTCTATCCAAGATCACCTTTTTTTTGAGACTTAAAAGGAAGAATTCATTTAGTCTCTTTTTCTTTTTTTACGGCACAGTGTTTGTGATGCAATGATTTTTAAACATCACTGAAAAAAACCTTCTAATGCAAATAATTCAAGAAATAATATCTCCTGCAAAGGATTGTGATTTTTTTCTGGAGAAATGCTTTTTCTGCTAAGTCATCTTACAGAGAAAAATGCCCAGTTGCATTAGATAATATTTTACTTAAATGCCTCAGAGGGGAAGGAAAAATCTCAGGTACATTTTTAAGACCCTCGCTCTTTAGGATGTGTCATTGCAACTGAACATATGCTTAAGTGCATTCTTAAATAAAGTGCTTTTGAATTTGGTCTTACATAACTGTATCTTCATACCAGAGGATTTGCATTTTGTAGTATTTCCTACACAGTAACTGTAGATAAATTAAAATAGTATTATAATCTCTAGGCAAAATTACATATGGGCTAAGGCATGAGATTCCCATTTGTCAGCAAAATCTGGTGAGAGCAGATTTGGGGGGGGGCGGGGATATATCCATCATCATAGGGGCAGAATCTTATCAGAGAAGGCTGTTCTCACACGAGTTTGGCATAGATTAGTTTACTTAAATTCAAGATGAACTGCTGAGTGAGACAGGAGGATATCTGGCTACTTTCTTCACCTTCTCAGTCCAGACAAAAATAACTGAGGCCACGTTACCTGCTCAAGTCAAGTTCTCAAAATGCTCCTTCGGTCGTCTAGTCGCACCACATTCACTGTCAAACATGCCTTTGAAAAATCCTCTCGTAGGCTTCTAGTTAGCATAAATCTGCCCATGTATGTTTATGAAATGTTATTTTCACTTTCTGACACCAAAAATTTGCAGGAATTTTCCTGAGGAGGCAACAGGAGCGGTTTCGTCCGAGAGAGACATTGTGGTGAGAAAGCAAGCTGCATGCAGGGGTGCCAGAGACATGCAAGCCATTTTCTTCCACTGCATTGTGCATCTTAGATATACCATTTAAGTGATAAAACATTTTAAAAAACCACCACCTTCTTAGACAAAGCCAGAAGAACAACGAACACAACACACACGAAAAAAGTCACAAGTTTTCTGAGTCAAAAGATGCAATAGGCAATGTGGGAACATGTGTTCCATAAAGCAACCTTTTTCTCTTCAAACTATTTATGCTGGTCACCCTAAGCACCGTTCTGCATCAGTCCAAGCCAAAGATTTTCCTCACGAGAAATGTTTGTGCAGACCCCGGCACGGGGAGAGAAATGTTTTATAAGTCACTAAGTATTTTATAAGTCACTGCGAGAGGCATCATCTGATTGTACCAGGTCTGAAGTACATCAAGAAGAGGCTTTGAAGAGTATTAACTTTTTGGAGAGTGTCATTGCTCTTGAATAACAGGAAGAGTGGACCTGTGTAGTCACTTCTTTTTCCTGGATTTCATGCATTAATCCTGGAATTTAAACACTGAAGCCTCCTGGCTTCTCCACATGCCTGTGTCCCCATGGAGCACAGTACGAGCCACTCTGGCTCTAGTGACAATACCGTAGTTTTATCACATGTACTGTAGTATCGTCCCTTGTAAAGCACAACACTCTTGAGTAGGCATAGTAAACTGAAGACAATCAAGATCTTAAAGGGTAATACATTTTTATGTGTTTAGTAGCTTACGGTGCTATATAACTTCAGAGCCCAAATACAGCAGTGGCCTCTCCAAATCACACTATTAATATCATATAATGAGCAGTGCTGCTACTCTTGAATTCTGGCACACCAGAGGGCGATTTCCAGCACTTCTAGTCCCCAGTAAAAATCTTATCCTCTCTACCGTATATGTGCTTGCCTTATGCTGAGCAATGCTGTTCAGAACTGCAGTGGTGTCAGTGTGATTGAAGGAAGGTTTTCCACACTGATGCTGGGGTAACCGAAGATGGGAGTTTGGCTTTTTGCTGCCTAGGGATTACCTAAATTGCATTAAAAGAGATGTTTTCAACTGCAGAATAAGTTTTCCTTGCTCAATGGGACCCCTCAAGCATTTTTTTCTCCAAGAACCAGCTCTCCTCCCCGCTTTAACCCTGAGCCAGGACACAAAGCAGTGTTGCACAGTGTGACCTGACACATCCCTGCAGTGTGAGTAAGGCTTTGTGCATTGTGTCCGACCCTCAGACAGAATCAGCATTTCTGACAACTTCCTTCCCTTCGACCCCAGTGAGAGAGCTCCTGGAAGTCAGTTTGTTCATGTTCATACACAGGGAATAATCAAGATTTGAGCTACATTGCAGCATAGCCAACTGTCCTTTCCCCTCTGAACACAGATGTGGATGATGCGCCTCTCAGCTCTGGCACTTGGCATTCTGGATTTTCGTGAGGATTCAGAGAGCAGAATATGTCTCCGTCTTCCCATCTGCTCTCTGAGAATAGCTGGAAATTAAGGCTAGAAGTTGCCTTGCCTTTGCTTTCCTCTGTCTTTCTGTAGGAGTCGCAGGACCCTCGTGCCTCGGGCAGCCCCCTGGGGCTACACAAGCCTTAGGAGCTGATCATGGTTTTGTGTGCCCTGAAATCTTTCCTGAGATTTTATGTGAAGATGCCTGTAGAAAGACACACACACACACACAACAAACCAACCAACCCCCCCCTTACCCAGCCCTCCCCCCCCAAAAAAAAAAAGCTATAGAAGTTTTCCAAGATCATCATTGGAGGACAGAGCTGAGCTCAGCTTAGATTACTCATGCAGTTTTATAGGGCACTGCTGCAATGCATCACTTATTTGCCATCAGTAAGAGGTATGTGAACAGCAATGGGAAACAACAGTAGCAGTGTTTGTACAATGCATCGCCACCTCAGAAAATTTGGTTTCTAGTAACAAACTGTCACGTATCCAAGGCTAACACAAATTAAGACTGTGATACAACAAGTGTCATCGTGTTTTCAAATCGAAAGCATCTTGCTCAAAAAAAAATCGCTTTCATGTTGGGTTTCCAGTGCTTTACAACCACTCGACTGAAGAAAACATTGCCCAGCACCTGAGCAATGGGCACAGGACAGAACAGAATAGTAAGGAACAGCTTTTTTTTTCCCCTTACTAATGGTATTTTGCTCCTTCCCACAGTAATTAGAATTCAGATAATGTTAATATTCCCATTCTTATGTTAAAATTAATAGTAGACTGCTGGTATTTCAGCTAGACATTAATTATATAATATTCATATGACAAATGCTGTTAGTTTTAGAAATCTTCCAGATAAACTTATATAAATTTGTCACCACAAACCCATGAAAAAACTTCCGTGCATATTGATTAAGGCTTTTCTACAGTAATGCCAGAATCCTGAATACTCCAACAGTAGCTGCCTGCTTCTAAATAAAAAGGAGACTATCCAGCTGTATCACTCCATTCTTTCAGTCTTCTTTCTTTTCATTTTAAGCCTGCCATTTCTCACCACCATGTAATGCTGAAGAAATCACCTTCACATCAAAACTTACTTCCAGAACGCATTTTTGTGTAAAAGGTTAATATTTTACAGCTATTATCTGGACATTATTTGAATTTGAGTGATAGAAAAGAAATTTGGTGAGCAGCTGGCATACACTTTCCAAAAACAAGAATCTGTAACAAGAGTTTTCAAGGGCTTTTCAGCCACAGGCAACTATTATATACACACACTCTCACCTCCCTCTGCTCATTCCTCTCTGCATTGTCCACACCTGCATATTGTCTTCGTAAACCCCCTCCTGTGTTGCAAATAAGAGGAGGTCCCCAGCAGGCACAAACTATCAGAGATCCCATTAAGTCACCTGAAGATCTTCCTGGGTGCTCTATGGTAAAAACTTAACAGCATGTTTCATCATTATGCTATTTGCATTAGGGTTACAAGTCAGCTGTTAGGATCATTATTCTGTTGTTCTTGAAGACTGTACCGACTACTCTTGTCTTCCAGTCCCCCACTGTCTCCTCAGCTCCTCTATGACTTACTCAAACAAGCATTTGAAGGCTCAACTTATTTTCAAGACGAGCACGCAGTTTTAATTCAACCCTCTTCTCCTATAAAAGGATGCACCAGCCTCGCTATGAAATGCAAACTGGTTCAGTGGAAAACATGTTTAAGTAAACCTTTTTTCTTTAAAAAAAAAAAAAAAAAAGGTGAAACTGCTTATGTTAGTAACTGAGATGTTGGATACTAAGGCAAATAAGTACTTAGGAGTGTACGAAATCCCAGAAACTCATAGAGCTTGACTCTTTGCTCATGACTGTTAGAAAATGACTTTTGCAAATGCTCTGCAGCGCTTTGTGTAACCTGAGTTTCCCCGTTTCCCTTCATTGTATTCCTTTGTGCAATCCAGATTTGTAAATCATTCCAGGAAACTTTTTATTAACTCACAAGAGCCCTCCAAGACAATATCCTGTAATTTCCACTGCTCTGAGTCAGACCCAATCATATCAGCTGAGAAATATCCGTGACCTTTTTGTGTCATTTTTCATCTGGTGATTGCAGAAAACCAAAGTAACTTCTGGGTAAAGTTCTTCTTCACTATTATGAAGGGGAAGGTTTTACCCATTCCTTCAGCCCAGCTGAATTTGCACTGAATAATTTCATTATGCCTCTGTAAATTCCCCTCACAGCTCAAAAAGCACCAAGTATTTTTCTTTCATTGATTACAGCTGAGTAGTCTAACACAGCTGCATTTCAATGCAAGTGAAGTGATTCCTTTATGTTGTAGCTATTTTGCCAAGAGCGTATGGTGTGAGGTGGATAAAAAGGACAATATTGCAGATGGCCACAGCAGAACCTCATCTATCATAACTCTGAACCTCCCGCAGCACAATTTTTATGTCTCTCCATCGCTGGCCGACTCCTCCTTGCCAGGGTGCGCAGTGACAGGAGCACTCGCAGTGTCCCCCAGCAGCTCAGCCATCGGATCTGCTGCTTCATGAGGATGCTGAGCGATCTGAAGCATCTTTTGTATGAGGAGAGACTGAGAGAGCTGGTTCTGTTCAGCCTGGAGAGAGAAGCTGAGAGGGATCTCATAGATGTTTATAAATATCTCAGGGTGGGTGTCAGAGGATGGACCAGACTCTGTTCAGTGGTGCCCAGTGACAGGGTGAGGGGCAACGGGCACAGGCTGAAACACAGGAGGTTCCATCTGAATATGAGGAGAAACTTGTTTGCTGGGAGGTACCAGAGCCCTGGAAGAGGCTGCCCAGAGCGGGTGTGGAGTCTCCTTCTCTGGAGATGTTCGAAACCCTCCTGGACACATTCCTGTGTGATCTGCTCTGGTGACCCAGTGTTAGCAGGTGGGTTGGACTGGATGGTCTCCAGAGGTCCCTTCCAAACCCAGCCATTCTGTGATTCTGTGATTCATTTCAGCCCCAGCTCAGCAGAACCCATTTCTCCTCCAAGAGCAAGGAAACACCGCGACATTATGGCTGCAGGGGAAATACCAATGAGGGTGTTGCGTTTTCTCATCCTCTGCGTATGTTGTGTTACAGCTGAGCAGGCAAGGTGCCCCATGGGGAGCTGCTATTCGTTTCGGAAGGTACTAGTGGCACATGGATGTGGGGATTTCTGTCCCGTCAGAGCCACAGGCTCTACCATCAGATGAACTTTTGCTGTGAATATGACCTGGGCAATGACCTACAGGCTCCATGGCAGCCCTTTGCACAGTGGGCTCATGTTTTATTTCTGGCAACCTCGACTGGCCAACAGTCACTAATGCATCCAAAACCTCCTCCTGACAAACACGCTGCTTCCCAAGAAAGACAGAAACTCATCCTCTTTTGTTTTCATCCATTTTCACAGTGTACTTATGTTGAGCTGACTGACATTTGAATAAGCCCCAGGAGAATCATACCTAGGACATTTCTACTAAATATTGCCACTGTAGTAGGAGGGTGCAAACACAAGGGAGGCATTTGGAAGAGACTTGTAAACAGTTGCCTTGGTACTGCCTAATTCAAGTGTTACCTTGTCTGGTGGGATCCGCTCCCAGGAATGTGCATAGCCTGGGTTAGCTTTTCCAGAGCTGGGGTGGTAGACTGCAAGCAGGCAAGATTGGGAAATAACTTGTAAAAGGAGTTGAGATGTTTTCAGTCTCTTTTTCTGGGGGCTTTTTGTTTGTTTAGCTTGATACTGTGGCAGCTGTGCCCACATAATTGAGGGGTCTAGGTTGCTTAATAAGAAAAATTGTTGCTTATCCTCTGTCTGTGGGGTTGCTTACACAGAATCAGCGTGGTCCAAGGAACCATCTCCAGAGAAGGATTTCAAAGTCCTGGGCTTTACTTCTGAGCTTGCTTTTGACAAGTTGGGCAAGCTTGGCCAAGACACTTTTCCTGCCCTTGTTCATACTCTCTAAATTTTATTTTCCTGGTCCTGGGGCTCTGCAGGTTACCTGTCTGTACAGGTGAGGCCCTGCTGCAGCTCCAGGTGATACAGTGGTAACACATCGAAGGAGATTTCAGGACTGTATCGCCTGGGTAGCATTTGTAGCATCCTTTTCTCAACATGGCCATAAATTGTTCTGCAGACCTTATTTATGGTCAAAAGAACCTTGTGCTTTTTGGTTTTCTTTTTTTTTTCTTTTTTTTTTTTTCTTTTTTTCCCCTGTTCTTTTATTCGCCTGGTCTGTCACACTTGCTTCTGTCAGCACCTGTTGTCACTCCGTATTCTCCTATGTTTGACTATGGAAGAGCCATCAGGTGAGTATGTTCTGAGCTGCTTCTTCCTTCAGTACTAGTCAATGGCTTGGGACTTGAATGCAGAAATCACCTGGCCATCAGCTATACCTTAAGGGAACGTGGCAGTGCTTCATCTCTGAATACTCTAAGGAAAAAAGGATCCTGATTTCCTCCTCAATCAGAATTCTGGGGAACTTTCTGGAAGCCTTTACTAGGTGAAGGGCTGCTGAGAACAGAAATGTTGGTACTTGGGGCTGGATAGAAGATGTTGTACATGTAGGAGATAACCCTGGGAAGGGAATAGAAATGTTCTTATCCTCCCATTAACACAGTCTAGCCATTTATTGCACATACTAATTGCTTAGTTAATAGTATTGCAATTTGATTATTTAGTGGCTCTAATATCCCTTTTGATTATTCTTTTGTACATTCTTAAGCGTAATGATTTCCAATTAATTAAATGGCTTTAGATTTCATATTACTATTTTAAAAAAAATGAAGAGTGGTTAAAGATAGATAGCCATTTGACTAAATTCTGGGATTCTTGAGATGTTTTAAGTCTGTTTGCTTGGTTCCAGAGGAGAATTATTTCCAGTTTCAGAATTCTGAATGTACAGAGGGAAAAGTTCTGGGAACCCAACTCAGCCCAGAGAACCACAGCTGCTAATAATCATCTTTGTGAAAAATTCTAGTTGATGTAATTTCAGCAGCTTTTCCTACTATGATTTTTTTTTAATCTATAATGGCAGCTGAATTGTTGCTGCATGTATTTAAAGCAATTAAAAAAATACGAAACTACCAAAAAATCAAAAAGCAAACTAAATGTCACACAAACTTGACACCATGGATCTCAGTGTGAGCTCATCTGACATAAGGTCCATTGGAAATTTAATCGATTCCACAGTAAATTCTTTTATCAATGAGTAGCTGATTGGATTTGGTTTCTATGAGTTGACACGTGTGAGTCCACCTGCCAGTTTTTGTGCCTTTAACCATCATATTTCAAAAGGTTTTTTCCTCTCATTCTCTTTACATCATTATGAAAAAAAAACAAAACACATGAAGAACAAAAGGAAACTACCTAAATGACCGCACAGTGGAAACACTGAAACCAAATACCCTGTTCGCAAAGTGATATCGAATGAACCGAGTAAACAACCTGGAAAGAAAGAGATAAACCCATTCTTCTTATCCCTTTCCATTTTGGTAATCTTAGACATTATTTTTGACCACAGCAAAAATCAGACAGACAGGCCATTTTAAGAAGCTTTTAAAAATGTGACAGGACTCTGGTGGAGTCGCTCCCAAATCACCCAAACGAGAGCTGAGTTGGGCTCGGCTGGGTCGGGCTGTGTCCCTGTGGCTGTGGAGCTTGACACGGCAAAATTCGGGTTGTTTGCTTGCTTGGTCTGAAACAATTTCTTTATATTGGTGTTGGGTGAGTCACTAGCCAGGAACTGCATATCATGCAGACCATATGCAGGGAGCTGCAAAGATCTGACTCAGAGATGTAAATCTGTGTCATGGTGAGGCACCGGGGGGTTTACAGACACTTTATTCTTTCCGCCTTTTTTGCTATTGTGGGGGTGGCAAAAAAAATCTCCACACCCTTTTGTCATTTTAGGGATGTTTACTTTGGGATAAATCAATTTCTTCTTTGTGGTTGTGATCAGAGGTGTCTGGAAAACGCGCCGGAGCTCAGATGCTCGCCCGGTCAATCGCCTACAGAACAAATCCCCGGAGGTCTCCGGCGCTGAGCGGCAGCGAGATGATACGTGAATCCGATCGCTCGCATTCCTCTCGCTGGGACCACCCACATCCGATGGGAGCCGTGGAGGCATGGAAAACATCTTGCTTGAGTGTGTGTGCGTCTGAGTGTGTAAACTCGGAGCTATGAGAGCTGGGCTCAGTTTTGGGGCACTAAAAGCTCAGGCCAAGCCACTCACCCCACGGCTGCTCGGGACGTCTTGGGGGATGCCGAGAGGTCCCCGGTTGCTCCCCAGCTCCCATGGGGTGCCAGGGGCTCATGGGTGGGAACCACCTGGGTGTTTTCCCCCACTCCTTGCACTAGGGCTGCCCTTGGTGCCCAGCACCCATGAGTCTCCCCCTCCAGGTCCTGATCCTACTCGGGCGAGACTCCGCTCCGGTTTTTAGGGTGCTGCATATTTTGCTCATGACATATGGACTGTCTGGAGGTTTGCGCCAAGAGGTGGGGTGGATTTTGCTTCAGGAAACCTGGATCCTCATTGAAAAATCCTCATTCATCCAGAGCAAAGAGAGAAAAAAAACCAAAACACAACAACAACAAAACAGCTGCAATGCCTGCAGGCAGGCTCCACTCCGCTATAAATAGACGCTGTTTATTTTACACCAGTTTACTGCACCGTACCACCAAATCATGAAGCAGATTTCTCCGCGTGCAGGCTGCCTCTGTCTTTGCTACCTATGCTGATGCCAGCGGGCTCTGCCTGTGTTCCTTTGTTTTGCTTTGATATGTGGAATTATTGTCTGATAAAATCTTCCAAGCTGGGATGCTGAGTGAGGAGGAAACGAAAAGTGTACACTGGTAACGACAGCGTGCTAATGGGGATCACTCAGAAAGACTGGCTTGTTATTTGGAGCTGTAAAGGACTGAAACTAGACCACAGGTGGGCATCCTGTTGACAAAGTCTTGCTTAGCGTGAGCAAAATTTCGTTCTTATGCAAAACTGCCTGTGCAATCAGCCAGAGAAGCTGCCGCAGGCTTCAGCTGGACATAAGAAACCTAAACTAAAGAATTAGTTGGCCTTTTAAGTTTAAACCATTAAAAATGGACCTGGAGAGCAAAGGCATTCTAAAAGAAAACAGCATTTCTAATGCCTCTTTTCTGATTTCTGAGGGGTGACAGGGCTGTTGAGGCCCCCTCACGTTGCTTAATGTTGTGTCCTTGGTATTGCAACCACTACAAAAACCTGTGCAAGAGCTGCTTGAGGCTGGACCGTTGCATCACACCCATAAACTACAGATGGATTTTGCATAACTCTCCAGTTTTAATTCTGTTGTTACGGCATGCTCTGGACGTCTGCAATGGCTCCTCCGAGGAGTGAGTGTTCAGAAGCCTTGCGAAGGCTGGAGCAGACAGAAGATCTTAATCTCAGCCATGCTATTCCTGCTGGAGCAGAAGGAATTGTGCTCTGGGGCTGTGCAGAAACTCGCTCAGGGTCTGCTGTAAGCTCAGAGAACTTCAGGACCATCCTAATTGTTTTTCTGCTTCTCCCTATCCCTCCAAAGCTGAGCAAGCCCTGATGGGGTGAATGCAGGCTGCATTATTTTCTGCCCATTAGCAGGGAATACACTCGAGTGGCCACATCTTTCCAGAAATCTGTGCAAGGCAGAAAATCAGATGTTGGCTGCTGTGTCCGGAGGGATGCACGAGAGCGGGTAGAGCAGCCACACCATGCATGGGGCAAGATGAGGTTGTGGTGTCCCTGTGCCACCTTCTTCCCATCTTCTGCTGCTGGTCCTGCTCAGGAAACTCAGATTTCTTTTTGCCACTTTTGAGAAAAGCAAGCGGGGGCTTGGGGTGCTTCCTGGCAGACAGGGCACAGCACGGGTTGGGTAAGGCAGGAACGATGTGCAATGGCAGAAAGAAAGAAAAAGAAAGAAAAAGAAAGAAAGAAAGAAAAAGAAAGAAAGAAAGAAAGAAAGAAAGAAAGAAAGAAAGAAAGAAAGAAAGAAAGAAAGAAAGAAAGAAAGAAAGAAAGAAAGAAAGAAAGAAAGAAAGAAAGAAAGAAAGAGAGAGAGAGAGAAAGAGAGAGAGAAAGAGAGAAAGAGAGAAAGAGAGAAAGAGAGAAAGAGAGAGAGAAAGAGAGAGAGAAAGAGAGAGAGAAAGAGAGAGAGAAAGAGAGAGAGAGAGAGAGAGAAAGAGAGAAAGAGAGAAAGAGAGAAAGAGAGAAAGAGAGAAAGAGAGAGAGAAAGAGAGAGAGAAAGAGAGAGAGAAAGAGAGAGAGAAAGAGAGAGAGAGAGAGAGAGAAAGAGAGAAAGAGAGAAAGAGAGAAAGAGAGAAAGAGAGAAAGAGAGAGAGAAAGAGAGAGAGAAAGAGAGAGAGAAAGAGAGAAAGAGAGAAAGAGAGAAAGAGAGAAAGAGAGAAAGAGAGAAAGAGAGAAAGAGAGAAAGAGAGAAAGAGAGAAAGAGAGAAAGAGAGAAAGAGAGAAAGAGAGAAAGAGAGAAAGAAAGAAAGAAAGAAAGAAAGAAAGAAAGAAAGAAAGAAAGAAAGAAAGAAAGAAAGAAAGAAAGGGGATGGGGGGAAGAGCAGGAGCTACAGGTCTGGGCACAGTCATGCCTTGGGTAGGAATGTTGCAAGTCCCTGTCTGCATAGTGTTGTTGTTGATTTTGCCATCTTTGATCAAGGTAAACAGGACTTGTGTGCACAATGAAAACAAACAAGCCAGGCTGGAAAGGATCATGAGTCAATAAGGCTCTTTTGGTGCCTCCACCTTTCTTAACCCCGAGTCAGCAAGTGCTTAAGTGCCTGGTAAAGCCGGAGAAGAGCCCAGGGCTCCAAGCGTGGGGCAGCCCAACCTCCACACGGGCTCCAGCCTCCTCCTCCTGCTTAATTAGAAGACCATCAACAAAATGTTTAAATCCTGGGCAATCAGCATTGTGTTATGAATAATTGTCGTGACACTACTGGAAAGCAGGTTCCCTCTGCATCTGAGACTTACATTGAATCTGCAAAGGATCCTCCCACATTAAATTAGTGGATCAGCAATAAACTATTTTTCACTTGCTCACTCCCTGCACTCCTCCTCACCTCTTTCACATAGATACCATCAGCCAGAACTTACCCTTTGTTATAGCACAGATCTTTTCTTTCATCTGGAGCCATTTCTCAGGATGATGCAAAGTTTGGTTGTTCCTTAAAGTTTTCTGCATTGTGCTGATGAAAAAGAAAAAGAGGGAGAAAGTTTTAAAACAATTTATTTATTTTTTTAATTTTACTTTGCCTGGATCACTTTCCACACTGTTTTTATGACGAAGCACTCACACTTTTGGACATCAAAGCAAATCCTGGCAACTTCCCAGGAGCCCGGGAAGTGCAGCACATGTTACCAGCAGCTCTGGCTGACTTCTGGTGTGAATGGAAATTAGTTGGGGTGGAAAGAATTTTTGCTGAGCACCAGCTCTGTGCCCTCTAACATGCTCCCTCAGCTCTGCCTCTCAAAACATCACTCACCTCTGCAGCCTGGGATACTCAGAAAATTAAAGGTATAACATTAACCCAATGCCGAGCAGCTGCAACACCATTTGAGTGCTTTAAAGTTAGTTTTTGAAATCTTTATTTCCTTCTCAAAATGTGCTCACCCTCTCCCTGGTTAAGCCAGAAGGGCCTGGCATCTCTGAGCAGCATTAAATTGTTCTTAAAACCTCTTTTTTTTTTGGTATCTCTGAGGACAGTAAGAGTCACACACACATTTCTCATCATCATTAACCCTTTTCTGGTTTATTTACATTATCTGCCCCCATCGTGGCTTATCAGCCCTACCCCTAAATAGGCTTTTTTAATGCCCCAATACCATGGTGATGGTCTCTCTAAAAAGAGGACAAAACTTGCACCTCCCACGTGACAATATGGAACTATTACAGTGAAGATTTAAGATGCCAGGAAGAAAAAACCATTGGAGATCACCCCAAGAAACGGGGGTGGGTGTCACCTCAACAGGCTGCTCCCCCCCAGCTGCCCCACAGACACATCATTTCACTCCTAGGGAGGTGCTGACATCTAAATGGCTTAATGGCACTTAAAAACATGTATATATTACTTCAAAGCAATCATGATTATTGGATATTTGGGAACCTAGAAGGTCAATCCAGCCTCTGTATATATTTTAAATTATATGCTTTGTTAAATAAATGAACACAAGGCACTGAAAAATTTCTCATTTCTAGGTGGTTTTGAGTAGACAATAATAACTCCCAAGATATTAGATAACATTTTATTGCAAAATATAAATTAATCTCTGTTTAGCTAAGCAAAGAATATATAACTCAAAAATTAAATGCTGGACTCCCAAAAAGTAATAAAGTAACATAAATAATAATAAGAACATCCCACAGAATTATCTCTATTTTAATCATAGCTCTTAGAAGCACTTTCAATTATTCATTTATTCTATTTTCTTGTTTGGAAAAAAAATCAAACAAACAAAACAGAATTTTATTTAGTTATTTCCATATTAAAAAAACCTTGCCCCCTTGTGAAATTAAACTTATTTTATTGCCTTGCTGAAATTAGGTAACACTTATTTCTACCCTAAAAGTATCATATGTAAAGGTAGGAAAACTCTAATGAAAAGAGAATGGCAGAACTGTTCTTTTATTTGGAATATTTGATTTATTCTTCAGAACAGTTTTGGCATTTGCAATAGAAACATCCTTCTGTCCATTTCATGAAGTGCCATTAATTGTAACCAGCTCCTCAGCAAATATTTTATTTTTTATAATTAAGTTCTTTTAAAGCAGAAATTTAATGTAAAACTTACCTAGACCACTATAGGTTGCTATAGTTAAACCATTTTACAAATGATACACTGGTCAATTGATCAGAGGACTGTACAGATTATTATTTTCTTTCAGACTAACAGAATATTTTGGTGTTTTCTTTGTTTCCTCTAGAAAAAGAGCAGGTATTTCCAGTGTAGGATTTTTAAGGAAATAACCATTAAGTGGAATTAAGCATATTAAATTTTCCAATAGAATTCTGCAGAGGATTTGTAAAAAACGGTCCCGTACCTGAGCTGTTCACAAAGTACATTTTCCATTGAACGTAACAGGAATCTATCTGGAAATGAGCATCAGGTTTTGCGATAGATCTGATTTCCACCCCAGTACTATAGGAGTAAATCAGATGTAACTCTGCTGCACCCACGGGAGTTCTAATCGTGTGAAATCCATGAGAAGAAAGCCAGTAGAGTTTTATTAACATACTTCTTAATTTTTAATTGCATAAATTGCATTGTAAGTGTAAGCGAGGAGACTTAAAAACTTCCTTTCTGATACCTGTGTACAGTCCTTATGCAGCATTAACAGCCATCATTAGGATTATTAGGATAAAATTTGGAAAATCCTGCTATGAGATGTGATGCCGGTGTCCCAGAAGATGTACAGACTCAGAGCCGAAAAGATAATCCCTACATTCCCCAACCTAAAAAAACCACAGTGGTTTTCAGGAGCTGGTTGCAGGATTGGTAAGATTTGCTTAAGCTTTTGTTTCGATTTTAAATCTGTGATGGCAAAGCTACTAGCTCAAACAAAATTAAAACAAAATTATACCTTTCTGTAGAATTAGTCAAAATGTTCCCATCAGTGTTACTATATATTATATATTTAATATATCAAATTTATGTTTATTATATAATTAAATATATTATTTAGACTTGCAGCAAAATGGGAAAAATTAATACTAACATTCTGCATTACAGACACTTTTGATCAGCTGAAGCAAACAAACAAACAAACAATAGATAAAAAACTAATGGTTTTAATTTTTTTTTTTGTTAAATTAGAAACTTTTCAATCTGATACGCATTTTTCCCATTGACTCCTGCGTTTCCAGATTGCAGCCATGACCAGGGTCAGAAACAATGAAGCTCAATGAGAAAGGACAATTCCCAGAGCTTTCCGAGCCAGCACAGTTTGCCTCGGAGGTCGGGATCATTCAAATAAAGATCAGCACCATATCAGAACTTCCGTCTCTTTATCCAAACAGCCGAGTCTTTTCCAGCTGGCCCATCACAGCTCAATAATCATATGGAGTTATATCAGTGATGCTCATTCGTATTTCACAGGCTATAATAAACACAGCAAAATTAGATGAGGTTCCATTTGAGGTTAAATGTTTCCATGAGATAATAATTTCTGTTTATAACAAGGAGAAAGAAAAAAAAAAGAACACTGGTCTATTTTCAAAACCTAATTTAGACCCGGTATCCGTAATATCAGTTCACAACAGACCACGAGTGAGACAGGATTCCGCTCTCTTCTTCATAGTTTTAGATGTAAATGAGGGTGCTGGGAGTCCTGCTGAGTGGAGGCTGAGCCAGCGGGACTCCACGAGCCTTTGTCTTGCCCACGTTGCAGGTGGTTTTCATTGTTTCATCCCCAACCATTCTCACACTGACACATTTTCCTGCCCTGTCCAGGTCAGAGCACTGACATTCTTGTGCCACATTCTGGTTTCTTCCTAAAACATGAAGTAACCCCAAGGAAAAGGCACCGCATCCCTTTCCCTGCCCTCACAGCCGCTTTGGGACTTTGTGGTCCAGCACCATGGGGAGGGTGGGATGTCACCGGCTGGGATGTCACCATCGCACATGAGCACGAAAATTTAAACAGGGGGAAGTGATAACACAAAGTTCACGTTGGAAGAGATGCAGCCCCTGCTGCCACAGAGCTCGCTGGGGCTGTGGGCATGTGGGAATGGGCAGCGTCTGCGGAGGAGTGGAGGCTCAAAGCCTAGGACTGGCTAGTGCAAGAGTAAATTTTGCTATTTGTTATTTAGAAACCTTCAAACAAGCACGTAGAACATACCCCATTAATTGCACCAAAATGTGGATGTTTGGAGCTATAGGTAAGCAGGAACCTAAAAAGGAAAGCAATGCTGCTGTCTAGCTGGAGGAAAGCAGGAGCAGAGTTACCATTAGTTGTACTTTACCAGTGTGTTCCAGGCTTAGCTCAAGTTCTAGCTGCAGTGCACCGGGTGATGAGCAAATGCACCAGCAAAATGTGACCGCTTGCTGTAAAGAGCTTCCCCGTCAGATCAAAGGGTGAGAGGTAAATGCATTAGTCTTGTTTTGCAGTTTGGAAACAGCAGCAGTGGAACATTTGCAGGTGATTTTCCCCAAGGTCCTACTAAAAGTCCAAGGTAAAGGTTGAGAAGACCTGTGAGGCTCCACTCAGCGCTGTCATCCCCCGGCTCTTCTGCCTACGCGGAGCTTGCGGCTGCGTGTCCTGCCCTCTCCTTGACTTCGATAGATTTTTAGGGCACACAGAGAGTAAAACTCCCATAATTACAGGCACCCATGTGTTAAAGAGCACTCCAAATGCTTTTTCTCTGGTTTTGCATTAAAGCAAGAAGGGATAGTTTCGAGTGGTTATTTGGAGTTTAGGTATTCCTGCCTACAGAGCTTTATGTTTTTATGCCATGTTGTTTGTGAGCCATAGGCTGCAGTCTCTTTTCAATGACAAAACAATAAAACAACTTGCTTTTGTTTCCTTTCAGGCACAGAACATTATACTAGCTAAAAAGTGCCTTTTAGAAACATAGCTTTACTCGTGGAAGAGGGCCATTAACATGTTACCCCCTTCTCCAGCAACTATAATTCATTGTGCCATTAAGACGGTGTCACGAGCTGATAGCGAAATAAATAGCTATGAGAAAGTGTTCAGTGAATTATTTTGCAACTGGAGTTTATTAAAAGTGTGTCCTTTAGCCTGTCTGCCCTGGAAAGTTTTGGCAAGGCAACAGAGGCTGATCCTAGTCCTCCTGGGGTGGACAAAAAGATGTCCTGGACGAGGGAGTTTGGCTGCTGCCAACCCACCCGCGGGATGGAGCCGGGGCCACGGCACAGAATCCCTTGCTGCTCTGCAAGCAGCTCGGACAAGAGGCTTAAAATCATGTTCTACAGGAAAAACCTAAATTAGTGCAGTGGAAACCACCTTTCCATCGCAGGAGTGAAGAAATCCCAGATAATTCCAGAAACAGGACCCTGCAAAAAACTGCAGTGATGAGTCCCGGAGGGGAAGGTGGGGAGGAGGCTCCATCCCTCACCCTGTTGCTCACAGACGTGTGTGTTTTTGCCGATTGCTGTTCAGAAAATCACAGAGTTGGTTACTGAGTGTCCACATGAAAATCTCCAATTCTGGAAGTTTTGTTGTCGTAGAACCAGATAAGCTCAGAAATGTGAAGCCAAGGTTTCAAAGTCAGACAGCCAGTAAGTGATTTTTGAGAACTTGCAAGTTGAGAACTCGAAGCTCTGTCTCTAGAGACAAAGGACAAAGCTCCTTTCCACTGAGGAGGATTAGAAGCAACAGGCTCGTTCTTAGCTAAGGACGGGCAGTGCATGAGCCGAGGGGCAACTCGGGATTTTTCAGCCTGTAGGTAGCACTACCAACAAAATTGATAAAATTAATATCTCCTGCAGTGTGTTTTCATTCCTCCTTCCAGTGAGATTTAGCTGAAAGAGAACATGTTCTGTAAAAATCTGAAAAATAAAAAAAAATCAGGAATAGTGGGAGTTAAGACTTTCTTCCAGAAAAATAAAGCCCATTTGGCAGAGGGAAGGTTTCCAGGCAGAGCGTAGCTGCCCGTTCAAACAGGCAGCGAGCTGAGGGAGGCAGGGAGGGGTTTTGGACATCTGAGCAGCGTTTAAATCTCAGGAGATGCGGCGTTGTTTCAAAGCAGACAGGTAACTGGGAAAGTGACACACAGCCCAGTTCGGGACTGGAGATACCCCGTATGTTTTGCAGAGTGCCGTCACGCTGTGCTTGCTGAAGGAGAGATCATCCCCCCCCCAAAATCCCTGCCCTCCAAAAGCCCCCCGTATGCAAGCCCTTTCCCACAGCTGGCCCATCTCACCTCCCCAGTACACACCAGTGCATACTGGGGGCCAGATCCTGGGCTCTGGGGTCCCCACCAGGCCAGGCAGAATGGAAATCTCCCATGGGCAGATTTTGCAGTTCCAGGTGAAAATGCTCGATGAGGTGGGGAGTGGAAAAATCCTTGGCAATTTCCTCAACTTAACGACTTTTTAAATTGGATGGCATTGATTATTTTAGTGATGAAGCGTATTTGGAATATGGAAACAACACAAAGCATGAATGAAGATTAACTCTTTTTTCCAACCCTAGAAAATGTTAAAAAGAGTTACCAGAGTATTTGGAAATATTTTTAATAGTTTGGAACAACTAAATTTAGCTAAACTGCAGATAGGCCTCTCTTTATTACAGCTAGAGTTGCTATGGCAACATGCTACAATTATTTATCGCCATGACGATCCACTGTAGATTTTTTAAATGCATTATCTATTTTTGTTTGCATTGTCATTCCTGCCAGGGGAGGGAAGACACCAATTTGGTGCGCTGTGAAATGGTCAGCATTTCATCCAGGCAGTCGCAGGGTGGAGGCTGGGGAGATTTTAAAATGAGCAGCAGTAAAAACCAAGGAGCAACCACTCTCAGGAATAGTATTATTTTTTCTTTTTCAATCTCAAACAGGTTACTGTTTCTAACTGACAAGTAAATAGGAGCTTGTTCTTTGCTGGTCTTCCTCCTGACTGCTCTTTGATAATCTGAGATACCAGAAACAAATGTGAATGAATGAAGTTCTTCAACACCCGTGAACTGTTATTATCTCTGCTGTGGAGAAAGGGAAATGCGAACAAGCTATATTAGGAAACTTCTCTAAGGTCACATCACCAGGCAGCGATAAGGACACGATTAGGACCTGCTTCCTTGGCCACATTATCTGGTGTGGTGGCAACGTCACGATTACAGTGCTGCTGTCACAAGTGCTCTGTGTCTTTATTAAATATACCAGGTCAGGGGAAATTGGACAAGCCTGGCCGTCTCTAGTTTGCAGAGGAAAAGAAGGATATCTGCTACGTGCTGCAGCTTCAGCTGTTCAGCTGTTCAGCTGCCACAGCACAGGTGCTCCACCAGCTCCCTGATGCTTGTGGGACATTTTTGGGGTGCAGGGTGGGTTTCCACTGGCTTCACTGAGCTCACATCAGCATTTCGGGGTGGATGCTCCAACCCAGAGATGTCTTGTCCCAGCAGATCTCCCCCCATTCGAGGGCACGGTGCGTGGGCAGCGCTGTCTTGTGCAGGAACCTGCCATCCATCCCCCCGTACCTGCTGTGGGAGATGCTGGGGTGGAGCAGGTGTGTTTGGGGAAAGGATGCTGTGTTCTGGCACATCCAAGTAATGCTTTGCTGGTCTTGTCCAGAGTGATGGTTAAGTAATCCTAAGGGGAACTTGGAAAGAGCTCCCTTTGTGGCTCTCTGACTAATGAAAAGCCCTTTATATAATCCTGCAATCAACTGCATGGGGCTGCTGGGACGGGTAATTGGGCTACAAACGGGCTCCATTTACCGGAGATTATGTAATTTACCGTTCTGCCATTGTCTGCTCCCAAAACTGTGATTGTTTCTCCAAGGCTTACATTCCCGAAGATACAAGTAATGGCCAAGACTTGGCTCTTCACATCTTACGTCATGAACAGAATCTTTGTGGGTGCAGCTAGTCTGGATTAAATCCGACTCCCCAGTGTGCTAATATGGGCAACCTCTTGGTGGGAGATTCCAGATTTTTGCTCTTGTATGGCACATGTAGATATGAAAGTGATGGGCACCTGAGAAATTAGTAGACAGGCAAGACAGAGGCATTCAAGCTTCTTTCTTACCAATGGTTGTCCACTGAGGGCTTTGTAGAGCAGGTAAAACAGGTGAAAGACGTACCTCATTGAAAAGGGAGGCAGCATGCAGAGATAGAAAACGCTACATTACATACCCTAATATTGGTCCGGCAGAGAATTTGCTGAGCTGTTTGAATTAGAAAAACATTAAAGAAGAGATAAGTGTTACTTTTATTAAATAAAACCAAACTTTTTGCTCTTGTACTGTTCAGGGTCTCTACAAGCAATGACTGCCCACGAACAAGTGCCAACAACAAGGGGTGAAACTGGGGAGGAAAGCTCACTGGTGTTACACATTGAGAAAGACTCCCTGGAGGGGCAAGAGCCATTTTGAAATACCTCTGTACTTCCCTCAACCAAAACCACATCCTTGTAAAGCCTGAGAACATGGGCTATATAAAAAAAAAAAGACAACAAAACCCCTCACATATATAGCAATTTTAAAATTATAATTCAGCAAAGACACTCTTCGACTAAGGGACCTCTTAGGTCACAACTCCTGCTAGTCTAGTAGAGCAGAAGGTGCAGGTGCCCACCCCTGGTGTCTCCTGGTATTTGCTGCTCAGGAGTGTGCTGGAGTCTTTACTCGTGAGCAAAAGAAGCAATGCAGGGCACTGTGCTTCCTGCCCCTCTATTGCCAAGCACTCACCCAACATCCAAGCAGAGAAGAGTTTTTACAATGGCTCCAGCAGTGACTAACATGTTGGCCTCCTGGTCCTTATCGTGGAGATCCGCTTGGTAGAACAAGCACAGGGGTGCTCTGTGTCCTCGGGCAGCTGCATCCCCACCATTGCCCCTGTCTACAAGTACCAAACCACTGCAAACAGGCCAGCATTCCCCAGAGCTGGCGTCCACGGTTTGCAAACTCAAACTGGTGTGCGTAAAATGTAAAGAATGAGTGAAGGGAGTGGGATAAAAGGGAGTTGCAATAATCCCAGTGGGATTTTACACAGATTTAGTAGGTACCCAGCTTGCAGGGTGGCAACCGGCTGCTGTCAGGTCTATGTGGAATAACAGAAAAGCCTCACCATTTCCAAAGCACAGTCTAATGTTGGGCTGAGATATTCGGACTAGCTACAAGCAGGCTTGTGCGATGCTCTGCCGTGGGTAATTCATCCCACCTCTCAGAGGGGTCTGTTGGTCCCAGCAACGTGACCTGTGAAAGTGGCCGTGGGACTTGCTGTGTGACAGCGGAGCCAGACAGACTTTCCCAGAGGGTCACGCTCTATTTACAAGACTGTTTCCAAGGGGGGATCGTGCTGTAGGTCAGCGCTGCAAGGTCAGCAACCAGACTGAAAAATATAAAAACCAAAGCATAAGAAAGGCTTGCTTCCCAGTGCCGTTTGTGAGGCGACGGTTCCCCACGCCTGGCACATGCCATGGCACAGACACTCCTTCAGAGCGGGACGTGGTCCTGCCTGCAAAGCCGCACACCATGTCCTGTGGCAAATCAACGGAGACGCGTGGACATAGCGATCCCCAGAGCACTCCTGCTGTCATGTCAACAGCCCCTGGGCAAAACGAGTTTAGAAACTGATGTTTCAGACCAGAGAGGTTAGCAGTTGTTGATTTAATAATTTTTCTGCACCTTCCAAGGTTGAGCCATCACCGAGTAGATGCACCATTTTGATCCACCCATGACCTCTAACAAAAGCTAAAGCAGCATTTGCAGAAAGCCTGAGCACAACCAGGCTCTGTGGCAGGAGCACTTGGCAGGTAATGGTTGGGTTACACTGAAAACCAATCTCTTTTCCATCTGGCAGTGGAAATATCTTTTGCAGGAAAAGAAAGAGGCAGGACCAAAACTGCTAAGACCTCCAGAGTCCTTTACTGCTGCAAGGATCCACGGGCAGAGAGAACAGGAGCATCTCTGTTGTCACAGTTTGAAACCCTGAGCATGCAGAAGATGAGTTGGAGCGAGTGGGATTTCCCTGATTTTGCAGGTTTGAAGCCAGGATGGGGACAGGGTGACTGCACCCCTAATGTTGGTGCACAGGGCGACATGAGGCCACTTTTGTGACACAGGCCATCAGGTGACAGCTGCAGCACAAGTCTGTGCAAACAGGAACTCTGCAAGTCACTTTGTCCCCCAAGTTACTCTGCTCCTGTACAGGAAACTGAAGATGTAGGTGGATTATATCTTATGAGTTTTGTAGGACAAGAGAAAATCTATGAGGAATTAGGCCTTTGTTGTACTAAGCACTGCAAATATGCAAAGTAAAAGACCGTATCTCTCTCCAGCTACTTACAATCTTCACAAAGAAAGGGTGGGATTTCAACAGGAAACATAAGTATATTATGTGATTTTTCACTGGTGACACACACAACACAGTGTTTTCTTTGCTCAGACTGTTTACTGATGTGAAAAGCAAAACCCTGCTTGTAAAATCAGACACATGCTGTTTGGAAAGACGTTTTCTAAGAATTCAATCCAGATAAAGTCCTGAGCCAGTTTTTGCAGAGAAGGGATGCAGGAAGACAGATTTGGTTTTAGGATGGATCTGTGGGATTACAATGAGGCCTCTGATGTTTCTCAAGCGATGAATTATTTCAAGGAACAACCTGGGCTATAACAGCCCCTGTGTCACAGTGGCAGGGTGAGAGAGGAACACTTTTAAATGTTAATTAGTAGGGAAGAGCTGTCTTGCACACTAACCACAAAGATCTCTGGTGATGGCAGGATGCAAAGGGGAGCAATAGAGCATTCCATTTGCAATGCATGTTTTTATTTCACCTTGGAGATGCGCTCATTGATGGATTTGGCATGCAGATAATGAAACTGCATTGCTGTAGGGTTCCTGACTGCAAGGTGCTTAAGCACAAAAGGAAACCCCTAGGAAACCTCCTGGTGAGGGGCAGGAACCCTGGCACTTAGAAAAGGGAAAAGGAAGCAGGAAAGTGTTGTACCTGCAAGCAGGTTAGAAACAGCAGGGGCTGAGGATGCACAGTTCCAGCTGGGCAAGGGGAGGGTGAAACAGCAGGGATAGGATGAAGCAATCCTACACAAATCAGACAACATGGATGAGCTGGGTGATGGGGACAGTTCATGCTCCTTTCTGTTGCTTCCTTCTTCACATTGAGGTCTCCTAAGAAGTCCCACTCGTGCACAATTGCCGTCAAGCTGGGAGCAGTTTCCAGTCCTCCAGCTTCACTTCTTATCACACACATTCTTTCCATCGAGTGGACAGAGGAGCCGTGGCTCTACCACGTGCAGGTTTTGAAATGTGGCCAAACTGGGGACACGGTTGTCCCCCGCCCTGTCCCGGCATTGTACTTTGCACCCAGAAGTGGGTGGGGAACGCTGCCACGTTGGAGCTGTTACGGCTCTTGAGCTACACGTGGTTTTACTGGAGGGGTGATGTGCCAAATGCCACGCCAACCCCATCTCCACAGAGCAGACCTCCATCCCACCGCTCTGCTTTGGTTTTCTAGGCTGGGGTCAAATTCATGGTGCCACAAGTGTCACCTCCACCCCAGGCTACCCCGTGAAGAACAACGCTGGGGTGATGTCTTCCTCCATTCAGAGGGAACATCTTGCCTTTCTTGGGTTGCATACAGGTCCTCCTAAACTGGTGTAAATCAGGAATTACTTCAGTGACATTAGAAGGGCCAAATACAGTGTCAGGCAAGAACGAAGCCAAATGTTCCTGCCTGAATCCCTCCTTCTAATTAAACTTAAATTAAAAAAAAAAAAAAGAAAAAAAAAATACATGAAAAATGAGCAGAGGAACCAGCTGATAACGTGTGCTGGGCTGGTGCGGCCAGCGGCTGCATCTCAACGTGGGGGTGGTTGACTTCAGCGGCTGCATTTTGCTCAGTTGCACAGAGTTTTCAAAGTGCTTTTTTGATCGCAGGATGAAAAGTGCTGTATACATGTAGCATTCCCTTGTACAACTGTCTGTCTGTCCCCAGAGCGTGCTCTGCAGCTTGCTTGTTGTCTGCAGTTAAGGGGAACCACGGTTACAGCACGCCTGCATGTTTAATGCTATTTCAAAGTCCCTCTTGACTTCCCTTTTCATCCTTCTTCAGGGCTATGTTTAGACTCTGATTTCCAACCTCCTGGACTGCGATTGTTATTAAAATGCAGCACTGGTAACGCTCCATGCATCCCTGCCATAACAAACCACTGCAGGCAAGCACAGCACCAGGGAGAGGGGGGTCTCCGAGTGACCACGCAGTGTTTAGGCTTTGAAACCAGCCAGGTTTGCTTGGTTTATACAGATCTAAAGACAATTCTCATCTACTCTATACAAATAAGGCACTAGGGAAAAAGGAGGAGAAAGGAGGGTTAAGAGTGTAATCTGCAGAACCAAATGTAAGGGCTATAATTAATCGGGTAATTGCAGTATTTGCGTGGAGTGTCTGTAAATATTACCTTTATTTCTAAGTATAGTACTTCGGACCACGTACCATATCATGGAACTAACTGTCAAATAGAAAACACATCCACTTGACTGGAATATAATGAATATTAGGTCAGCCAAAATGCAAACTGACTAAATTAATTTGTAGTTGTGTACCAACTGATGTTGGTGTGATAATTTAATGAAACCCTTCAAATAAATATCCGCTGGGGGAACAACACCGAGGAGCAAACAGAGTGTGCACTGAAGGATTATAAGGGTTTTATGTGGCTACAGAAGCTGGTCCCAGGGAGCAAACAGACACGAGGGGAGGGGTGATCTTGCAGAGCACAGGGGAGGATGCAAGGGCTGAGCCGGGGAGCCTGGTGATGCTTTGCAGAGCCTTGGACCTCTGAGCTGCCCCCGAAGGACCTCAGCTGGGACACCCAGGGCTGGACGCAGCCCTCCGGAGCCGGCGTGACGCAGACAGAGGCTCCGTGGGTGGCCCTCGGCTCGTGCGGGGCTCCGGCTGCCCCAGCGCTGTCCTGCCGCTCTCCGAGAAAGACGGTGGTTGATGTGACGGCAGTTTGGAGCAGTTTGAGAAACACTGTCTCGGTCTCATGAGAAACACACAACAAAACAAATAGGTTTGAATCCTTCTTGAAATGCTTTGTTTCCTCGGTCAGATGATTTGAAGTTTCCAAAAAACAAAACCCTGTTTTTCTGCATTTTTCACATCCCTTTGTTTCCTTTCTCATTTGAGCAAGGTCAAAATAATCATTGAAATAATTCATTTGAGGAGCCACAATACGTTGATCCCAATGGGAATCTGGGGGAAGAGAGTTGTGTTTGAGGTGTGCAATGTCAGCCCAAATCCAGGCAGAGCAGGGTCAGACAAACAAGTGGTGGGAATCCCAGGCAGGGTCACAGCAGCGCAGAGCTGCTATGGGCTGTGGTTGGCCACACCGATGGACCAGCACGTGTCCCGCCAGGAGAAAGTGGAGATACCACAGAGGGCCCTCGCTTTGCCTAAGGTGGATCAAAGTTACCTCTTCTTTGGGATGCAGAGGCTGTTTGTGCAGACCGATGCTGGAGGGTTGTGCAGGGTCCTTCCTACAGCTCCAGAGATGCCTGTGGGCAGAAGGGGTGAGATGGGCTGAAGGCTGAGGAGCAAACAAGCTTGCTCCAGGTGTAGGGGGGCTGGCGGGACATGCTGCAGCAAGTGAAAAGGGACAGGTGGAGGAAGACAAGCACACACATCCAGGGACAGGCATAGCTGCAAGGCTGCACCGAGTACACCTGCCACAAACCAGAAGACCCAATATTAGCTCTCTGACTCATTATGATGAGAAATACCCTCCTGTATCACCATAGGGTGAGGCAGATAAACATTAGCACAGGATAAAAAAAAGATTAAGCACATCAGGATGGAGACAGAAGGAACTGAGGGACTTTCTCAGCATGAATGTACTTACCCCATGTGACACAGATGTCACTGTCCCCACACAGCCCAAGGTACCACCATCTCCTGGTGCTGCTGCGTATTGGCTGACGATCTCTGTGACAGCTCCAGCCTCTACATTTATCACATTTGGCACCAGGATTTGTCAGGTAAGTGCTGCAGCTGTGTTCCCAAGGTGGCTTCAGGTGATCCAGATGCTGCCCAGTGAGGTCCTGGGGAATTTCTTCCCCACCAGTTGGCTCTGGCATTAGCACTGCCATAACCTGAAGAGCAGGAGGACAGGAGCTCTTTTCCTCCTTCTCGCTTTGCTGCTGGTTTGTGGGGGCAGGGAGGGGAGGATGCTGTGGAAGGACTCTCCAAAAAGTGCCTCGGAGGCAAAGAGAACCACCTCTGTGCAGAAACCTGCCTGTGCCCGTCCAGGCAGAACCTCTCATGACATCACCTCACAACTGGCTTCACAACAACACACTGGAGGAGACCCTGACGTGGAGAGAACCTGCTCCTGGCCATGGAGGAAACACGCTGTGAACCACGGACAGCCTGGCCCTGGTGGAGCCCGAAGGGACCCTCCTCTGTCCCCAGAGCCTCTGGGACTTCACCTGCCACCCCAATCCCTGCCAGGGGCATGGGGGATGCTCCTGTGTGCATGGAGGTAGGTTCCAGCTTAAGCAGTGCCAGTCTAATGTGGGCTCAAAGCACCCTGGAGATGCCCTTTTGATAACTGGGAATTTTCTATCAGTTTAACCACTCCCTTATTCCCCTGCAGTGAAACTGTTCCTTTTTCTGGCACCTGATTTACACAGCAGCAAACAAGGCCAGGCCTGGGGAGTGGGATAGTCCCAAGCCTGTTGTGCTGATGTTGATCTGGGGGAGCCCCAAAAGAGCCTCAAGAGCATTGCTGGGGTTCACAGCTCTCGTGTTCCCCAGCTTCACTCAGACAGAAGCAATCTCAGAAAAGCTGTTTCCACACACTTGCTTTTCCATGTCCTCCCAGCCTTGCATTTATAATCCGGTCCCCAAGTTGACTATAAAAAGGCATCAAATTAACCTGGCTGTGAGCACCTGTTTGTAAACGTGACGGCTCTGACTCTGCTTCGGGGTTGTTTCCAAAATGCACTGGGGAGAATTCAGTGTCCCAGCCCATAATCCTTGTGAGGCTGTGCTGGGAGCGGGCAGCCCGCACGGACCCGGCTGCCTGCCAGGGAACCAGCCCTGCCTGCCGTGGGCAAGGACCTACAAGCCCTCAGGAGCCCGGGACAGGTGTTTTTGCTGCTCTTGCTTGTGGAGGCATCGCAAAGTGTGGGAGGGTGCCGGAGACTCTGTAATTATAGCCTGTGAATTTAAATCCCACAGTTTGCAGGAGCTCTGGGATATTTCATGCAGTGTAAGCTCAGCAACACCTTCGTGACAACATGAAGACTCATGAGTTTTTGCCTGGCTGTGGCAAGGTGCGAGATTTCACTCATTAACTCTTGCGCTACCAGTGACTCCTCTTTGCCTTCTGTAAATGATGGGAAAAAGAACAGGAAAGAAAGAGGCAAGGGAGAAGGAAAACACCCAGAGATGCTTTTAGTAACTGCAGAGCTCAGGGGAGACCTTGGCCATTCCTGGTTGCTCGCATGGGCTTCTTTCTGCCTTTGAGCCTAGTGCTGTAAACAAGGTGAGGGGTTCATGTATTCCCTTGGGATTTTCTTCACCTGAATTAAGCCTGGCTGTGTTTACAGGGACACAGTTCCTTTCACTCTGTATTAAACACATCCCCCCCCCCCCCCCCCATCTCCTTTTTTTCAAAGCATTCAGTTTATTTCAGAGGGTTCATATTGGGCTCCCAAATTCATGGACATCATCGGGAACTCTCTGTATCTCTCTCGGTCTCATCAGGACTCTGTGTCTCCGTTTGCCTCTCACAGGGGAGAGCAGCAGGGCTCCAAGAGTTGCTCGCCAGCATGTATAAAGTGCTAGGAGAGGTTAATGATTTTTAAGTTAGGAGTATTAGTTATGCATATTGTTTCAGCATTCCACATCTATTTAGTAAATATATCTGTATCCTCTATTTTAGAGGGAACACTGCCTCGTTTGTCACCTGGACCCTCCTGCTGTGGTGCTTCACCTGCTCTCCTCATTTCTGCAGGTTTTCCCCCAGACTAACATTCGTGCCTTCACACCCCAGGTGTGCACATGCAAACTGGGGATGAGGTGTGTGCAGAGCAGCCGTGTGCAATTCCCTGCACTTCCTTGGCACCCCATGCTCACCCAGGGGGAGCGGGAGGACAGTGGGGACCTCTGGGGCCAAACGCACAGTTTCACCCCCCCACCAAAGCCCTCAGTGATGCTCGGCACCACCAATGTTTCTACGCTTTTTGGAATGTCTTTAGCTTTGAAGAGGAATATAAAAGCCATTTCCATCTGTTGCTTTGTGCAGCATAAGGGAAGCAGGTTGTTGATCACTTCTCCTGGAGGGTGCCTTACTCGGTGCGGTCTTGGGTGGTCTCTCAGCTTGGCTCCTGCACAACCTTCCCTCAGGAGCAATGGGAGCTTTGCTGGAGTTAATTCCCGCAGAATATGACAACAGGACTGAATTATACCTTTAGCTACCTGAGTTTTTCTTGTTGAGCCTATAATATGCAGAGGCTCGGGCTGCCCTGAGTTGGAAAGTCCATCATTCACCCTCTTATCATAACTCATGGAGCCAACAGGCTGTTTCCTCTGGAATAATAAATATACCTTGAAATGGAGGTTAAAATAGGGCCAGGGAGCGCTGAGAGCACCAGGGCAGGCCCTGACATGTTCATGTTTTTCCTTCTCTCTGTGTATCAGTGGCAGCACATCCTGCCCGAGCGCTGCCCCAGGCCTTGGATGGGGATGTGGGGGCAGATGTTTTTGGCCCCTCCTGGGCGAGGGGATCACGAGGTGACAGTAGGACAGGAGCCATGGTAAGGTCTTCCCTGACCAGCTAAAGAAAGCAAAGAGATGGGTTTCAGCTAAGTGTAATAACATCATTGCACTAAGCTTTGCCTGAAGCTTTTTGCTCTTCCTGTCCTATATGGATAGGGTGACCAATGGTGCAAAGTCTAACTGAGGACAAAATCTTCCCCATTACCAAAACTGCTTGTAATTTGGGTTTTTACATTCCTAAGTACCAGTGGAAGATGTTTGTGAATAAGATATCTAAGTGAGAAGTGATAATTCATACGCACTGAAACATCAGCTCTTCACGCAGCTGTGGGTTTTCTCAGGCTTGGGGAAATTTAATGTCTTCACATCTCTGCTCCTCCGTCGAAAGTGACTGTAAAGCTCAAAAATGACTGTGAGGAGAGAGGGGTCCTGGCAGACAGACAAAGAATCTTTCCACATGTGACCACAGAAAGAAGTATGATAACAACCTGCAATGGGCAGGGGAAAATATTGGGTGAGAGGTGGTGAATTCTGCCTTTGTGTGTGCATATCCTTCTGTGTGGCTCTTTAACACAACCAATAGATGCAAAAAATTTATATATCTGAGCTTGAACTTCCCCACAATCCAGACATGAGCACTTCAGACTGGTTAGTCATAACAAACAGCAGGAAAGTTTGGAGATGTTGGGAGGGTTTTTAGTGTAGCATGATTTTACTCAGGACTTCAGTGAGGTCACATCATAAAGAGGCATTTTTTCCCCATCATAACTAGTTTTGGCTTTCATCGCATTTGTGAGAGCAGAACAGTGGGTCTGAGCCTCCTGCCCAGGTGTGACTCCAGTGACAAGAGCTGAGACTCACATGAGTGAGAGCTGAGCTCGACCTCTGGCTTTGAAATATCCTTGTCCCAAAAGATTTATCACTGGGGCCACACTAAGGCCTTGAAAGAAAGGAAGCGGCTCTGTTTTGTAGTTGTTTCTTCCCGCAAGTTTGTTTGCAGTTGTCCTTCTGTTGTTATTTTAGCTCCAGTGATTACACATGTGGGGCCCTTCGTGCTTTGAGGTCTTTTTGTTTTGTTGGACTCTCAGGGCCATCACTGAAAAGTTACTTCAAAATAAAAATCACTTGTTAAATGGATTTACCTTGTTGTGGACCTGGTATCAGATTTTACTGTGCGAGCTGTAATTAGTCCTTGCATGAGGACTGGTGAGTGGGAGGCAAAGGGTTAAGAGCAAATGTTGGAGAAAGGAAAGATACGTATCATTAAATAAAAATGTGACCACCCATGATTACAAGTGTTGTATTCCTCCTTTTAATAAGCACACACCGTACTTTCATTAACCCGGGCCTGCCTGAATGGCCGCCTGTCTGGCCGAGCGGGCAGTGATTTTGTAAAAGCTGTCCCTAATGACAAAGACAGGCCACCTACCCTGAACTTTTCTCTATGACTTTATTCTTCAGCAGTGCTCATGTGTAAATAAACTTGTTTACTCCCATCAGGATGGTAATGATAATGAAGCCCTATTTGTTTCGCCACAATGACAAAGTAATTTGTGCATAGCCCAAGCGGAGAAAGCGGGGGGTGAGGGTGCAGTTCTGCTTTATGGTTTCTCCATAGGCAAAGTTGCTGCAGTCAGTGTTTTTCTTCATTGTTTTCTCTTCATTGTGTGTGATGGGTCAGCGAGGGAGAACTTCTCATCCCAGAGCTCTGCATGGGCTGGAAAGGGAACAGCAAAGAAAACAGGATGATAAGCCATGAGTGAAGTGAGGAGCCAGACGAGCCGATCTGGGAGGGAGAGAGTGACTAAGTGAGAGGGAAGGGGAGTTATCTGGTCAGGCTTGTGAGTCATTATAGAATATGTACAGAGCAGCACAACCTGATGTTTGGTTAGGTTTTTTTCCATTCACTGATATCTCTGAAGCACTGATGAATCACAGCGACAGGATGTACAGAAAGCAGGGAACCTGAGAGCAACCGGTGCAGCCTGGAGTGCAGGGCAGAGGGCTGGGAGGGGATGGGGCATCTCCAGGGAGGAGGATGTAGCGAGGGAGCACTCCTGGGTAGATGGAGCTGAGCTAAGACTGCTGTGACAGAATGCCCCCCCCCGGCTGCCCTCACCCTGCTTGTGTCCCGTTGCCTCTCCCTTGCCCAGATTTTGGGCATCCTCACAGGTGAGGACCTGACCCAGCTGGAAATCAATCCCTTCATTTTTGGGGCATGGTTAGTTTTCAGCTGATCGTGCCAAACTGGAGAAAGTGAACATAAGATTTGTTTAAAAAGTTAGAACAAACAGTTTAAAGCTAGCTTTTGTAATAATTGCTGGACTAAGAACAGAGATGGGGCGATGTGGTTGTGGCTCACTGTACCCATAACAAGGCAGGCAGTGCAGACTTGGGTTGTGTTCATTATTTGTAACTTCCTGAAAAAACATGATTAATTGAAAAGAAAAACATCATTTAAAAAACACCACCACACCCCTAAATAAACCCAGAATTGAAGAAAAGAAGGAAAAGCCAGCCCAGACAAAATACTCATTGGCAGGCTCCTCAGGAAACCCAGTCAGCAGCTGCAGATGTCTTGTACAGAGTTGGGGAGGTCAATGCAGCTGAAATCTGGAGGGCATTTTACAGGTGACTCACCCCATGGGGTGTCCCACACAGGGGAGCAGATAGAGGCGTGTGTCACAGGGAAACTGGAGCCCAGTCCGTGGGTGCAGAAGTACCCGGAGCTGTGGGGTGATTCCCAAGTGCAGGTGGGTTTGGCAGGAGTTTAGATGGGGCTGGAGAGCAGCAGATATCTGAAAGGTGCTGAGATAATTGACAGGGAATAGAAGTGTAAAATCCCTTAGGCCGTAGCATGTTACATTGCTGAATTACAGGTAAGTATGCTGCAGAATTACTCCACCACAGCATTGGGGTGCAATCTGCTCCAAGCTGAAGCAGAGCGCTCTGTGTTCACACCGCTGAAGGCAGGAGCACCAATTGGCCTCCTAACTGCAACTGTCTTAAGTGGATATACGCCCCTGAAGTGGCTGGATATTCTAATAGCAGTAAATAGTGCCTTGCAATAGAGCTTTTGGGGGTGGCCCTCAGACCCAAGGCGGCAGTGGATCCACGGTTCTTTCTGCTGTGCAGGGTGCTGGGAGCTTTCACCAGCCTGTCCTGCTGGTTGGATGTGCACCAGAGCACAGGAACCATGGGATGCCGTTTCTTCTTACAAATCCCCTCCATTTTGCCTGTGCAAATCAGGCTATTGAGCTTTCCAGAACGTATTCCCTGTCTGACTGCAGTCACAGAAGTTTTGCTCAGACCTCCGGTCAGTGTCGAGGTGACTTTCTGCAGCAGGGATGTGCTGGCAGAAGAGATCTCCAGGAGGCTGTCGTTGACAAGAAGACCTCACTCCCTTATTCTGGCTTCCACCAAGCACAGCAAACACTCACAGATGTGACTCTAGGGCAAAACAGAAACAGCTAATCTGAGGTAATAACACTTTGCTCCTCTGTAGCATCTTCCTCAAGGACCTCAAAGTGCTTTTCAAACGTTAATGAATTAAAGCTTTGCAGCCCTCCTGATGGAAGTGAAAAGGAAGGCGAAACACAGCACAGCAGTGCTACACAAGCTCAAAAACTCTCCAAATTGTTTCCATGGGGACTGAAGTCTCCGCTAACAGCAGCGCGGATCAGCCCACCCCTCCAAAATGCCGAGGGAGCGGGAGCACAGCACCTGCCTGCTGGGGATGGAAACCGGGGAGGGCACGAGGAAGCCTGGCCGGGAAAAGACCTTTCTGCTGAGGAACCTATTTGTGCAAATCTCTCTTTCTGGTCAGGCATGTTTACAAAAAACAAATCACTGAGTCCTCCTGAGCAGGCACCCGATTTGACTCCTCTGAGAAACGATGGTTTGCATGAACCTTCTTAATTTGTTAGAGCAAGAAAGTTCAGGCAATGCTGAGAGGCTGCGTGTGCAGCTGAGCTTTAAAACCTTCCTTGTGCTGCACAAGGCACAGCTCTGCTGGAGCACCGAGCCACCTGGCATCGCTAATGACCTTGTTTTCTCAACTCACCCGAGACAGCACGACACAACGCCCTTCCCCACACCACCTCCGCTCTCACTCAGAAATAACAACGGTGTCGCCTGCGAAACCTCTGGCACCACCTCACACGCTTCTTCGAGGGCTTTCACCCCACGCCTGTCTCGTTTTGACATCGTCTAGCGAGGAGAACCTGACAGGAACCCTAAAGCAGGGAAATACAGGAACCACATTCCCTGCCCGAGTCCCCTTTGCTGCATGACTAAGGATGCAAATGCCCTCAGGCTGTAGGAGCAACTGCACCTACACCCAAAAATCACAATATCTCCATGTCTCTTCCCTTCCCAGCGGTGTGTCCTGACCCATCTGCTCTGCTAGCGCTCACGTCTGCTGCGAGCAGGGCTGAGCTCCTGGGTTTCCAGTTCTGCAGCCTCCACCTGCAGAGCTAAGGCTGCGCTACGGGGAACAGGCACGTTGAGAGCTCTGGTGTTATAGAACATCCCAGAGCAGAAACTGGCCAGTCATAATTTTGGTTCTTAAGGTAATTGTGCTCCAGTGTTGCTTCAGAGGTGCTGACAAAGGTGAGGTAAGGGCCAGGTGACTTTTCCTTCTGTGGCAGACTTAATATGAGAGACAGTGGTTCTGGGGCAAAACCTGAAATTTGGACTTGGACTCTGAAACCTGCAAAGACGAAATAATTGTGTGTATTAATTCATTGAATTAACTGAATTGAATTATTTGATGAATTGTATAATTGAAACAAATGAATTGAAATCATTAATTCGTTCATTTGAACGACAAGGATTCATCTCTCTGATGTGGCTAAATGTTAGTTCCTAATTCAGATTTGTTTCACCCAGTGATTTGGAATAACAGTTAAAACAGTAAATCCAGTCTGCTTCATAGGCTTTCCAGTACCAAACCAGAGCTAAATCTGACAAGCACCAGTAAGTAAAAGAAAAGGCCAGATAGATTATTAGAAATGAGTGTAACACATATAATAAGCATTGAGATCAATAAAAATAACACAGTTCAGTTTCATGGTGAGGTTCTATTATAAATTATTGAGTATTTGTATTTTGGAATTGATTGCCACAATAACTGTCCTGCAGCTGTTCCTGTTGTTAACTCTCAAGGCCTTGGGCATGATAAATGGCTCAGATTATTGTTTATAAAAACAACTCCTTTCAAGGCTTTTTAAGCTTGTGATTAAATATTGTCCTAAATGAGGATTGAAGGTTAACAGTCAGTATTGCTGGAATCATAAATTAAACTCGCCTCCCATAGCTGACTGTCAAAACAGGTAAGGGCATGGGAGGACAAATGTTGAGATTTCTCCCTGCAAATCTAATTGGTTGAACTTTATACGAGTCTAAGACAAAACTGGGGTGGATCTGAGCTGGTTTGTCCCTCCACTGCTTTTTAGAAAGCTGGCAATAATCACATGGCTTGGAAAATGCATTTCTTTGTGCGTGAAGAAACTTAAACATGTGTTCCACGTGAAAGCATCCAGAATGATTTGAAGGGCTGAATGGGGTGCAGAGAATTTGGGGGAGAAGATGTTGCATTAAGGTGTGGGCTGAAAACATCTATTTTGAAGGTTCAGCCCAAGCTACCAGGGCTAAGAGGAGACGAAAGACCAGCCTGGGGAGCTACCACCCTCTCTCAAGGGCACGAGGGCTTTTAACCTTAAATAACAATTACAGCTGATGCGAAGCCATGGCCAGAAGATTGTGGGGACCCAGGAAAGCCAGACGATAATATCAGAGGGGATGTATCTGTGTGAGCAGATCTACCACTCCTCCCCACGTTCGCCTGCACAGACGCCCGGCTGACAGACGAGAAGAGCAGCGCTGTTACTGAGGTTTCTCTGAATATTTTTGGGTCTGATTAAATTCCGAGTGCAAACACTCTCAGCAGTTCCCTTGCAAACAACCTGCTCTTTAGAAATGTGATCAACAGCCTCTCAGGTGTGTTTTCCAGAATCTAAAATAGCTCAGCTGTGGTGCTGCCCTTCATGAAACCCCAAACAAGGGTATCAAGACATGGGTGGGAGGAGGTTAGAGCCCAAAAATCTGTAGAAAGCCAAAAGGCGTTAGAGGATGAAAAAGGGAGTGAGAGGATGAAAAAAAGGGTGCCAGGCTGAAAACAGGATTGCAGGTCAAGAAGGGAAGGGAGGCTAAAAAGGGAGGGATGGTCCAAAAAGGATGGGAGGCTGAGAAGGGGTTGGAGGCTGGTGGTGGGAGAGAGGCCAAAAAACCAGTCAGAGTCTTGGTGATGGAGGGGCGGCTACTACAGAGTTGGAGGGGCTGGAAGGGGAGGGGAGGTTGAAGAAGTTTGGGAGACTGAAAAAGAGTGGGAGGCCAAGAAGGAGCAGGAGAGGGACAGACGTGTCCTCCAAGTGTTCTTTTGCTAATGGCTTTGTTGCTGCAAGGAAGCGTGCTGTCATCCACGCTTAAACTGCTGAATATAAATTGGAAAAAAACCTAAATGCTGTAAGAATGAATCTCAATGCCCACCTCCAGCATCTGAAACCAATGAAGGAGATGGAATTAAATCAAGACCCAGCAATAACCACGTGGCTGCTCAGCCCTGGTCACAGCAAGTGAAAACAGAGAGGGGCTCGGTGGGAGAGGTACCTCTGACAGCATTTATGGGCCTCTCAGCAATACGGGAGGAAAAACCTCCTGGTAAAAAGTGAAATGAAACCCTCTAGCAACACCCTGCCATAACCACATGAAAGCCCCATTCCTGTCTGGTGGCCTTTGTTGGGGACCTCCCAGCAAAGTGTGAAATGTCACACGCTACAGCCAAAGCGCCCGGGTTGTGCCTCACTCCTCCCTTGGCTGCTCCTGGAGAAAACAGGGTGTTTAAACAGACATAACAAAGCTGTTTATATCCTAAAGTACTCTTTTATGCTTGGGAACTGAGACTGTAGCCTCAGCATCCAAGATAACTCCATAATAACCTTTTAGTGGAAATAACCCTTATTTACAAGGAAGTTCTGTTGCTATGCTGAGATGTAAAATAAAAGCAGCAGATATTATTCATAATGCACTAGAAAAGTAGACTCCTTACAAGGGATTTTTTTTTTTTATTCTAAAAGCAACAATTTCAGATTAGAAATCATGGGGAAAATCTTGGGCCCATTGAAGTCAGCACAAGCAATTTCCTTATCCATGTTATGAAGAACATTTTACCTTATGAAAGCCCGGCAGATTTTTTGATCTAATTTCTTTTTATCATTTATTCTATTTGATTACTTTCTGTACATTTCTGCTGGCCGGTGCAAGCAGGTTGGGATCTTTTCTGCCTTGAGTCAATTTAACTGTCCCATTCCTATACCCTAGAGCAGCAAAGACAACTACATGTACTCTCAATTTCTTAAAAAAAAACAACCAACCAAAAAACTCCCAAAACAAAAAGCAGCAAACCCAATTGGCCCTTATCCCTAGCCACAAACTAGTGATATTAATTCTCTATGCCCTCCTTGTTTATTTTCTAGCACTACCAAAACTGGGCTGTTAAATTATCTCATGTTGTTCCTTCAAGTGGGAAAATGCCGACATTCAGAAGGAAACCATTCTCTGTTTCAGGTAAGTGACAAACTGTATGTTGGATATTGAGTTAACCGGGAGATATTACTTATTTGCACTCCTGAGTACTGAAGGGTATTAGGGAATTAAATATTATAGAATTAAAGCAGCTGTGATGCTTGTTCTCGGACATGCTTCTGTACACAAAAAAGAGGTACAAAATTGAATCACAGGTCCAATGATAGACCAGATTTTGAATCTTCCCAGACGTTTCCATAGGGCAATTCTACAAGGTGTATAGAACACCCCAGCACAGCCCCACACATGTAATGTGCAACTCCCTGGCTGTTGCACATCCCTACCCACCATCCTCTCACCGTCACTGTAGGAGCTTTGCCTGCTGAGATCCAAATTCAGGCTGCAGAGAGTGGTGCTCGTCCTCTGTGACACAGATCTGCTGTTCAAGTCCTCCATTGTCTGCTCTGAACTGCTGTGCTGCACATTTAAATCAGCTATGATGTCCTGAAAGGGACTTGGGACATAAAGACCATGTCAGGATTGCTCAATCTACCTCACAGAAAGGTTTTACATCTTAATTCATTAATATTTGGAAAGAATTTTTGAGCCTTTTGGGCAGCATGCATGACAGAAACCACCTTAAAAGCCAGGAATCATCCACCTACAGCTCTCAAAGAGCTTCAAAAGTTAGTTGGAATGTTACACACATGTTAAAATACATTATTCCCCTCCAAAGTTTCACAGCTCCATCCTATGCTGTCCAGAGAAAAGAAGAATAAATAGTGTGGCTGGACTTAGTTATTGCACCACCACCACCGTTGTAGCCTTGTGGTATTATCCACCTCTGTTCCTTCCCCCATTCTTTACATTCAAGTACAAGAGCAGAGGCATTGTACTAGAAAAAATAGATTTTGTTTTAATTTAGTTAGCACAGGATTGAACCCAGGAGACATGTGATACTATTGTTTACATAGGAGATACAGTAAATACTAGATACCCCACATGTCCAACCAATTGTGCCATATAATACACCTTTTTGAAGTATCTAAGTAATCTATTTTTATCATTTTACATTACGCTGTGGCCAGATCCTCATGTTAAGAAAACAAGGAAATACTAAAATCTGTGTGGTTTGGTTGGAGAGTGTTTGGAACCGCAGACAAGTGAGCAAAAAGTTATGTAAAGGCCCAGGCTTAAAGTTCTCCTGGGTAAAACACACCATCTAGAGGTAGCCACCACTTCTGCAAGTGCTCTTCAAAATAACTGCAGACAGAAGGAATGGAACCGCTCACACTAAAGAAGAAATCTCACCTCGATAGAAGCAACTAAAACACCTTAATCAGAACCTCAGCGTTACTTGAAACGGGTATTTTCTGTTTCTGAAACAGGCTCTTCCGTATCAAGTAAAACAAGGCTTCTTTTTTCAACGGCCTTTTGAAAAGAAAATCAGGTTACTGCTCGCACTTCTGACACCAGAGGTCAGAAGGAAGGTGCTGGCTCTTGGGGACTGTGTTATACGTGGGCAGCACAAATGCCTCTGCAGATAGACTCTTGCTTTCAGGTTATATATCTGTGAAGGTTTACCAAAAGGGCCAATATGATGGGATGGTATATAGGAAATTGCACTTTTCAAGAAATCCCTAAAGTGTGTAACTCCGGCTGCAGTCAGTGGGGATGTTGGAGACGCTGCAGGGACTGCGGGAGCTGCAAAGTGTCCCCTCCGGTCTGGGAGCAGAGAGAGGATCCTCAATTCCAGCCCATGGAGAAACAGCCCCTGCCCTGGTGACATTTTAGACAGTTTTTGAAGGGTTGCAGGTTTTGTGGAGCCCAGCAAAAGGATTAAGAGAACTGGAGTCCAGCTTTCCCCAGTATTGGGGAAGTATCTGATATTCATTAAAAGAGTAAATGGCTGGTGTTTTTTTTTTATTATTTCTATTAAAAATGCAGGATAGCCATGAAAGCCAAAAGGTGAAGATGGGAAATACCGCACTTCACATTCCTTCCCCACCCACTGTGGGGGAATATTCCTGCACTGATCCGATTGCAGGTACTGTCTGTAAACAAACGTGTGTTTTGAAGCTCCCATGTAAACAAGAATCAAGACATCTTGCACCGTTTCAATAAACTTGTTTTCTTTGTGTCAGTCTATCTCAAGAATGTTGGAATCAGAACATTTCCCAGTGACAGCTTCATCCTTTAAACTCTGCAGATGAGAGAGCGTGCAGAACAATCTGTGCTGAGGCAGGATTCAGAGTTACCAGGGTGACACTTTGTAGGATGCTGACAACGAGCTTCTCAAACACACAAGAAAGGACCATGGAGACCTGATTTTCCTCTGCTATCACTGAAGTGGCAACGGAGGCTGTGAATTTCCCCTGCCCTCTGCCTCCCCAGATCTTTGCTACTGTGGCCTGTGAGTTAGAGGTGACTTCTGGGGGCACGATAATGGCCCCGGCACCAGGGATTTACCTTGGGAAGAGGGAGGATCCAAGCCGTGGCTTTTCTTGGTTGTGCCCAAGGTCTGCTGCTTCTCTTTCTGTTCCGTCAGGCAGTCCTGCAGCTGTCTTCAGTCTCAGTCACAGCACAAAGTTGTGGCTCTACCACACGTCTTCCCACAAAACCCAAAAAAACAATTAAATTACTGTGGCAGCAAAAGCCTCTGGGTGCTTTTCGTTTGCCCATCACTGGTAGAGTGCTTCAGGTTACTTTCCCTCTTTCTGCAGGTACAAATTAATTCATTGAAGTCTTTAGGGAGAACAACCCTAAAGACTCATTTTTGTTTCAGGTCTCCACACACCTGCATTGGTCAGGGGATTCTCAATGTGCTACTGAGTGTTTGAATCCAGCTCAGAAAACTTCAGGTTCTGGTTCAGAAATAGTTTGCCCAAAGTTTGCCCATTTCAGTCCTTCCCTGACTGAGACCATGAATTTCTTGCCTTGAAGGAGAGGTTTATGGTGTTTTTTTCAAGAGAGATGAAAGCAGAGCTTTAGCATCTACTGGGTTTTCAACAGCGAAATCACAAAAATGTATGAATACAGTTGTCGCAAAATTTAGTCAAATTGTCAGTAGGAAAAGACAAGCAATTTCTTGGTTGACATTCAGCAGAACATCCACAGTGAACCCCAGAAAACTCGTTTAAACAGCCACCCTGCTCCTGCCAGCACACGCGTTGTCAGCGTGCTCTTTGCTCAGGGTTTTTAGGATAACAGTGACATCAGAGGTAGAAAAAACCTCACAAACCACAGGAACTTACCTCTTCCCAGAAACATAGTGGTTTCCCTCATAAAAGAACAGCAGGTGTTAGAGTGTCACTGAGGGACTTGATTTTGACCACAAAGCCAAGAAAAAGCAAGTGTCTCTAGTAAATCTCAGCTTCTCAGTGACCTCTGACGGAGCAAATCTGCCAAGGCTAAATTGGCTGACTTTTAGGCCAAAGCCAATGATTTATCTGTGCTGGTTGGGCTCAAATCCTGGAGGCTATATTGAGATTAGAAGGAAACTTGCTCACTGGATGGCAAAGAAGGAGACAAAATTGGGCTTTTCTGACCGCAGGGAAATGTGGTGCAGAGATGGAAGATGTGGGGAAGGGTGGGACCGAGCAGAGAAGGGAGTGCAGTGCCTAGAGCAGATAGATGGGTGAGGTAGAGCTGTGCCGTGATCCCAGCTTTGCAGGGCTTGTGCTGAATTCCAGTCCTTTTCCTGTGTGAGCTTTCACTGGGAGCGGCTCTGGGTGGGAGATTCAGGGGTGGGAGCCATGCAGAACTGGCTGCCTTAGGACAAGCAGGAAATCTCTGCAAAACTCTCAGTGCTGCAGCGCCAGGTGAAATATGTGTGTGTGTCTGAGAGAGGAAGGGAGAGAAAGAATGCCTGGGGAGATGAAAAAGGTTGAAATGAGTCACTCCTCCTCTTTTTGTCTAATTTGGTAGATAACACTGAGTGTGATGCTTCCCTGCCTCCCTGCTGAGCAGCTTGTGCAGAGCTGGTTCCAGTGCAGTCAATGAAAGGACTCCTCTGGATCCAGCCCATATATGGTGCAAAATAAGGCAGAGGAGAGTCAGACACAGCGACACGCTGGCTGCAGGCGCCTCTGCCGTGTGTGAAGCCTGGGAGGTGGGATGATTTTTTGTTGTGCAAAGATTTTATGAGCTGTGACATAAGCTCAAAATTGGAGGCATTTCAGCGGCTTCCTCAACTTAAAAGTGGTGTTCTTGAATGGCATTTGACACGTTATAAGAACTTAAGCCCAGCCACGGAACATGTATGGATTAGACATCCCAGGGAACAGAGTTCCCACGATGCAGTGATGGTAAAGCAGGAGGAGCCTGAGCCGGTCTGGCTCCACACTGGGGGAGGCGAGGACAAGGATCGTGGAATCACAGAACAGTTTGGGTTGAAGGGACCGTCCCAGCTCCCCCAGTGCCACCCCTGCCATGAGCAGGGACATCTTCACCAGCTCAGGTTGCTCAGAGCCCCGTCCAGCCTGGCCTGGGATGTCTCCAGGGATGGGGCATGCAACACCTCTCCAGGCCAGTATTTTACCACACTCGTAAAAATTTCTCCTGCATGTCTCACCTGAATCTCCCCTCTTTTAGTTTAAAACTGTTACTTCTTGTCCTATTGCAACAGGCCCTGCTCAAAAGTGTGTCCCCCAAATTCAGGCATTGGAACAGGCTGCTCAGGGCAGTGGTGGAGTCACCATCCCTGGAGGGGTTTAAAAGAAGTTTAGACGAGGTTCTTAAGGACATGGGTTAGTGCTAGAGCTAGGTTATGGTTGGACTCAATGATCCTGAGGGACTCCTTCAACTGAAATGATTCTAGGATTTTACCTTTCTTATCAGCCCCTTTTAAGCAGGAAAGGCCGCAATAAGATCTCCCAGATGTGGCAGCAGAAGTTTTGCGAGAGCGGTGATGGGCGCTCCCTAGGCGGGGCTCTGTTCCCTGGGCGGGGCTTTGGCCTCTCCCTCGTCTAACTTGGCAGAAGGCGCTAACGACCCGGCAGGGGGCGCCGCAGGGCAGCGGTGCGGGGCCTGCGTGGGCGGGGCCTGCGTGGGCGGGGCCTGCGTGGGCGGGGCCTGCGTGGGCGGGGCCTGCGTGGGCGGGGCCTGCGTGGGCGGGGCCTGCGTGGGCGGGGCCTGCGTGGGCGGGGCCTGCGTGGGCGGCAGTGTTGCCCCGGGGCTGGCAGCTCGCAGAGCCCCGCGAGGACGCGGCGGAGGCGGCAGCAGTAGTTGAGGGGCCGTCCCGGCCCCGACCCGGCATCCCGAACAAGATGTGGCGGCGCTGGGAAGCGGGATGGGACGAGAAAAGGGAGCTGCAGGAGCTCAACTCCCGGCTGCGGGTGTTCGTGTCCCGCGTGCGGGAGCTGGAGGAGGAGAACCGCTTTCTGGCGCGGGAGCTGGCGGAGCTGCGGGAGCAGGAGCTGATCGGGCTCCGGGTGCCCGAGCAGGAGCTGGCCTGGCTGCGGATGCAGCTGGAGGAGCTGAGCCGGGCGAAGTTGGAAGCGGAGCTGGAGCGGGACGGGCTGCGGCGGGAGCTGGAGCAGCTGCAGCTGCTGGGGGCCGAGGTGCTGGCGATGCGGCGCCGGCTGGAGCCCGAGCTGGCCGGGCAGCGGCAGCTGCTGGAGCGGCTGCGGGGCGACTGCTTCGCGCTGGAGGAGCTGCTGCTGCAGCTGCAGGCCGAGCACGGGCACCTGGCGGAGCGGCAGCGCCGGGAGGCGGTGGAGATACGGGAGCTGCGGATGGACCTGGCCGCCTTGCCGCCCCCCTTGGCCGGGCTGAGCCTGGAGCAGCTGGAGGAGACCTACGAGATGCTGCTGAGCCAGAGCTGCCGGGAGACCCTCCTGCGCTACCAGGAGCAGATCCAGCTGCTGCAGGAGCAGGAGGCGCAGCGGAGCCGGGAGAACCTGGAGCTGCTGCGGGAGGAGAGCCGGCAGTGCCGGCAGCACCTGGAGGACCTGCAGCGGCAGGGCCGGGAGCTGTGCGGGCTCCGGGAGCGGCTGGAGCAGGAGTTGCTCGCCTTGGAGGACCGCCACGGCGCCGAAGTGGAGGAGTACCAGGTGTGTGACACTGTGTCCCCGCTCCGCGATCCATGTCCCCCCCATCCCGGGTCGGTGTCCGTCTCCCCCCACCCCGCCTCGGTCGTCCTCTCTTCGCCGGGACCCTCTGGCTGTGCCGCTTCCTTCCAGCCCTCCTGTGTTCGTTCTGGTTCTCTGTGTCTCCTCCCGCTCAGAAAGACTCAGAAAGACTCACTTTTTCCCTTCAGTTCTGGCCCGTCGTGGGATGTTGATTTCTCATGGCCCTGGCATCCTGCTCCCTTAGACCAACTTCATCCCTCCCACTCCCTCTGCGGGAAGTGTCCAAACCCCTCTGAAAGGTCCCGCATTGCCAGGGCCTCCTCACCCCACTCCGCCTTCCTGCAGGAGGATTTTCCCCAGGCTGGAATAGGTGGCCCAGCAAAAGCTTGTTCCTGCTGAGCCCTTCTCTGATCTCTTGGAGACCCGCTTGGGGAGAGCTGGCTGGGAAAGGTGGGGATCAAAAGGGAGATGGTGACCCTGAGGACATGGTCCTGGTGACAGGTGCTCCCTCCCAAGCTGCCCTTGGCAAGTACCCAAGAGCTGGTGCGCAGGTTTGCCAGGGATGAGCACAGGGGACATGGAACAGATGAACCGAGTCCTCATGCGGTGGGACGCAAAGCTTCCTTCCTTCTAGTCTGAGACTTGAGGTTGTCCTATCCCCATCAGAGACATTATCCAGATTCTCTTCCAGCACCCTGAGCCTAGAGAAAAGCTTGTGGGCTCCAGCATAGTTCAGAAAACTTTTAGTTATTTAAAGGCAGAAAGACTCATTACTGTGCTGCAGGCAATGAGCAGAGTGGGAATAATTTGAAAGAAAGCGATGTAGGTGACTTGTATGTGTTCAAGGTGTATGTTTGGTGTTTTTAAACAGGGTTATGGCATCCATAGCTGAGAATTTGCTCGCTGTCAGAATAACATTTGGCATAACAATGTATAATCACCCTGTGCGTGTGAGCAGATCAGCAAATGCCGGAACAGCAAAACCTCAGTTCATCCAGTTTAGAGTGAAGAGCATGTATTAGATCATCCAGAGCATCAATCGATTTCCTGAGGGCAACATTTCTTTTGTTAATTGTTAGACCTTTTATTAACACTCTGCTGGAGCTGGGTGTTTGTCCGAACCCCGTGTGCTGCCCATCACATTGTGTCCAGCAGCCCTGGTAGATTATGGAGATGCTGGCAACTGGGAAAGGGCTGGGACTGGTTGCTGTGTGTCTGGTTTTCGTACACTGCATGATTGTTTGCAAGTTGCATAGTTTGCAGATGCTGTGAACTGAGGCAGATTAGGTATGTAAGAAGTAATTAGAAAGGCTTTCAGCTCTTAAATATTTTCATTTTTGACAGGACACTTCATTCTTTCAAACATGTATGTAAGTGTTTCCAAAGCTTTAGGAGATGATGTTACATGTAAATCCCTCATTAATTAAATCTATCCATCAGTCAAAGCCAGGTGAAAATGCAAAGAAGAAAAAAAACCCTTTCTTTCTTTTTTTTTTTTTAAAGCAGTATAAGTTTATAGAAATGTACATAAGCCTACTAATATTTAAAGTTACTTTGATTTCCAAAATGTGACCTCCATGTTGCCTATATTTGTTATTAGGGATCTATAATGAAAACTTCATAGCTCTTCAATCATCATTGCTCAAATTGAAAACCTTTGAGTACAGTGTTATTTTAATAAGGGCATTTGGCACAGCTCACTATCTGTGCTACAAGTTTTTATTCTAAAGCCAGTTAGAACGGGTGTGTTCAGATACTAAACTCTCTTTCCACTCAGCAAGGTGTTTTTGTACCAGTGTGGTGTCTTTGCATCTGGTTCTGTTTTTCAAGAACTTTATTCAGAAGAGCAAGTAGAGACAGTGACCTGTTGTAGATGTCAGATAATCAAAATCAATGCACACCATAATTGTTCTTATTCAGTCCTCAAAAATGGATTGTAATTTTGATACCAAGATAACAAATTTTTGGGTTACTCTCACGAGCATTTGGCATGAGTTGGATTTTACAGGAACAGTAGTGTCAAATCTTAGTGATACAAGAAAATAAGTGCTTTGATAGCCAGCCTGAAAACATGTGAGCTCTCTTAGCTTTGAATATATATCTAGATAATATATAAACTCTGGTTAAAATGATATCATAAGGTTTGTAACTTTTGAATGGTTTAATATTTAAAGTGTTTGGTTTCTCATGAGAAAGGCCTTTTCCAGTGGCCAGTCTACTGTACAAGAGAAATAAAATATCTTTTGCTCACATGCAGGAAGAAAAATTATATAATGTGTAGAAGAGGCTGGTTTAGGTTTCCTTCTTGTGAGCAAAGCTTTTGTTCTCCCTCATTGTTTCTTTTATTGGTGAAAGTATGTTCAGCATGGATTTTAAACTGCTCATTAAAGAGCATCCATTCCATGGTTATTTATTGTAAAGTGTCACATAGAAATGATATGTATGTACAGATATAAGCCAAGTGATTATTGTGCATTGCAGCTGCAATGGCAATTAGATTTATTCATATTTTCCATATGTCATCCAGTCGCCTTATATGTCCATCTTTGCCTCCTGCACTGTCCTTATCCTCACTAAAGCTTTCAGCAATGCTAAATAGAAATGTGTATTTGGAGTTATAATTTAGCTGAACCAGGCAAGCTGTAAATCATGCATAGTTTGGAAAATGTTCACTGGCCATGGGTGCTAAAGGGATGAACTCAGTACGTCTCTTACTTGCATAATTTTAGCTGCCTGCTGTGACAATACTCACGCAAAAACTCCCAGTGATTGGAGAAAGCCTTGCATTTTTTGGGTGTAAAAATTGGCCATGGCTCACCCTGCTGCTTTGAAACGAGGCAGATCTTTTCCACTAACATGGTGGGTTTAGGATCGGTTCCTGCATCAGTGTCGTGAGCTCCAGAGATGAAAACATCTTGTCAAATGAATATATAATATCAATGTTGTGCATTTTTTTTGTGCACCAGTTTCTAGCCCTCTAAGTGCAGAGTGTCAGCTCCTCTCCTACAGAGCCACTGGATGAGTTGCGGGATCGATGAATAGTACAGGGATGGACAGGGCTGGAGTCCTCTCTTTATTCCCCGAGTAGGTGCAGCTTGGACAACCCAAGTAAATTCTTTTCCCCCTAACTCACTTCTAAAATTTCCCGCTGGTGCCTAGAAGGGAACATCTGAAGGGTGAGAAAATCACCTCTATTTAGTCACTCAGTTCTAGCAGGACACCACTGTTTTTTGGGGGGGGGGGGTCATGTGTTTGATGTTATTGAGAAACAGATTTTTCCAATCAAGTCCTGGGTGAAGCAAACACAGGTTACCTTTTGCAAAATGGAAGTTTGTCAGTTTGCAATCCTCCGAGCTGCTGGCCAGCCTGCCTATGCAGCGGCTGCTCCTGTTGGAAGGAATTTCTTCGGAACTCTGACACAGCTGGCTGACTTCTGTAGCCCCTTATGGTAATCATTAAGACACTGCATTGAACTCAGACTTTTGGATCCCGAGCGCTCTCCAAATCCAGCGGTGGAGATGGCTGGATCATAGGTGGCTTTTCAAGCACAGGCTGGAGAACGTGGGGGTGAGGGACTGAGTTGCTCAGTCCTAGGATAGATGTGAATATCCCCAGACTTTCAGAGCCCCCCACACCCTCTAGTCCAGTGTACAGATTCTTCTGGGACTGGAGCAAGACCTGTGCATTGTAAAGCTTTTTTTAATGTACGCATCTACACGTATATGTCAGTCTCTGTTTAATCGGGGAGGCGATAAACACGCAAATAATTTCATGCTTTGTATTGGAGCTCTTACCACCTCTAGGGGTTGGTCCCACAGAGATCCAGTCTTGTCTTTGTCTCCTTTTGCTGGCTCCTCTGGCTCTGTCAACACCCCGTCCATTCTTGCTGGAAAGCCTTTTCCTTTTAAAAGCAGTGCCTGGCACTTTTCTTCCCTTCTCGTCTTGGGATTTTCCATTGTGTTAGTTCTTGAACGGGATTGTTGCCTCGGAGCCGCTAAAGGTCAGCGGTTCTGCCTGCCAGGCTGTTCCTGCCGCTGCTGCCGGGATGGGGCTGTTGGGTGGTTGATAGTGCTGTTTCAGATATGCGGATATGATTTGTCTTCTGCCATAAAACGGGAGTTTTAGGGTACACTGAAGACTGTAGGCAAAGTTTGTCACGTCAAAGACAACATCAGTGTAATTGTTTAATAAAAACTGCAAATGAAGAATTAGATTAACATTTATGTTCTCTAGATATATCCACATGTATATGAAGATACAGCCAGCTTCCTTCATAAGGCTTTCTTTTTACTTAAAATGAAAAAAATACTATTAATGTTTGAAATGCCAGCATTTTATGTTCTTCATTCTTAAGCCTTACTTCTGCTTAGTGCATCATACTGGCATTAACCAACCTGGGGAGCGCCCTGCCGTATCTTCCTTTTTATGCTCTTGCTCATACTGTGAGACTTGAACACTTGCTGCATATAAATGATGTATTTTCAGTTTTTTAAAACTAGAATATCAGTGTCTTGATTTTCCAGTTAATACAATCTAAAATACACTCTCAGTAATTCCTGTTCAGTGTTGTACATGTGTATGAGATTTTGCTGTGTAAATGACAATTCAGTGTCCTTGTGTAGTGCAGGGTGATGTGAACAAAGTAGAATTGGGTCTTTCCTGATTTGCCCTTCATGTGAGAGGTGGCACTAGTGATTAAAGCACTTGCTTTCTGCAGCGTTCTTTTCAAGAGCATGAGAGTCAATTGTCTTGGTCTAAATCAAATCTTGATGTTCTGTTGCGTGTCTTCATTGCTTTTTGTGTTGTGTACACTTACTCGGTATTTAATCTTCCATTTACTATTTCAGAGTATGGTCAAATTTAGATCATTTTGGTATTTTTCTGCTCATCAGTCCCTTTCAGCATTTCGAAAACTTGTTAAAGGTGGGCAGGTACTATCTTATCAGTGCTGCTGCTTTCATGTAATTTGTGGGTGTTGTCTAAACTACACTCCTCCCATACATACACACGAATACCCCTATACAGATATGAACTGATATTATCAGCATGAAAATGAAGAATCCCTCATATCTTCTGAGCAGCAGTTAGGACAAAGCTGGGCAGGCTATGGAGCAGGTGGCCAAATATTGTACAAAACTTAGCTCAAAGGAACTGCTGGAGGCTCATCCTTCACCTTCTAGGCACCACGAATATCCCCAGATGCTAGAATCCAAATATTTGTTTGGACCCATATGTCTATGGAACCAAAAATACTGATGAAGGGAAATAGGCCAGGTTGCTGTGGCAAGGCAATTGCCAAAATTTCCAGTCTCAGGTGCGATTTAAACATGTAAATCTATGCTCTTAAAATGGCAAAATGCATTACGTTTATAAAGGAGTGTATTTTCCTTGCTATGTGGCCTAGATAACTTCTGTACAGGGCATCTGAATGGGTTTTACTTACTTAACTAGCTTAGTAAGGCATAAAATGAAATCCTAGCATGAAACTCTGCTTCAGTAACAATGTGTTTCAGATTCTATATGGGTAGTCCTAGAGCTGATTTGTCCTGGTTTTTTGAAGTGGTGGAACATATTGACTTATTCTCTGTGGTTTTGGTGTATTGGGTTTTTGTTGTTTGTTTTTGTATTGTTAGTTTGTTGGGGGGGGGGGGACGACACACTTTTTTATTAAAAGTTTTAAGTTATTAGGCATTCAAGTGTACAGATTTTCATGTTAGTTCAAAACTAATAATGAATATTTCTGTTTAGAGGATAATTGACACCCTAGAAGAAGAAAAGCAGTTCCTGACGATGTCTATCACAGATTACCTGAAGGACTACCAAGAACTACTGCAGGTGAAAGCCGGCCTCATCCTTGAAATTGAAACCTACAGGTAAGAATTGCGGTCACACTAAATTGTCTAATCAGAGGATAATTTAAATCTCTCTTTATAGATACAGAAGCTCTGTTCATCTTCTTTCCAGCATTTAAAATACAGACAGGTACTTTTAGAGTCTGAGATCAAGACTCATTGTAGGTATTGTGGTTTGCTAAATGGAGCGAATGGACCCTTAATATCAGTTTTTAACTTGCTGTTGGCTTGTTCTGTGACATGGGCCCCACGCCGTTCTGTGCTTGGCGGTGCTGTCTGTGGAAGGAAGATAACGCCCCTTCAGAAGGCTGCTAATACGTGTGGATTGGCTGAGTTCTCTGGGAAAACTGTAAGAATAGTCAAATACAGTTATTAGTAACACTGATGAGCATTACCAGTGGCAGGGGTGACTGGAATTTGATCACTGAAGCAAAACTATCTCTGGTCATAATTCATCCTCCTCCTCTGTCTCTAGAGAAACACGTTAGAGAAGCCAATATAATCCATAGGAATCTTATTACTTTGTACAAATATATTGATATGTGAGAAACCTTCTTAGTCCCAGTCAGGTTGATATCAAATTGATGTGAATTGTTGGTGCAATATTGGATTACAAGCTGAGGGGCCAATATCCTTAAATTGTAATCAATAAAACATGGGCAGTGTAGTTGCCATCTCTCAGCATATTTAAATGATGAAATGTGCCATGTATGTTGATTAGTGTCCACTAATCAATTAGTGTCCGCATTGATATAAGTAGCGAGTTCCCTATTCTTGTTTCAGTTGTAGAATAGTGGGAAGATAACAGAAAATTCTGATTAAATCCTGGCTTTCTCCATCGTTGGTTTTTTATGGAAACATGTTGGGATCAAGTATCATCTCTGCTTATGAATCTCCAGTACCATATATCTCTCTAGCTTCTTAATAGCTGTGTGGTTGGAAAACCAGAGTAATTCTCCAGTCTGGAGAATCACAATGTATCAGTTGGCACATGCTGTGAAAGTGATTTAGAAGGAAAAAAACAAAAACATGTATGAATTTGAGGTAGGTACTATTTTATTGTAAAGATAATGGTTTTGTGGGTTTTTTTCTACAACTTAGATGATATTTTCAATACATTTCATTGAGATATTGATCTTCAAATACAGAGAAGCCTAATTCTTACTGAGCAAAGTCAAAATTTGCAAAAACGTAATGTCAGCCTATTTTCATATCATTTTTAAGGAGTGTTACCTCAATGGTTACCTTGTCTATACTATGTGCATTATTCATATTCAACCTGCATAATCAGACATGGCATTAGCTATTATATATATATAATACATGCTTGTGTCCAAAGTGTGCAGTGTTGCTGTGAACCAATAAGCATCTAAGTCTGGATCAAGACAGCACCAGCTGCATGATGGGTGAAATGTGTAGACTAAAGCAACCCACTGATGACTCAGGAATGTAATTGTAGTTGCATAACTGAAAACATGAGAAGCGTGAAAGATCAACTTCCAAGTAGCCTGATAAAGGACTGGTGAGCAAAGGATGTCTGTAGCCCATCAGAGACTAAAAAATGGTCTGTTCAAGATGCCTCGAGTATCGTGTGCTCTGAGGTGTGGACCCAGGCTGGCTTCTGGATGAGATGGATCCCTGTGATCCTTGGAAAGCCAGTAGTGTCTGGAGCATTACTAGTGGAAGAGAAACTGTGGGAACAGTAGCCAATTGTGATCCTTATCTGCATTAATTCTGTTTACTTTGCTAAAATACACGATTCTTCTAAATTTAATCCTAGCTCTGATGTTGACTTTTACTATTGTCACTTAAACTTTCTCCCTCGGTTTATTCATCTGCAAAATGGGATTAACGCTTTCACAGTAACAGACATTTCGGAATTGCTTCAATGATTAGTATTCATCCAGAAGCAGGAATGATAATGCCCAGATATTTAGTTGTTTGGACATGCTCTTAGTTAATAAGTGAACCATCACTGCTTCTGCTCTGTAAAACCCTGTAAGCCAATTAAATTCTGGAAGTCCTCCAGCGGTCATCTCGCTTCTTATCTGGGCATTATTGCTTTGCCTAAGGATTCCCTGCCCTTCTTAATGCAAAGAGAACAATTCGGCATCACCTGCAGTGTGTGTTTTTTGTTTAGTTAAGATGCTCCTTAACCTGTGGGGTTTCTTCATCTGATTGTAGTGAATGCAACCTATATCACTGATTGCCTTGGCAAGGCAAGTTTGTGTGGACAAATGAGCATCTACCTGCTGAAGAAGACATACAGATGAAAACAGACCTTGCTACAGATCAGAGAGCAGACTATCTAATGCCTGCAAACAGAGTTATTTTAAAGTATCGGAAGCTGAAAAGTGATTTTTTTGATTTGTGTTTTTACATTTATGCATTTACATAAATGCATTTATGCATTTATACATTTTACCTGTTGCTCCCTTAAGAAAACGATGCTTTTATCAGCACTGCTGTAGGACAGAATCAGTATAAATCCAGTTAATAAGCTGTTTAGTAAGATAATTCTATACTTTTTTCAAATCCTGTTCCTCTCCCAGGTCTTTTTATCTGGGATAACCAGGGCATGTGAAGCCAGCTTCAGTTTGTTTTCAGGAAGGATACTGGCAGATACCCTTGCTTATGCAGATTAGAAACAAGAGGCACCTTTCACAATTGGTTCAACATCCTCATCTTTCCATTGAGAGGTTTCCATGAGGGACTTGCCACCTCCTCACCTCCTGGCATTAGAGGTTAAGGGTGTAGTATCTGATCTGCTTCTTAGAGCTTTCTTTGTACCTCCCATCCTCTGTATTCTCTTTGTTTTATGACTCCTACAAGTCCTGTTTTAAAGCCAGTTCTTTCCGTTAGTCAGCATTGCTCCTGGACTGGCACGGAGGACCACTGTTGCCAGGAACACCCTTCCCCAAGGACCGAGTCACCTTCCTCACTGATTCAGCTCCCCCTTCCTGCTCTGGGAGCTGAGGCTCGCTCAGGAACTGAAATATGGGTCTTACGTGGCTTTATGAAATGGGAATCTTCGGTCCAAATCCTTTTTCACAAGTGTTGAAAAAAATATTTAGCAAGTGTCTTCTAGTTTTGTTCAGTGTTCTTGGAACCCTGCAAAAGCACAACTACTTAAGCCATGCTTAGATTTTATTTCCAGGTCACCCATTCCAGACCCACCATTCCAGTGGTGAATTCTTCACTGTGTAAGACTTAATTTTAAAAGAAGGTAGAAAATCTGCCCAGGATCAGAATTACAATTAATCCTTTCTCAGCTATCAGAAGCTTCTTCTCTTCAAATAGAGGCTGCTCAGAGCCTCTGCCATAGGTTAGGCTGTTTTTTTGCCCTCTCTAAATGTATTGTTATTGAAGGGTAAAACGTTTACTTTGAAATCCCAGTGCCATGCAAATGTTCTGTTCTAGGTTAGCGTCCTGCGTTTTGAAGCAGCAGAGGATCTCTTAACACACTTGTCAGGGATACTTTCTAATCCTCCTTCAGCTGGTTTCCTCTGTCAACACATCTTCTGACCCTTTCCATGCCTTCCTCAAGAAATCAGCACCAGCGTTATGGCCTCCTCAGCTACTCACCACAGCTCTGTCAGTCACTTTCATTATTTCCTGTTTACAACTTGGGCCGTCCGTTATGTCCTATTCCTGTATATGTTTTATTATGAGAATGTTCTGAGTTTTGTGCACCCAGGGAGTTTAACATGCAGTCAGTTACCTGCTGTTCTTCACACAGACCTTGTCCTCCCATCCCATGATGGAAAACAGACCTTGAGTGGCCTTTACTCCTAAAAATGCTTCCTTCGTTCTGCTTTCTGGAGAGGTTTTTTTAATAACTCCTTACCAAATGCTCTGCATAAAGAGGATGAATCTTTATGGCCTGCTGGCTAACTGCCCCTGTCTGAGATTGGGGGTTTCTGTATTTGAAAGAGAGTCCTTGCTGTTGTGAATGACCACGACAACATTTGCAAGGCATCTTTTTGGTTTTTGTGACTTCTCTCTTCCCCACCCCAACCAGTTTATCTCACCCACCTGCTTTCACGGACTAGTTATTTCTGTAGTCACCCAGCACACCGCGGGCCTTCGTGCTGACTGGCGTGTCCCTGCTAACTTTAGCTAAATGACATTAATGACGAGATGAGTTAAAGGTGCAGCTGGAATATTTTCTGGCAACACTTGAACTATTAACATAATGTGTGTATATGTCATTTAGTATCTGATTTCCAGGAAGTAGCTGGCGAAGTTATTTTTTAAAAGAGAGCTACCTGAAGGAATGCTTTATGTTATTATTGTGAATACTTAAGAGTGCATGCAGTTGAGATTAAAACCCTACTCTTCAGGCAGTTTAAGTTTTAAAGCAGGCCTTACCACAAAGGCTATAGTTGAAATGATTAGTATTAGGAAAGGATGCAAAGGAACAGAAGCTATGGTCAAGCTGAGGAATATAACCTGAGTTTGCCGGTTTCCAAGCCAGTGCTCAGTACGTTGCACTGTGCTTTCTCATGCTCGTTTATTAAACCAAAGTCAGCTTAGCATTTTCTTGTTTGCCTGTGTACAGTAAAACACTGATTCACTGCCCAGTTTTATGAAGTTTCGTGAGGCTTTGCCGTTCATTTTCAAATACAGCATATTTTCAGTAGTAATATTTCAGGTCCAGCTTTCCTGTGTGCTGTTGCCCTTTGCCATATACAGTTACCTTTTGGAACTTATTTTTAGTGACTTCATGCGTTGCTGCAGCAACTGAACAACTGTTGTTTTAACAGCAGCCAGAAATCCTTAGTCAGGCTACCCGCGTTCCTCGTTTCCTTCGTCATGGTTAACGCTTTCATTGCCAGCTCCTTGATGTTTCTGCAATACCACCACCAGCTTCTCCAGTGTGTGTCTATCAGAGCAATTTGTCTGAGGCTCATTAGCTTTGTCAGATCGGATGTTTGGTCTTGGGAAGATTCGCTAATTCCTATAAAGCTTCTCTTAACACAGAGGAAGATAAATAGCTTTTTCTTTGGCTGTACCCAGTAAAGGTTATCCTAGGGTTGAATTTGACTAACCAAATAGAAGTAAGGGTGTCCAACTAAGCCTGTTTTAAGGGGCAATGCGACCTGTAAATATGTTAAGTAATTCTAACATGGCTCTTCTTTTAAATCTAGGCAAATCCATGGTTGCAAAGAAAACCTTACTAATGATATTTTGCTGATGTAGCATTGTTCTACTGAATCTAGAGGCAGTCAGAAACCAAAAGAAGCATAAAATGTCCAAAGGGATCAGTCACGTGGAATCTGTGGGTGACATTTAAAACGCCTGCATTGTTCATTTTGACAGAAATGCCCAGCAAATATTTTTATGCCACAATCCTAAATTGCATTCAGCTCTCCCACTAGGGAGCTGGAAGCCTTGGCTATCAGAATCCTACAGCCTGGCTCCTGACGGCTTTCACGTTGCAGCTGTGCGTTATCAGTGCAAAACATCTGGCGTTTCCCAAACCGGAAATGATGAAACAGTTATCGCACTGGTAGAGCCGAGTATAAACCCACCAAAGTTACTGTACTGATTATAGCATTCCGTCGCATATTGAAAGAACCTCCCGTAGAATTTCTAAGCTGTTGCACCAGAATGCTGCAGTTTAGCACTATTTTTGGGGATTAACACAGCTTGTGGCCCTGCAAAAGTGGAAAAGAGACAAACTGGTTTTTTTTCCCTTTTTTTAAAAAAGGCTGAACATATTTTATGTCAGACAGTACAAGCACATAGACAGCAGGACAGAAAGAAGGAAAGCACACAGAGAACTTATCAGGAACTCTGAGATCTAGTCTTACTGGATAAACATCTCTAAAACTTACAGGATTGAATAACATCCCCCTAATATCTGCTTTTTCTATTTGGTATATTAAAGAAGCCAGCTTTTTTTTTTTTTTTTTTTCTAGAGCAATTTGGTAATTCTAGGGAATGCACTTAGTCTTTTTTTCCCCTCTGGGAGAACAAAAGTATGCTGCCTGTCTATTTGAATATTCTTAATGCAAAGCAGTTACTCCTGAAAATGTTTTGCCCTTCAGTTGTGCTAATCTGCAGTGTTTTCCACCACTGTAGAAAGGAGAAAGTGTAGGGCAGTAGCCTCATGCAGGAACAGAACAAACCTGTGGCTGCTGTCAGATGGGTCTTGAGGGAACATTGTAGTGATATAATTTCCATAAAGTAAAGGTAAGAAAGTTGGTGTCCTGTCCATTTCGGATGGATTGCTGCTGAGCTAACGTGAGGTGTTGTTGGTGAACAAGAGGAAAGGCTTGACCTCAGTAATCCCGTGGAAGTTCTGGGTTCCTGGAACTAGGGGAGGTATTAGAGTCACTGCAAAAAGGGGTGAATGGAAGGCTGAGGAACAGGGGACAAAGAAAGATGTCATTAAAAGAAACCAAGCAGTTTCTGTCATAAGGATTTTTTTCCTAGTCCTTTGTTGTAAAAGTGTTGACTTTTTGGATTGAATAGGAACTAAGAACAGTTTAATACTTGTTTCCTCCAGCACTAGCCAGTGTTTGACAGTGCAAGTGATACTTTCCTTCGATATTTTTTTTTTTTTTTTCCTTTTTTTGTTTGAAAAGGATAGAACTTACAAATCCTGGCTGTAATAGTTCCCTCATATATTGCACTGCAACCACACCTCTAGTACTGTATTACCAGCAGGAAAGCTGCTATTTGCTTGCAAATATTGTTTTCTTTTTTGCCTTTTCTTTATAAAACATCTCCATGTTATTCTCTGAGAAAGCTTTACTGAGTATCTGTTAAGTTTTGTTTGGCTTTTTCTCCTAACTCTGTTATAAGATCTGCTAGCTTGTGTGATTCCAGAGCGGGAATAGGTGCATCTTGTCCATGTCAGGAAGCAGTATAATGAGTAATGTGGAAGATTTGATGTCAAACTGTGTCTGCTGCTGTCATCTCCTGTAAGATTATTGCATTGTTCTCAAGAACTGGACGTTGCAAACTAAGAGTCTGGAAAATGCAAAGGATTTCGCATTCTCAGTAGTAAAAATAGGGGGTGTGAAAAGCACTTGGGATCTGACCCAACTGCAGGGTAATTGTTTCAGTTTAAGACTTGTAAATGTTAAATATTATTATTATTCCAAATATTTCAATTGAATGCCTTTTAATGTGTTTTGCAGAGCTTTATTAGAAGGGGAAAGCAACCAGTGGATTATTACATGGAGAGATCAGTATATGGGGAAATTGCCTCAAGGTAAAAAATTAATATTAAAAAATGACTGACATTAAATATAACTGGAAATTATTGTGTTATAGTATTCCTCAAGTGTACTTTTTATGAGTGTATTGCGAAGTGAATATTGAATTGGTTTTGAGTGTTAATATTTTAAATCAACACAGTGATGTTTTATATGAGATAATTTATAAAATCGTGATTCAAATGGAGAAGGTAAATAGGGAGTGGTGTTTCATAGATCTAATAGTGCAGAAACTTTTGGATGCCCATAGCTCTTTAAAGAGTTTTGAAGTATGAAGCAAGAGGTATTTAACAAAATATGTTGTTGAAACCATGGAATTCATCATCACAAGGCTTTGTGAGTGTTAAAAAGTTTATGTGGGTTTAAAGATAAATTTTAGCAGAGTAATGAAAGAAAAATCAAAGGCTTACTAAACATAAAGATACCATTTCTATCTTAGGAGCTGCAAATCTCTGGAGGCTGTGAGAGTATACCAGGGAAGTATCATTATTTACTTGCCCTGTTCTTATACTCTTCCCTATGTATCTACTGTTGGTTACCATAAACAGGGTATTTGACAAGATGGGCCTTCGATTTGACTGCTACGGCCATTGTTATGAATTAATCTCGATAATACTCCTGAGTTTAACAATGTGTGGTCTGAAAATCTTCAGACTAACACAGACACTAGTCCCAGCAGAGCTGGGAAGGCTGGGCCTGTAGCAGTAGGTGGAACAGACTAGGCCAAGGTTGAAAGGCTCACACAGAATTGCTGGTGTTGTTAAATTGTCAGCGCTATCCCCAGCACAGTTTTAATCTAGACTAGCCAGTACTTCTGCAGATGATGCTCAGGCATATTCAGTGGTTACCACAGCCCAGAAAGCACCACCAGACATCAGAGCTGTGACCAGCTTTTTAGGAGTAAGAGCTGAGAGTTGTGCAGTGCTGGTTGGCCTCAGAGCCAGACAGTAACTCCTAGCCCATTTTATTCAATTATATGGATATAGCCTCAGAGGTTCTTTATTTCTCTCCCTTGTACCTTTGGCTATAAAGGGTTGTGTATGTGTTTTCAGTTTCCAATATGTGGTACCAGGTATGCCATTAATCCTCAATGGGAACTGAGAAACTTCAGGCCACTTTGGCTAATGAAGCAAAAAAACAAGCCTAGGATATTAGCATATGCTATTAAATAAGAATTTGTTAATGTAAATTAACATTAATATAAATACCAAAGGTGTAATTCTTAAGTAAATGCCATAATACCCAGTAGCTCACAACAGGTAAAGTTAACAAGAACTTGTAAGTCGTTAAAAAGCTTTGCTTTCAGTTTTAATATAATTTATGCATAGACTTAATTATCATGCAAAATATACAGAAATGCCTTTACAAAGCTGCATTAAAGAGGAAGGCATTATTTCTTTCAAAAATTTAGTATAAAATTTTAGTTCATGCCTTCTATATTATTTTAGATACAAGCCATTAGTTTAATGCTTGGTGACCTATGCTCTTTTTGCAGATATTATAAACACTTCATATAACTACACTGATGTTTACTCTACTTATGAAGAAAGAAATAGAAATAAAGCTTCGCCAGCTCTCAGGATCACTGACACAAGGCATAGATTACCAGTGACAAATACGCGCAGTTCTGCACATTATTCAGCTCAGTCAACACAGGCTGGATCACACACAACAGCCAGTGGAAGAGCTTTTGGAAGAGATGTGCTTGGTTCAATATCTCGCCCTTCAACAACTGTTACAAAGGATGAAAGGATTGTGACAGACCACAAAGAGTTAAGAACATTTACTCCAGCCTACAGTGGCTGGAAAAGCACTGAAATGCAGCAAAAGACAATTCCAGAAAGAAAGAAAACAGAAGTTACAACTTCATCCACAATATCATTTTCAAAAGAATCGACACGTGTTGAAAGTTCAGACAAGGACCACAAGGCTGACACGAAGCCACGGATTTCTGAAAATATAAAAACAAAACCAAGCTTCACTAAATTTCCGACTTACGAGCTGAAAATCAATTCAAAACCATCCAAGTATGAAGAAACTATAACTGAAACTCAGACCACACTAAAAGAAAGAGGCAGCAAACCAACTGAAGAGAAAAAGTCTCTGCCGAAAGAAAAAGATAAGCTAGAGAAACAAACAAAAGAGGAGGAGAATAAAACAGATGAGAAATCTTTTCTAGAAGAACGAAGTGTTGATTTTGGAAGGAGGAGTGAGCAGAAAAAATATATCCGGGAGGAAGTTATTCACCAGAGTGATATTTCTAATGCAAGAAACTGGAAAAGCGAATCAACCAAAAAAGATACAAATGTGACCTTAGAATCAAGAAGCAAAGAAGCCATTGAGATACCTATCAGTCTTGAAATGCCTGCTCCTGACAAGGAATCTCAGAGTAATAAAGAAATACGGTTACAAGCTTCTAAAACTTCCTTAGATGAAGAGAGAATCAGTGACAGAAGTCATAAAATGGGAACTCTGTCAACTGAAAATATGGCAGAGAATATTGTTGCTGACATTCTTAAAAGTTTCACGCAGTCTTCTGGCTCAGAAATATCAACAGACACAAAAGTGACCTATTTTAGTAAGAAAGAACAACCAGATGATGGGAAAATAAAGACTGAGATCACAGTGCAATCTCAAGTTCAAGAAAACATAGATATTTCTCATGGCGCTGGCTCAGGAGATCTATCAAACCAGGACGTCAGAAAAAGGGTTCGAGAGGGTGTTGAGGGAACTCCTTCCAAAGAGGAGATAGAAGATATAGTCCATCATGGCCTGAAACGAAATGAGGGCAGGAGGAACATGTCTGTAAATGTTGAGATCGTAGAGGAGCCACTAGATTATGCTGCTGATGAAAGGACTGATTTTTCAACACCTTTTGAAGTGGAGGAAGTGGAAGATACATTCCCTGAGAGAGAGCGGCGTTACGGTGAGGAAGAGGAAGAACATGTAACCTTCACGTATGAAGACGTTAAGAAGAAGAAACAACATCATGAGAGTTTCACTCATGTGGAAGAAGTAACTGAGGAAGATGACTCACCTATTGAACAAAAATATTTTGTATCTGTTCCCGATGATCATCCTGTTACCAATAAAAAAGACGATGACTCAGTGTATGGGCAAATTCATATAGAAGAAGAATCAACTATTAAATATTCTTGGCAAGATGAATTCTTGCAAGGCACCCAAAGTAAGAGAGGTGAAGGTGTAAGCTCTCCTGAGGAAACATATCAAGTGGTAGGGGAGGAAGCAAGTGCCCATATTTTAAAAGAGCATCCTGAAGCTGAAACGTCCCATGTTGAATCTGTTGTTATCGAAAAAGAAATTAAAATTCCCCCTGAATTTCAGACCTCCATAAAAGGGCTTTTATCAAAGGAAACGAAGGACCCTAAACATCAATTGAAGGAAGCACTGGCGCAGTTGGAGGGCAGTCTCCCAGAAAGTGTGAAAGAGGAGCTGTCTGCATTAACAAAAGAAAGTCAAGCTGACTCTAGTACCGTAGAATTTGATATCAAAAAAGTTGATAAAACAGAGGAGGGTGGCTCGGTGACAATCGTTGCTGAAGTCAATCTGTCACAGACTCTTAATACTGATGAATTCGATGTAGCTCAGCTTAGTGAAGAAATTGCAAGTGAGAAGGAGAAGGCAACATTGCACTCTCTGAAAAAAGAGAGCTTGGAGAGAGTTGTTGATGGTAAAAGCAACATGGAAATAGATGTTTCTTCCCGCAGTGATAGATACACTCCTTTGGCTGATCAAGAAATTTATAACTCATCCACAATAAGGAGGAGTGGTGGTACGGGCTATCATACCACTGAAAAAGTTATTTATGACAGTTCGGTTTTGGAAACTGCAGATTTTGGAGAAGTCTCTCGCTCATCACAGTCAACTGATGAGAGTACATCCGTAAGGCGAATAAAGGTTGGTCCAGCAGAAGTCCAGAGATTTGAGCAGGTCGTATATGAAGGGCCTGGTTCTGAAACACTGGAACTCAGTGCTACAGAAGATCTTGTTCAGACAGAAGGATCATCAGAGTTTAGCCGATCTGTGAAGCATTTTAAACAGGGTCCTAAAGAAATCCAAACGTTAGAAGAAATAATTTATACAGGCCCTATTACTACAACTGTAGAAGAGGTTGATTCTGGCAATCTTTCCCAGAGGTTTTCAACAGACTTCAACAGGTCCACAAGACGTGTCACGGTAGGATCAAGGCAAGTGACAGAAGAAGTCTCTTTTGAAGGGTCTGCTTCGGACTCTCTGGAGCTCAACAGTAACCTCTCTCAAACAGAAGGGTCTGCGGATGTCAGCAGATCTGTACGGCACTTCAGATTAAGTCCAAAAGAGATGCACACTGAGCAAGTTATCTTTGAAGGACCCATCTCTGGTAAAGTGGAGGTCAGCGACGCTAGAGACTTCTCACAGGCAGAAAGTTCCATCAGACACATTCAGTTGGGTCCCCAAGAGTTTATGACGGCTGAAAAAATCATCTACCAGGGGCCTGTCTCTGAGCACACAGAAATCCGTGAACTGGAAGACCAGACCCTTTCAGAAAGCTCAATAAAGCACGTTAGAGTCGGTCAAGTGGGAGTTAAAACCACTGAACAAATCATATATCAGGGACATCTTTCAGAGAATAAAGGAAGCTCAGATATTGATGGATCTTTTAGGCACATTAAAATAAGTCCTGTAGAAACTCATGCTGAGCAAAGAATCTTTTCAAGACCTATTTCTGAAAAGCTGGAAGATCTTTCACAAACAGAAGAGTCATCTGAGAGCAGCAGGTCTGTAAAGCATATTAAAGTAGGATCCAAGGAAACATCTTTTACTTTTCAAATGGATGTTTCCAATATGGGTGGCGCATCTACAGTAAAAAGTGGAGAACAGCAAGCAACGATGCTCGTATCCAACAAGCAAGACCCTTCTGTTAGTCAGTCACAGATTGTAGTTGAAAGCAACCAGGTTGTAGAAAATGAAAATAAGAGAGGTTATGTTCTCTCCAGTTTTTCTCAAGATCATGGTGAAAAGGTAGTGGAAAAATCATTTTTTGATAAAACTGTACAGCTGCAAAGAATGGTAGACCAAAGGTCAGTTATTTCTGATGAAAAGAAAGTCGCTCTTCTCTATCTGGACCATGAGGAGGAAGATGAAGAAGATAATGATGGACAGTGGTTCTGAAAGGACTCTTTAATGACGTCTACTTAATAATGTGTTTATACACATTTTTGATTATCCTTTTTTTTTAAAAAATATGCATACTAAATATGCATATTAAAAAAAAGGAGGAAAAAGGGATGGGGAGACATTCAAGCTGTTTAGATTATTAGTAATGGACTGAAAAGTATTGAATCTAGGCTTCTACCTATTCAGCACACTTTTTAACTTATTGGAAATTTTATTTTTGGGAGAAATCATGCTATTAACATATTTTTCCTCAGAGACCCGTGTCCAATAATTTGAGATTTTTCCACCCATAGAGACAGGAATTTGCTGCTGGGGAATTCAAAGGATTGTATTTTTTGTTTTTTTTTATAGCAGGTCAATAAGTGTGTGCTTGAATAGGACTTTTCCATTATTGTTTTTTAAATACTGTATTGTAGTTGGTTACTAAAATATTCAGCAATTCTGTTTAAATCTCAAGCTACTAACCACAAATATATCACAAGACTAATGAGAGTGGCAGTAGCTGATTTTCAGTTCCGTTCTGTGTACTTATATGCAATACCTAATGAAAACATTTTAAGATACAGTTATTACAGCTATAAAAAGTAAATACAATTCCATAGGATCAAACTTAGTATAGCTAGAATGCAGTGGGGAAAAAAAAAAGGTAACATCAAAGCAATAATTTCTCACAGTATTCATAATGAGTAATACTGATTTTATGGTTAGACAGTAATACATTTAATATCTTTAAAAATAAATCAAATTTTAAAATAGGCTGGATAGGATTTCCAGTGAAGTAAGTCTTTGCAGATTCAGTGGTGATGTAAATTAATAACATGAACTTATTTAGTGGTATATGGGTTACCTTGATACTAGGTATTGCTAAAGGTAAGTGTGAAGTGTCGAACATGCCTAATTTCTTAGCATAGTGAGATTAGTGCTCTGTTCTGAAGAGAACTTGTAAAAATGGCATTGATGACACACCATCATTGTGTGCCATCATTTCCAGATAATCCTTTCTTTGTTTACAAATGAAAAGATGCCTTTTTCAGTTACTGGCTCTACAAATCCAACCTGAGATTTGAATTTTCCTTTTTTTATTTCTTTTGTTTGTGTTTTTCTGGCCGAAGTATTTGCCTCAGGCCAAAGTTGGTTTCTACTTAAATCATTTGAAAATAAGCTAATTTCTCTTGGATTGCACACTGGTTAAATGAAGGACGTAACTTAACTTTACCATTACAATTCATTACTTCAAAGTCCAGATCAGAAACCAGTACCGGTCACTGTACTGAACCATGCAGTGCTAGCAGAAGCAAAAAATAGCCAAAATATTTTTGTCACTGGGGCAAGAAGATCCCATACTGGACACAGATGAGAAATAAGATAGACAAATGAGAAGCTGCTATTTTTCCATGCACAAACACAGGCGCACACGTTCACTCCCTCTCTCGCACCTTCTCTGGCCGGGTGGCTTTGTTGGGCCAGTCCGGTGGCCTCTGATGCAGAATTTTGTTCCCTGTGGTTGTGCAAGCGTAGTTTTGTGTGTGCTAATCCAGTTAAACTCTCTTAGTCTGGCATGGCTAGTCACTTTTCAGATTCCTTAATATTATCAGAAGCTAGATTTTTCAAAACTGACGGCTACTTCATAATATGAATGTAAATGCAAAGCTGAGAAGCTCCATGCTGACTGACATATCGTGCTGTTTCAGATATGGGACAGTTCAATTGTTGTGTGCCTTAGTAACTAAGTTTGAAACTGTACAAAGCTATTGATGTTCCAAAGATTAACTCATGAGGTTTGTCTGCAATGCAAGATTTTCTGTATTTTCCTCATTTTGTGTGTGTACCAGTGTAGATCAGGATTGGGTATTTTTCAGTCACATGCTATGAAATAATTTGTTGAAATTGGAAATGTAACCACCAGCTGGAAAATGAATAGGAAACAGAGTTGTGTAGAAGCACTACAGGCATGTATGCTAAGCTTATTTATACTTTTCACTGTGTAATGGCTAACAATATTTTTTCAAAATCATTCATATGTGCTCAAAAAAGATCTCGTGCTTCCATTAATAAGTAGGGTGTTATTAATTGTAATACTTTGAATATTATCCTATAGATTTGTTTCCTTAGATGACCCTACGATTTTAAAGACGGTAACATCTCTGTGTTTATTTAATAATTGTGTGTAAGCCAGTATTTTCCAGCTAGATGCCTAACTGCAAGCAAGCAGGCTCTGTACTTCAGGTATTAAATAACTGCATAAAGGAAGAAGTCAGGTCTGTAGTAAGCAACAGTTTAAAAAAATCAGTTTTAATTTCCTTATAGTTTTATTCTAAGCTGAAACTTACAAAGCTATTTGCAAGGTCAAACCCATTTATTGATACTGTGTGGAATCTTTGACATACGTGCTCCTTAGGAACAATTATACCAACACTGTTATGTTTATTTTCACCTGCTTATAGGATTATAATGTCAGATGAAGGGATAAACCAGTAAGGAGCGAGTGAATCATAAAATGTGGGTGGCCTTAGCACTGAAGGAGAATTTAAAAAAAAAAAATCACTATTGTTTCCACTAAGGCAACAACAATTCTTTAAAAATTCCTTTACACATCACTGACAGATGTAGGTTATACCAAGATATGTTTCTAATTTGATTGTCTGGAGGGAAAAAATTGTTCTGTGTACTTTAGTTCTATTTAAGATTGGGATTTTAATCAACTGTGGAAAAATCAGTTTATTGTAGGGAGCTGGAAATGTGCATTAGCCTAACATTTAAAGATATGTCCAGTTCCTTTGCGTGAATACTTTAAGGCTGTGGAAACAAGGGTATCCCAGGTAAAAAGGGTTTAAGTTTTAAAAAAGTGTATAAGCAGCCATTTTCCATTTAGTTCTTATTAACCTGAGACATTTTGACATAATGAGAGCTTTTGGATAATGCAACCTTCAGGCAACAAAATGTAGTTAGGTGGACGATCCTGTCCTGCAGGCTTATGGTTGTATTTGCAGCATTAGGGCCATAGGGACACGCATGACTAGTAAGAGCAAATATAACGTACTGTCTGTACTAACTCACGCTATATGGTCACCTTCTGCATAAATACTATAACCTGTGGCTGAAAGGATTGGTGAGATCACCTCGGTCAGCATGCACTTTTGAAGCTTACTCATATAAGCTGCGCTTTTCTTTAAATCCAAGTAAGAACTTTACTGCTGAGCTTGGTTTAAACAAAATGCTTTAAAAATATCATTAGTAATTTGGAGAGTAAAAACTATGTATTTATATGCTGATATAGATCAGAAGTGGGGCACTGTTTTCCAAAAGTGTAAAACCACTGGTCTATAAAGCAAATAAAACATAGAATTTAAAGAAAGATGTGTGAGACCTAGAACTCTGTATTGACTGATGTTTGTGAATAGCAGGTGTTTAAAAAGACGGTAAGAATGTTGAAACTGGGTTTGTTGATGTCAGCTGTGTGAAACTTTGCAGGCAGCTTGTGTTTTGGTCATTTGCAATGAAACTGCGTTTTTGTGGTGGTATAAGCTTTGTGATTTTACACTTTTTCACTCTTGAGTATTAAACAATCAAAATCAATACAGATGTTTCTCTTTCTTCCTGTCCGGTATTTTTAAGGCTGCTCTGTCAAAGGACTTCATGTCTATAAACATCTCGCTCTAAGGCCTCTCAGACTGAGTTAATTTCAAGTTAAAGAATGAACATAATTTTTAATTACAGCAAAGGCACACCTTTTTCACACTGGTAAGAGAAATAATGGCAGAACATAGATATTCTGTATTGCAAGTGCACACAACTTGGGCAGAGGAGCAGCAGTTTTTGAGTTCAACAGCAGGTAGTGGGAGAGGTGGAGTATAAAACACCAGAAGATGAAACTCTTGGAGTTGCCAGTATCATAATCTTCCTTGGATCCTGGGATCTGACCAATGTAAGTCTTAACTTTTACCCTTTTCTACCAAGGAAAACATTTTATGCACACTTAGACCTTTAATGGAAATAGGTTCTTTGTGTTTTGGTGGGGACTGTTTGTTTGTTTGCTTTTTTTTTTGTTGGTTGGGTTTAACCTGTGTCTCTTTCTGTGCTGTGGAGTTTATTTTTTTTCTCTTCAACCACATACTTTATTTGTAATGAAGAAAATTTAACCCAGTTTTCTGTTGATTAAAGAAATGGGTCCTAATGAGGGTTTTTGTGTGAAAGAGGGAGATCACTTTTAATACACTGAGGAAAAAAAAATTAGTTCTCAATTTCTTGCAACACAGGGAAAAACAGTATCTGAAGCTACTGACAAATCACAGCCTATTCTGAAGATGGTTAAATGATCAGCAAAATAGTTTCCACTGAAACTGGCCTCTGTCGGGAAAACATATTTTCAGCCTTCATCTGCTAAGTTAATAGTGTTGCTGTTTAAACTGTCAATGGTGAAGGTCTGATTTCTCTGAAAGTTGAAGCGTGTCTCTGAATAGTAAGGAATGGGACGCGCAGTGGGTTGGTGTTTAATAACACACTGTTTAAGGTTACAGTTTCCTGAGTCTGACACACTTGTCAGTTGTGATAGCTAATTAAAGATGCAATGAAAATATGGGGGTCTCCCTGTGAAATTCTAGAAAGTGAGGAAAAAAAGGCTATTTATTCAAAAAAGGTGTTTATTCAGTACTCCAAATTTGAGTAGTTTCAAAGGTAAGAGTGTTTGGTCCTGATGTATCCCTGCAACCAAATGTGAGCAATATAACAAGCAACATGCTCAACAAACACAGAAAAGCTTTTCTTCAGCTAGGAAAAACTTTTTCGGAAGATGCTATCTCCAGCTATCGGCTTATCATAAACCCCTAGTATTGGGTTTGGTTTTAACTTCCAAATCACGGTATGAAATTGGTGTGGCAGGAATTTATAGCTGGAATCAAGTCTATTATACTTTGTTGAACTACAGACCCTTTTTTCAGGTGAGAAAGTGTTAAGGGAGTTAACTTTACTAAAGGAAATAAAGGCAGTGACTAATATTCTGGAAAGACAGTGTAAGAAATATGCTCACCTGTATTAATTTTATTCCTGTACTTTCCCATGTAACTAATCTATCCTTAAGGAATTTTTTTCAGTATTTTATGCAAAGAAGGGACACTGGGTCTTCCTGGTGGATAAGAGAAATAGAACAAATTGCTAAGAATGAGAAGCCTGTCACACTGATCTAGTTTTCCTGATAGTAATGTTGTGGTGTGGGACAACAGGAGGAGACTTGGGCTGTGTTGATGTTTCAGTGTGTTGGTTTATCTTGTTTGATCTTTGCTTTGTCAGCTTTTTTGTGGCCCTGAAAAACAGGCAGGGAGATACAGGTAACAGTTTATTATCAGGTTAGTGTTGTTTGCCATTTTAATTTTGTGTTGCAGAGACTGTATATCTGCAAGACACCAGGCTACTTCATAAAACTCTGTAAAAAGGCAAATTCTGTTTGTAATTGGAAACTGCTGCTTTGGTTGGTTGATATTTCTCATAATTTTGGCCTTATTTTCACTTAATGTCATTGCATCTTACTGTGAAAACCACAAGATGCTGTTTGACCACCTCTGTCATTATTTGCTATTATCACTTAAGCAGAGGAGTTAACCAAGAGAATTAGTGACTTTCTTCCGGTGAGTTAGGAATAAAACTGAAGCTGAATGTATATTCTCTTATAGCCAGGTGGGAACTGGTTTCTTCTCCCTGGCAGTTAGCAATAGGACAAGGGGACATGGGCTTAAACTCTGCCAGGGGAAGTTTAGGCTGGATATTAGGAAGAAGTTCTTTACGGAGAGAGTGATCAGGCATTGGAATGGCCTGCCCAGGGAGCTGGTGGACTCACCATCCCTGGAGGTTTTTAAACTGAGATTGGACATGGCTCTTGTGCCATGATCTAGTAAATGGGCTGAAGTTGGACCAAGGGTTGGACTTGATGATCTCTGAGGTCTTTTCCAACCTAACCAATTCTGTGATTCTGTGATTCTTACTTATCACTTGTTGCTTTGATTAATCAGGAGGGGCGATGGTGGCACACAATCAAATCTCTTCAGGCAGTGGCTGTTAAATCGGTGACACATCTGACATTTAGCGGAGGAAAAAGTCTGAAGAGTTAGCGATTTGAACTGCTGCCCTGGGAGCTTTCCAACAGTTTGACTCATCTGTCTTTTCCATCAGACGCTTGTGTGACTCTTGTGCCTAAATATCTCTGAGAAGTGCAAACGAACATTGCTTCTAACAAGATGCAAAAAGATGCTCAGCCAAGAAAAGATCTAATTCAAAACTTGCTCTGAATATGTCAGCAGTTTCTTGAATTGCTATCAATCCTTTTTTTATTGTGGGTGCCAAGTGAAGGTAGTACAACATATAATTCAACAATATACATTTGTTTGAATCTCACTGGTGTAAACTTATAAAAAAACTCAAATACATCTATTTGCCAGTAGTATATACAGATGTATTGAAAAATACTGTTAGTCCAAGTAATACAGTTAGCTCTTTGACCATCAGACTAAATAAGGATACGGCTAATTTAATTTAACCTCTCAGCTTCCATGAAAACATCGCCTCTGGAGCTGTGCATTGAGGTGGGAGTGTTAAAAAGATAACTTTGTATTTCCTATCACATTACTGGGAAGTAAATTATATTTATTGTGGATCGCTTTGACTGTACAGTGGTAAACACTTGTATAAATACTGGTTTTTACTCGGCTATCGCTGAAAACGCAGAGCAGGTTCTGTTCAGCAGGGGCTTTTGGTGAGACCTTGATTGACGGTTTATATATTTTGTTCCAGACAAAGGGAATTGCTCTTACAGCAGAGCCCTAGAAATTTACATTAGGATTTCTTAAATTACTCAAAAATCCTTAGCTCACCAACCACAGCCAAGAAAGAACACCCTGAAAATGATTAAGTTACAATATTACGTACTACCATGTGGTGGTGGTGGGGGGCATTGTTTTTCCTTTGTACCTGCAAGTGGATGTTTTTCTTCTCCCTCATTCATCATGGCAATTTTATGCAAGCCGAAGAATGTTTAGAGGGAATGAATAATTTGAGGTCACAGTATTAGTCCTTAGGGAGTTGAGGGGTGAGAAAGGATTTTGAGGTTCAGTGTTTAAAGACTGTGTTTACTAAATAGGAAAATAAAGATTGTAGAAAAAAAAAAATACATTTCCAGAACAACTCTTGCAGTTAGAAAACAAGTTTTCAGGTACACGGTTCTTTCTTGTTCTTGGGAGACAGATAATCAGATTATTTATTTTCACTTATGTGATACCTTCCTGTTGCATGCAGCATGTACACATAGACAAAGATAATGAACTATTTATCTAGAGCCTGCTTCATCCAAATTTAAGCAAATTGCACAAGAAATGGATTTTTATTTACTAGTTTTGTGGCTGGTTTCAAAAACAATACTATAAAGTATTAACTTCTAATTTTACTGTTATGAGTTTTCAGAGATGTCTTTCAGATGCCAGTGATATTCCATATGAAGGTAGATGTTCCTTGTTCCTGTAGTGGGAGTAAATCTGTGCTTTGAGCCCACTAGTTCTAAATGTCAGTAACTGAGAGATGGACATTGATATGTGATAACTGGCTCTACATCTGAAAAATGTTTTTTATCATCATCTGACTGCTCCCTTCCCTGTGAATCCTCCTCTAATAAAATAATCTGGATCCTAGATTAGGTGAGCAAATTGAAGATATAAGTTTTAAAATTTGGTATTATAAGCTACTGCAGTAGGAAGTGGTACACGAAACAAAGCCCAGGTACTTCACAGTGACACACAGTAATAGAATCATCTACAGTGGTAGACTGTACGCTATGAAACTTCAGAGAATTCTAAGGTAATGCATTCACATTGGTCTCTGCTACACGTCAGTGTTTCTTTGAATGGGGCAAGAGTTCAAGTTTAGAACTCCTATAACCTAAGAACTAGTAATGTTATAAAGATGCTTTTCTGACGGGTAAATTGTACCTTTGCAGAATTTATTTATTCCATAAGATCCCATCCTGTTGTGTGGTAACATTAGTGGGTATTTAATGTATTATGGGTATAAAATCTATTTTCTGAAGCCTCAAGAGAAATCCTTCTAACTTTATGCAGATTATTAGACAATTTGTATTACTGGGAGAAAAATAGAAAAACTGGGGAGGAGGTGGGGAAGAAGGCTTTGACACATTTTTGTATCACTCTCCAAATTACACCCTGTGGAACCATTACAGTTTTTCAGGGCAGGCAGATTCTTTAAGATGAGCATTGATTAAAGCTGCTTACTGCTAAAGAACCATAGTCCCAACTTCCAATTTGCTTTTTCTGCTGAAGAGCCAGACCATTTGGCACACTCAAACCTGCATCTGGACAAAACTTGTATTTGAAATGCTTTCCAAAAAGCTGTGCTGGCAACAACCCATGCAGCTTCTGTTATAATGCAGAATGGACAGTTAAAATAGTCCACAAAACTAGCCTGTGCTACGAGACCACTGGCCATGCTTTTTCAGTCCTCCATCAGGCAACTTTTGTGGCTTAGATGCAGTTTGGCAGGTTTTGTCTTTTTGTTACATGTTGATACTCAGCATCAGATTAGTTATTACAAAGGAACAGTTTGCACAATTCTCATGGAAAAAATCTTTCTTCAAAAATTGGTCAAGTTGAATACATTTCTTCCAATTAGACTAGTAATAGCACATTACTGTGTAGAATAGAATTTTCCTGCAGAAGGAAAAGATTGGCTTCTGAGCAATGCAGTGTAAAAAAAATATAGTGTTCTGTATTCTTTAAAAATTCAGTGAGCCATAGATTGCTATAGATGCTTTTGAAATAAAGTCAAAGACTGCACTTCCATAAAAATCAAACAAGCTAATTTCATTTTTTTAGGAAATATTTATAACAAGTAATTATTACTTTAAATACTGAATTTACCAAAGAGGGGAGGAGTAGCAGACTAATTTTTTGCTTTCTTTTAATGAAGAAAAAAAAATTACACTAGTTCCCTAAGGGGAAATGTAAACAGCACAATTATTCTTTAATAACTAACTTTACATCTTACTTCGCACCATCGTTCAGTTAAGAGTAAATAACCATGAGTTAAACTGGTGTTATAAAATCTGAATTGGAGATCTGCTGTTTATTTTATGTGACACTGAATATGGTTTTGTTTACTTGTAGCTGAAAATAGATTAACCTCATTTGACGCATGGGAATGCACTTTAACTGTACATTAACACTAGGGGAAAAAAATGAAAAGGTAAGTACAACTCATTTTGCTAGCATTCCTAAATATATATAATTCTGTGTAAGAACATAAGGTAAAACACAGTGTTCCGTAATAAATGTATTACTTTCCCCTTTCCTGGAAGATTACAACAGACATGTTCATTGTTAATTTAGCAATTCAGTGGAGTGATTTTAAAGTAAAATTGTTTCATGTAAACCAATTGCTGGCAGGCCATTCAATTTGTTGCTGGGTTACTGATCCCGCTCTTATCCTGGCACAAATACCAGCAACTGGGGGGAGAAGAAAAAGCACGTTTCTTAGCACTTACTTGAATATGGTACGATTTGCAAGGAATGGTTGGGCTCTGATCCCACACCATTAAAGTAAATAGTAAGCTGGACATTAACTTCATGCAACAGATGATCAAAGCCGTAGCAATGTAACCTGGCGACTCCCTTTCAGGACTTGTTTTCAGAGGAATAAGATAGAAAATATTATTTTTGGAATGCAAGCAGTGAAAATCCCTCTTCCTATGTGTTGAAGCAAATATTTCATGATATCATAAATAAAACACTTCCTGCCGGGAAGAGCAGAGGGGAGGAACTTCCCATTATTAGTGCCTGTGAACCACCAGCCAGATTCCCAAGAGTGTAGGAGGCTGTGGCAGATGGGCTCTGTCACTTGAGGAGATTATTGCCCCCAGTTATCTGCCAGCAATTAGTTCAGCATTGGATCAAGGACAACAGAAGGGGACATGTACAAGTTCTACGGTTCACAGACATGAGTGTCAGCTTTGACTAAAATAGGTAATGGTTAAATTTCTATTTAAACCACATAGCTGGCTCTGAGCTCTGGATCTGAGCAGATGAACAGCCTTCTGTGCTGCTCCAGCAGGAACCTGGTGTCTAGTAGTCCTGTACACAGATGTTTAACGGATGCCTCGTGTTGCACAATGCCACAATTCACAGCAGGGGAAAGCAGGAAAGTTGGCAGATTTGATGATTAAGTGCAGTGTTTTACGGAGAAGAGTACCTGCCTCCTACCACAGCAAAGCTTTCAGAAGTGCTGACAGAATAAGAATTAAGTTAGATACTGATTAACATTACATCGTAGAGCTGAAAAGTGTAACTTTTTCCATATGTTATGGAGTTCAGATGCAAGTTGTCAGATTCTCCAGCAGAATCAGTCAGCAGCAACTATAAATATGGGATTTCTCGTCACTGCTGGCTTTCATGCTTCCCCTGCTTCTGGGGCTGATTTGGATGAGCCAAGTTCCTGTTGCTGAGATGAAGAACCATGGTTTGTTACAAAGTCAGCCAGAATAAGATCTGCCAGGGTATAAATCACCTATCTAAAAAGCATCTTTGTAACATTGCCAACTCTTAAGCTAATGGGTATACCTGCTTAGGTTTCACGTGTGCTGTATGTGTGTGTCCTTCCACCCGTTCTGTTGCTTCCAGGCGCCCTGCTGTCTTGGTTACTTCTGGGCTAAGATCCATACGTAGCCATTCTGATTCCTGGCCCTTCTTTCAGCAGCAGAGTTGCTTTTTCTGAGAGGAAGAGTGACTAAAATTTAAGAACTGATGGGCAGAAAAGAGAGGAAGAAATATAAACTCTTAAATGAGCTAATTAACTTCAATTTCTGTTATGAAAGAAGATGAAAACAAATCCTACTTATTACAAAATCCACATCTTCTCTGTATGTGGCCCGATCTTAAAATGCTCTTAGTTAAGACAGGACATAAGTACCTAAACCATATGTGCAAGATAACATCAAGAGTTGCCACATAAATTTCTTTATCTTAACACAGAGGAGCCATTAAAATAACAACCAAAGGTTTACTTTCTGGAATTTAACTAAGATAGGTAATAGTTTCCTGTGTTTCTGCCAACTTGCTTTTGCAACTGCCTCATCCAAAGGGTTCTGAATAGAGATCCTGCCATTGTCTTCTGTGCATTTTAGTTTGGTACTGTAATTATTCTTAAATATAATCCAAATGTATTTGTCAGATTTTTTGTCTGTAAAGCCTGTTGATTTACTGTGCTAATATTTGCAAAATCCAAAATATGGAAAAATGCAAGTAAGGTCTCTATCAGTAAAAGAAGCAAACTGTGGGTAACAAAGCAAATGTGTAGTTGTCAAAATTGCAGATGTTTTCTCTGGTATGTTAAATGCCTTATTTACCTTTCAGCACACTTCACACAGGCTTTTCATTTGCTTCCGGGGAAGTTTTAGGGCAGCTGGTATGTAATGACTGATCTTGCACACTTGGAAAGAGGTATGTGTAACTTCTGCACTTTATTTACTGAATTACAAACAAAACGGAGTTATTTGTACATGTACATGAGATATCCTAGTTTTCTAACTGAAAAGGAAGCTAAGAAAAATTTGAGTTTGTCCTGTTCAAAAGCAAATAATTGATTTGTTACTGCTTTCCATTTTCCTGTCACTGAGTAGCATTAAATTCTGTTCTTGACTCATAAGTTACCTAATATATATAATCTTGTTTAGAGCGTTAGCTCACTTTCTAAACCCTTGGCATTTGGGCCAGTCTGTAATTGGTACCTCAGTGGCAGCTATTTTAATCTTTCCTATGATCATTAGTCACTACCTGGTGAAGTTAAGGAGCTATTTTCTTCAGGTGCTATGGAAGTGGAAGGAAGTATTACTGCTGCAACTCCTTATCACTATCTTAATTCTGTGAATGGCAATTCAGCTCCATGAAGGAGGCAGTTGCTATTTCATTATACTCTGTTTGTGACATTTGTTTGTACATACAAATACATACATCACAAATGCCTTTCTAATTCGTTGTACTCAAGCAGATGCTATTTTAGGCTGACATTTTCCAACTAGGCCTGAGGCAGTTAGATGTCTAAATTAAATTCAGTTTGACTGTTTCAGGCATTGAACATCTCTGACCTACAATCTTAGTGAGAGTGGGTCTGTGCTAAAATGATGTTATTAGCTCTTCAGTAATGCAAAAAAATGTGCATCTACATCTATTTTTTCCAATAAAACAGCTATATAATTGAATTGTCAATGCAAATATAGACTTGAAGACCGGGATAGGATTTTATTAAGTGAATGCAAGATATGTATGCTTGAAGTGAAGCTGCTGTACAGTCAAAACCACTGAGCTGTTTGATTTGGAGATACAAGCACTTCCTATGAAAACAATATACTCTTGTTGATTTAAACATATGTGTTTTATTGAGTGACCAGCAAGTGATTCGTTATAGCTGGTTTTCTAGTGAAGATTTTATATTTTCCGTGCTTGCCTTTTGATGGTAGAGCTTAAATATTGAAAACCAATGGCATTGAACATGATCCATGTTAAACCTCTCATTATTGCCTCAGTGATATTTCCAGACACAAGTGTGATTGAGAATTTGGGTTCTGTTCCCAAATCTTTACTTACTGATTATGAACACTTCTAGAAAAATAACATGAATATTCTGAATCCCAGTTTAACCAACTTTCAAATGAGTTAAAAAAAACCAACAGGCTTAATGAGGCATAGTAGTCTTTACGAAATGTTTTTAGATTGTCATATCAAAGATGCCATAAAGGAAAGTAAGGAAAAGTACTAGTGTGTTTTGCATGGCACAAGGGATGACATATATAAGCATGAAATATAAATTGGGAAAGTTTGCAGCAAATAGAACTGATTCCAAAGTAAGTGTGAACATGGCTCAAATCTACAATTGAAATTCAGTGCAGTTAGCCTCATACTGAACTGTGACAATTGCAACCTGGGGAAAAACGGGAATTAAAGAAATGTCTCTCTGCCTGGTGCCTGCTGTGTTGTACAGACTGTATTCAAATGCTCTTTAAAGAACACAGTCTGGAAGAGGCTCAAGCATTGAAAAGCGAAGAGGGAAACAATTCCAAACAAGGCTGCCTGTGTGCAGCTCTGTTTCTGGTGTCGCCCTTTGAAGGTTTACACTGAAGTACTCTTTGTCTCACAAGCTACTTCAGATTAATATCATTTATGGAAAGGGGCATAAACAAAAGGCAAATGTCTCGAATGCTTTTCAGTGCTCGGGAGAAGTGTTATTGTGAAAGTCTGACGCCAGCTGACACTGACCACCCTGGTAAGGCTGGTCTGCCTCAGGTTATCATCAGTTTACAGGCCAGCATGGTAGAAAATAACTACAAGATTATCTGCTGACTTCCCCTCTCCAAACTGATTGTGCATCCACAAGTGCTGTAGTGAAAAAAGACCAAAATTGGTCTGATGTAGTTGTTTCTGCAGTCATCTAAACCAGTATGAGCAGTTACCAAATACAGCCTGTAAAACTTGGAACTGGGAAAAAATGTAGTTATGTTCTAAAGGCTTAGGGAAGATCATTATTTGTGGTCTGTATGTCTTTGGAGTAGTAGGAAGTCAAATAATCTTAGTGATTACATGAGAGCCTTGATAAGTGATCTCAGAATGGATATCTATGCCCTCCTTGCATACAGACCAGGCAGCCACTACCAGCATATGTAAGCATTTAAACTAATTTTGAAATGAACTGAAATGTAACATAGGTCAAGTTACCAACATTTTCTACCTAAATGTGCACTATCAATTTGCTTTTGGTGCTATTCAGTTAGAATTTCATAAGCCCTGAATATTCTGAGAAGTGGTTTACCTGTGTGATCCTTTCTCATCAGCAATGGTAACTAAGAAAGCCAGGACATTACTTTTCAAGTCATCTACAGCTGTCTGTCTTTTGGAACCAACAATAAAATCATTTGCAGAAAGTTCTCACCTCTGGGAATGATTGTTCATGGGGCTTCTGTGTTTCAAGACACAGTCCAAAACTTTTAAATTTTTTTATCCTCTTTGTTCAATCAACCTAACAATAGAAGGATGATCTGGCTGTAGAAGCTCTTCTGGCTACAGTAAGAGCAGTGGCTTTTTCTTACCCTTTTAAGGAAGTTGTCTCTGTGGTCTCCAGGATTTGTAAGTAGCTCCAGGAAATCAAAGCACTTAAAAAAATCTCAAGTGGACGATTTACATGTACCGTTGCAGTTTGCTGGGAAAAGAGCTGACTATTCATCTGTAGCCAGAATTTATACGGTATTGCGGTCATTAAATATTGCTCACCTTATCAGCTGTACTGGTGAATTTGACTTTGGATAATATGTCATTTTAAAATGTTTATCACTCTCCCTTCACTGGACGTTCAGTGCAGCTGTAGAGTCCTAGTGATGACACAGCCCTCACCCAGGGTTTTGCTATATTGGTATTTGTCTAGAGCCCAAATTTTGTTCATCACACTGGCTATATATGGGTTCTCTCCTGGCTCTCCAGAGAGGGTTAGACATGGAGAAGGACTTGTACCCAAGCATTGTACCCAAGGGTTGTGAGATGCCAACAGCTAGAGCCCTCTTCTGAATATGATGCAGACAGAACCAATGGTAGATCAGCCCAGAGCTGCATGTTTGCTGGACTGGAACAGAAACTGAAGGGGTGTCATGCTACCTGATGAGGAGAGAGCCCTGATTAAAAAAATACCTACAGGAAAGCTCTAGTCTGCAGTAGAAGATTACGTATGAAAAATGAGGACAAAGACATTGCTGTTCCATTCACCATGAGCTTGGGCTGAATCATGCCTATAGTATCCTGATATAATCAAAGCTCTTTTCTCAGCAAAAAGTGAAGATATTTTGCTTAGAAGACATTGCCAGGGTTTCTGCCTAAGATTTGGAAGCAGGAAAGCAAAACTCATAATCTAACTGCTAAGTGAAAATAAGACAGCAAATACACAGAAAAACACATGGGAAATCAAGTGGTTTGTTGGCTAAAACACAGGTAGGATTCATGCAAACTTAGATACGACAGAAAGTTTGCTTTTCTAATTAGTGCATATTTTTACTTCTGTAGCTTCACTGGACTTACTATCTAAGCCTTTTAAAGATAAATTATCTCTTCTTTGAGGGACAGGAGAGAAGGAAAGTCTGAGGGATCTGAAAACAGTGGGGAACATGACTTAAGTGTCATGAACAAATTGCTTGCAGTTTGCTAATGTCCATCACAGAGGTTGGGAAAGTCAAATACTGCTGGAAAACATTTTTGTTTCCTTTCCATTTATTTTCCTTTTATAAACTTGCCATCCATAAATCTTTCATGGCCTTCCTGTCTCAGGTCACTTGACATAGTTTCTTAAAATATACATGAAACTACTTCGCTAGCAGCACTTTTTATAAATCAATGAAATACTGAGGATAAATAAAACTATCTCCTTGAAGAAGGGGAAAGAATGTAGCTCTGTATTTTAACATAAAGCCACAATACTAAATTAAATAGCTTTACAAGAAATGCTCATTGCTAGTTCTCAAAACAATGATGCTTCTGTCTGAAGAGTGCTGTCTATCATGGCATAACTTCCACCTTTACTGAACAAGGAAATTCCTCTTTACCTGCTACACCCTCTGTGGTTTTTGGACTCTTCCTATCAGGTACTGAACAAACTCAAACACTATGGCAGCAGCATAGGTCAGAACACTGAGACTCATCTGAGCACTGATGTTGTGATGCTTTCATGTCCTTAACTTTGCTCCTTTCCCTTTTTGCTCTTATCTTTCGATCTTGCTGTTGTGCATTGACCCTTGACTTTGTCTTTCAGCAAGGAAAAGTATCTTTAGTAGTTGTTTCTGTACAGTCCTTCCCCTAAGAAACTGAAGGAAAAGGACTGGAGATTTTTCAAACACAAAGGATTTGCTATTCACCTTGTATTGCTTTGAAAATCATGTTTGTGTGGTGAAGAGGTCAGGGAGTGAACAACTGCAAATGGAAGTAGGAAAAAATTATTTCCTTCACTGACACAGTTTTCTCTGCATCAGAGATGGCCAAGTCATTGAGAGCTGAGCCCCCTCTTCAGCAAAATAGAACTTATCCTGTCATCAACCCGTACAAACTTGACATATGCTGGTAAATGCTGGCATACTGTACCACATAAATCTTCCATGGAAGTGTGCTTCTCCATTTCATCATATCACAACATGTTATCAATTTCCTCTCTTTCTCCACTTATTGAAGAGTATATTAAGGCTATTTAGATTTTTTTTTTCTGAAACACAGAGGCTGAACCATAGTGCATTTATCCACTTGTTTTCCAAATCCATACCGATCTATTTTCATCGCACTGGATACCTCAAGCTAGAGTAAGGAAATTACTTCAAATGAAAAAAAAAATTCATAGCTGTTTGGAAATAATGGATATAGGATAAGACAACAAAATCCAAACTAAAACAGGTTTCATCTAAGCTATCTGCATTCTTTGCACTTCTGTTAGTGTAAGCAGTGCCATTACCAATCTGGTTTCAAAAATGTACTGAGCTTTATTAAGGAGTCTCCTCCAGCCAAAAGCAGTCACTTTAAATTGCTGGTGGTAGCACAATTCTGGAGAGGGAGGCAGGAGATCACCTAGAGTTGTGTTCTCTCAAACTGAATTGTCCACACAGGAAAAGATGAAGCAAATAAATTGCCTACATGAAACAGGCAGCGCTGTCTCTCTGAGCTGATCCTAAACCAGGTATCACCAATATACTACCCGAGTCGCTATTTTTAGTGTGTGGAATGGCTACAAGTGTTGCCTTAGTGACTGTAACACCTCAACAGACTCATGGTGCACAAGAATGGCAGTAGTAGTTATTCAGGCAAAAATTATGACATAAGGGAAAGCAGTACTTTCAATCTATCCAGTTTCACTTACAGCTACATTCAGCAGGAGACTATGTTGTTATTAATTTTCTAGCTCTTCCACCCCTTCCTGTATTTTCCTGTACTTTGTTAAAGATGTACATGTTAAAACATCTGTCATGCTTCTATTTTAGGAAAGAAAAAATATTAATTTAAGAATTACAATAAAGTTGCAGCTGTGCTCCTTTGGTAATCTGTATTGGTAGGGCTATCTCTAATTTGTATGCATGTATCTATGGATTACTGTTGTAAAGAAGCAATCACTCATTAGACAATAGCTGTTCTAAGCATATTGATGTATATTTAAGAGACTTGAACTCATCGAGCATGACTTCAATACTAAAAACACCTGGTCACTAAAACAGTTTAATAGACCTAATTACTTCACTGTCCCAGAATTATGGGGTACTAATCTCTGGAAGAGAGTAAAAGGTGCACGACTCTTTTTCCTATACCATTAGTAAAAAAAGAAAAATAGCTTCAGTGTGAGGGTCTAGTTGTAGTCAGCTGAAGTTACTGACTCTCCATTTCTGATTTCGAATGGAGGCTGAATCGGCTCCTTTTGCCAGACAGAACATGTTAACGTCTTACAGACATATGGTCTGGAATGGGTCCCTAGGAGCAGAGCTGGTGCCAGACACAATGCCATATTGTCCAAAAAACTCAACGGGAGTTAGTAGCTAGAATTTCGTTAAGATTTTATAACCTGGGAAGGTCTTTACCAATGTTGTATTGCAAATGTGACAAAACCAGCAAGGAGGTAAGGACTGCTGAGCAGTCACTACTGTTACTCAACCACAATGTAAGAACCATCTCAAGCCTAATTATGTCTTGACTTTTGTTACGTTTTAGCTCAGATTTTGACCATTAGACTTCTCAGTAAGAAAATGCTCAGGAATTCACATGAAAATTTTTTGAGAGGACACACAGTGCTTAACAAGAAAACAAATATATTTGACTCTTCTGGTTTGCTCTCCAGAACTAAAAATTCTGCATTTAGGAAGCAGTCTACTGAGTGTCTCCCAACACAAAGGACATCCAGGCATTTATTTAAGCTATTCCTAGTGTGTTCAAGAGAAAAAAAGGTCAGACTTCATTTGTAACCAGAGTGATAGTCTACGTGAAAAGGAGAAACCCTGCAAGCTCTCTAAAAGCAAATCTCCCACCGGTCACAGGAACAGAAGATTTCTATATCTGACTTCACTATAACACGTTCTACAATATGCTTGCATAAATCAAAGAGCTGTGTATACACCATGTTTCCCTCTTCACTATTTATATTCAGTTGGAAGGAAAATAGCTCACCACCTGCCTCGTTTCTATCACAATGTAACAGGCCACAGAGTTAACACCTTTCTGATATGAATGGCAGAATAAAGTTACATAAATGGTCACTCTTACACAACCAAGACATTGGGCACCTTAGTTGGTACTTTTCCATAAGACATACAAATATCTCATAAATATATGGAAATATGTTATTTCAAGTAGGTGTATTATGTGTAACTAAAAAACAAATGTAGCACACTTCCATTTCACGCTTACATGTGCTAAAATTATGGAACTGTGTGGATAAGAGTATAAGGAATTAATATTGAATCAAAGTTTTAAATTAAATTTATAGGAACCATGGAGCCTTACTGACTATATGGAGTCTCTTGACAAACATGACTTTGTTCTGACACACAGAAGACCATGGGACTTCTCCCGCAGAAAAATAAACAGCTAACTGAGGAGAAAGAAAATAACATTAGGCAGCAATAGTCATATCAGATTAAAGAACTGAGTAAGCTTGGTATCTGGAAGCAGGAACAGCTTCAGAACAAGGTTAAAACCACTGCTTTCAGGTGAATGAATAAAATTCTTCACTCTGACTAGATCCAGTGAATCATTAGAAATGCTCAGGAATCTTCAGACAATGATTGCAAGCTCAGCAAATCTGTGGGGTGAACTCCAGAGAAGTGCAGTGAAGAGGAAAAGAAAGCAGATCTTGGGCCAGGCAGAAAGACAGAGAAATAACCACTGTGCAGCCTCAATGACAGCAGAGGGCGGCAGTAAAAAAGAATATTATTGAGGTCATATAAAAATAGACCAAAGAACATTTCATGCCATTTGCAGCCTGAAACTAATAAACATCAATGTGCTGCCTAAATTTGTTATTTAAGTTTTACTACTTTTCTGGTTTAAAGTGAAGCAAAACTGTAGATAATATTCTAAGTGGCTTTCATTTAACTGAATCAGTCAATTTTAAGGAGTTTCATACTGTGAATTCCAGAAGACAAATACAATTTTATTCAATAACGCATTTGTGCCATACAGCAATGCTGATAAGTTGAAAAATTATACTTGTTTGGAAATAATTTGAAAGCCTTGATTATCTTGTCAACAAGAGGCAACACAAAATATCTCCGTATCAGCTATGTGCACCATTAGCAGTTGTTAAAGCAGGACTAACAACTGAATAAACCACGGAGAGCTGGCTGATTTGTTACCTTTGTGATGATCCCATATTGAGATTTCCCATGGAGCAGAGGCTGCAACACTGATGCTGCCTATTGTTCTATTTGCTTAGCACATTAACAGAGGAATTTGGTTTCTGGTGCAGCCAGTGAGGCACTGATCTTTTTCCAATTGAGATTAATTAAATCAGTGGAAATTTAGAACGAGCAGAGACTGCATGATCAGGACCAAAAATCCACTGCTCACTTATTCTGTGTTAGGGTTGTTCCATTCAAATTGCAGTTTGTCTAAATTACTAGTACTTTCCATTACTTCTTATGAAATCTATTCCACAACATAATCTATGTGATTACCTGGAAATTTCCCTCAAAAAATGAGCTCAGCACAAGTTAGTGATAGACTGTTTCAAAAGCTTCTACTTTGAGCAATGCTGATTTGAACCATACCAGGCAGTCCAAGTCACTTTCTTTCAAATTAGCATTTTCATTAGCATTACTATGCCATTGAAAAAGGAGCCAGTTAAACTTTAACAAATACAGTAACAAATAAACTGAAAATGAAAATACTCAAGCCAAGGGTGGATTAAGTCTAAACGTTAAATACTGGCGTGTTGGCACTTGTCATGCAGGAGCTCCATCTGCCTTCCAGTTTTTGGTACTGCTGCAGAAGCCAGAGTTTAAGTAAAAGGTTTACAGAATCAAAGTTTGCTGTACTGTGATGAGTCACTGCAACTTTATTTCACTCAAGACAGTTTTGTCACTGCACCAGAATTACTAACTGGAGGTTAGGGAAGACCTCCGAAGAAGAACCAGGACTTTCTGGAGAATGGATTCTTTATCCATCAGTAAAATCAGAACTTTTTTGAGAGTTAGTTTCTTCCTGTCATGAGAGACAAATCAATGAATGTATGTTTAAGGCAAAAACCGTCATAAGAAAAGAACAGATCTTAAATTCTCAAAATTTATACCGATTGAGAACTGTATCATTCTGTATATGAAAGCTGTATATACTGAAAAAGCATTATGTAATATGTTGTAAAGTGAAAACAAGGGTAAGCAGAATTAATAGAGTTGAAATTCTAGAAGAAAGAATGCAAACTCAAAAATTTCTTAGTAGTGACAGTCAGACCATACCATATATTGTCTCTCCAGTAGAGTAGGCAAGTATGCTTCTTAAAGTCTCAGCTTGTAGAATCTGGTAATGACACAAGGCTCTCGTTAGAAGAAAAATGTAAGTTTTTCATAGATGAGGGGAAAAAGCCACCCTCAGCATCTGCAAGAGCAGAAAAATGAAATTGTGTCCTTAACTGCATGCAAACTTCCAAAATTCCCAGCAATGTACATTTTACAGGGATACGCAGAAGACAAAAGGATAGCACAAACCACTGAGCCCCCATACTGGAATCCTGCCATGTAAGGGAGAACTCTGCCATTTTCCTCAACCATTTCAAACATCCCAGGCAAGTGTTAAACAGATTTTTCTCCTGTCTGACCATGGAAAAGAGGTTCACCGGCTGTGAGACTCGGCAGGTATCAGACAGTCCACACTGGGTTACTACCACTTTCCACGCTGGTGCATGTTGTATGCTAACGCTCTAGTACACAGCAACCCTTCAACAAGCAGAACCTAAAGAAAGCTGAAACTGCATCTGTTGGTCATTGGATTGATCTGTTGATTCCTTGTGCCTAGAAGGCTCCTCCAACCCTGTGAACCTCTCTGTACCAGGTATAACTGGATGAGCATAGTGTTTAGTGATGTATTTTTGCTTCACTATAATTCTCAGAATCCAGTCATGTCCAAGAAGGCCCATCTTGTACTGCTAGTTAACACACTAAAGAGCAAAGGTTAAAAATATTCAGTAAGTATCCAACCTTAGAGGAGAAACACTCCTTCCCTGTCATGCATCAGTCACACTAAAATTTCCTGCTGCTAAAATCTGACCTTTAATTGCCCAGTGAATATTTTTATCATAATCCAAATTTACAAAGTCTAATTTAACGCACATGATTCAATATAAGTGGTATCCACAGTACGGGGTGGAAAAGACTCACCCAGGATTATTAGGGAGGCTGAATCTCAGAGTGTTCAAAACTCAAATTCAAAAGCTCAGTAAGACATTGGATTTCTGTGAAACTGAGAGCTAAGAAGCTTTTCACAAAAACCTCAATAAAAATAATTTATTCATGTTTCACTCGGAAAACAAAAGAAAATGGTTGTATAAAGCTTCACTATCCAAAGGTATTTCCAGTTGCATTTTCCCACAGTTGTTAGTCCCAAATAGTTACCTTGTGCAATAAATCTGATAATGTATCGTAATCTCTTTTTATTCACGCTACATTCACCCAGCTTGTATAGGTTTGGCACAAACAACAGATCACGGGTGGAGCTGTGCCCATTTGCTCCAGTTACTGGATTTGTTCCAGTGAACAAACTGACGAAGGTGGATGGGTCTTCAAGACACTGGCAACTGCAAACCTCTTAACTAGATCTACTTCTTCAAGTTGCACTTCAGAACAAGTTTTATTAGTTTCTCTATACAGGCACAGATGAGATCAGCCGTCCTTTTGAGTAAGCTGTAAATTTCAAGCCCCTCCATTACTTGCTCTCAAAAGCACAAAATTAGTAACTAAACTGGGGAAAAAACACTAAAAACCTACTTAGCAAAGGGTCTCACTTGTTCAATGGTAATGACGTGGCAACCGTGAGGCAAGCGCTCTCCTTAACAGAATATCAGATTCCAGTGCTCCCTGCTCTGCTTATCATTTTTAGCCTTCTGACTACACAGGCAAGACTGCACACCTGTGCTGTGCAGGATCGGAGCTTCAGAGATCAGCTTTCAGATCTGAGAGGGAGCAGCGCTTTTTAGAAACACTACACAGAATTTGTATGACGCAAGCCTGAGAGATCGTGATGGCATTGGTTAAGGAAAAAAAATCAGATTGGGCATGAATGAGTGTGATGATTGCAGGCTATGTGAGACAATAACGAGAGAATGCTGAGTGACTGCTTCAGGAAGAAAGATGTAAGAGAAAGTGATGTGTGAACATTCAAATCACATTAGAGATTAGAAGAAATGGCTTCTGCAAGGTATTGATCTTCTACATTCAGCTTCTTGGTTCCCCTGCAGACCTGCTGTATGAATCTTGTTAAGACAAGTTTACTTTAGTCTGCGGGAACTAGAAAGAGGATTTCTCCAGCTGGGATTCCTTTTTTTAAGCACCTGGAAGAGCTAATCTTCAGCAAAGAACTTTTAGTCCCCTTTAATGTTAAATATTCTGACTGAGGGAAGTTTCTGTCATTAGAGTATTGACATAACACAAACAAGACCTTCCCCAAGGTAGGATTTATGTATTGGGTCATCTCAATGACTGTGAATAAATGTACATTTAAAGTGAAAACCAGGTGAACGGCACATAAGTAAACTGAGCTTCCATGACCCCCTTACCTGTTTCAATAGCCGACTATCATGGGTAAAAATGGTCATGATGGACAGGTTGGGGCATAGGCAGGATTGCCTGAGTGTCTCCAGTACCTGTTAACAAAATTTAACTAGGAAGCTGGTCTCTGACCACCACAACTTTTACCTGCAAGTGATGTTCTGTTGAGATAACTGCTGCTAGCACCGGACCTGTGTAAAGGCCTGGGAAGGCAGAGTGAGCCTGCACGTCTCTCCAAGGACAGCCCCTGACACAGCAGTCACGGCCAGGCTCCCACCCCGCCACTCGACCCACGGCAGGCGGCGAGCGAGGCGCTGAGGTGGGGCGCCCTCTCATTGGCTGGCAGCGGAGGGGACGCACATCTGGGAGGGAAGTTAACTTGTTATTGGATGGTGGGCGTCCAACTGCTTTGTGATTGGGTGAGAGGCGAGACGTAGGTGGTGAATGGGCGGTATCGTGGCGGGGTGCGAGGTCGGGCGGCGTCTCGCGAGAATCCCGTGGCGGCCGCGCGTCTCGCGCGGCTGCGGCCGCCCCGCCCCCGGGCGCTTGGGCCGGCGGCGCCGCCGAGCGAAGGCGATCGCAGCTCCGCGCTCCGGCGGCGCCGGTGAGTGACCCTTCCCCGGGCGGATCGGGGTCTGGGGCTGTGTGGCGTTGCCTCCCCTGCACTGTCCCCTGCTGTCTGCCCGCTGGACCGCGCGGCCACGGTTCTTTCTCCGTGAGGGGCTGTGAGCCTGCGGCAGCCCCCCGCACTGAGGCCCTGTGCTCCCCGCTGCTCTCCGGCCCGCACTTGAGGCGCGGGGGCGGCCTCCCGCCGCCTCCTCAGCCCTCACAGGCCTCACACACACAGGCCGGTTCCCCCGCACCCATCCGTGACCGACCGGCCTCTCACAGGGAGCACCGAGCGGGGCTGCCCCGCCTCACAGGCTCGTTCTCTTGTGCCCCGCGGCTCCTCCAAGTTATCATCCCACCAGCAGCCCCTCTCGGCCGGGGGTCTGGGGGTTCTGAGCCTCCCGGTGTCAGCCCTTTGCCTACCTCACAGAGCCTCTGCTCAGTGTGGGCTCATTCCTGCCTTCTCCCCGCGCTGTGGAACGGTGGGTTTATCCCCTGAATGACCCGACTCCTCACAGGGCTATCATCACTGGGTATATCTGTCCCCATCCTCCGTTTTCCCTTTCCTTGCAGACTGGGATTGTGTCCCTCTCTGCTGGTATCACAGTATGTTTGGGATTGGAAGGGACCTCAAAAGATCGTCTAGTCCAATCCCCCTGTGTCTCGTCTCTGGCAAACCAGATTATTTGGAGATAAAACGTTTGGCTGGTGGTGGAAGGGAGTGGGAGGGTTTTCCTTCGAAGTAAGAGCCAAAATAGAGTCGGGTGTGACTGGACTTTGCATTTGTGGACTTGCACATTTGTGTATTCATGTGTGCCATGGCTGAGTCTGGTCCAGGTGGCATGTGGAGTCACAGCTCTGAAGAGAAGTCCACATGTGCAGAACACCTGAAAAGGGTCTCCGAACAAACTGGAAGACTATTAAATGTTTATGTGTGTGTTTTGTGACTTCACAGCTTTTCATTAAAAAATATTCAAGGGAAAGATCAACTTTACTGTTTCTTGTATTGTAGTAATTAGTTTTCAAGTACTCTTGGACTATCCACATTAAAAATTCTGATGCTTTTCCTTGAGTTATTTTAATGCTGATCACATATCTGGAGTCTGGAGTTGTGGCTTAATTTCATTTATGTGTTGAACTGAGGGAGCTTTAGTGTTGCTAGTGCCCAGGGCCAGCAGTGTGTGTACCCTGTCTTCTTACAATAGCTAATGAAAGCAATTGTTATAGCAATGGTTCTTCTCATATAAATACTGTATAACCAAAGTTGCACTGATACTTTCTAATCTTATGTAGGGTTCTCAACAGGGTAATAATTTGATTACAAAACCAATATTAGCATGGCTTGAGTTGGGGATACCTCAAAACTAGAAAAGGTGTGCAGAATATTACATCTAAGTTGTGATTAGTAGTGCTTATAGGACTCTAAGAAATTAAATGCTGTATTCTCATAGAAGGATATAGATCACTGGTGAAAGCTGCTTATCTGCAAATCAAGAGAATTACTGAAACTGATAAAGTAGTTTGATTTACAGGTACAGTCCAGTTGTGAATTTTCAACTTGGTAAGGAGTTTTGTTTACAATGACTACTGTGTAATCAAATAGGATTCCTGTTCGTAACTCAGTACATTCTCTTCCAATATCTGTTGTGTTTAGGAATCTCTCCTTCAGTAAAGGAATGAATTAAAATAGGAAATGCTATTGGTAGAAAGCAGTTACAGTTCTTCACCTTTTGTTAATGGAAATTAATTTATGCATGAGTCTGTAGCAAACTGGTAACTTTAAGTTAATAAGTAGTCTGCATTTATTATGTTCTCCTGACTTCTGAGACAGTTGAAAAGATGGAACATTGTTGTTGGTATCTAAATCTAGACAACATAATAATAAGTGGAATTTTGGTTATACATGGATATATCTGATTTCAGATACGAGTTAATTTTTAATCTGTCTACATACTTTTGTTGCCTGATTTTGAAACTGTCAGTTAAAGCCTGACATTTAATTCTCGTTACTAAAAATAAAACCAGAAAGAGCTGAAGATCTGTCACATCTAGCTCTTTATAAATTTCCTTGCTGTATGTTTCAGATTTCTCTTATATTTATTATTTTAAAAAGGCCTCACTGGCTGTCCATCCCCAATATCTCTTCCAACTGATGAATTCTTCCAGTAGTTTTCCATGGGAAAGCCTAACAAACTTTCATTGCATTTTGTCATTCTGGCTTAAAAGCTACACAAAAACGTTTCAGTCATCTGAAGATAAGAATTCTTCTAATAGTGCATTTTTCTTATCTGTGGATTCTTCTTTTAGCACACTTCACAGAATAGATGTAGGACATCAATAATGGTTAGTTAGAGGTTGTTTGTTTGTTTTGTTTTTTCCTTGTGGCAACTTTGACAAAATATCTGAAAGACCCATGGAAAATATATTTGAAAAAAATCATTATGAGTACCTTAAGATCTTGTCAGTCAGACAACATGCTAAAACTTCATGCAGAAAATAGGCAAAGACTTGCTTATACCATGCTGTGGATGTTCTGGGTACTTTATGTATTGACTGGAAAAAGTGTGTTCAGATAAATTATCACAGGGTATATAATAACTAACTTTCTGCAAAACAATGCATGGCATACACCTTGATAACATTGTGGGGTTTTTTTAATCTCTTTTTGTCTCCTAGAAATGGCTATGCTTTCAGAAGATGCAATGCACTAGATGTTGTGCTTGGAACAAGATTAGTCATGGCATCAGAACTATGTAAAACAATCTCTGAAGCAAAGCTGGAAAGGCACAAGAACTTGTTCTTAAATTACCGAAATCTCCATCACTTTCCTTTGGAGTTACTGAAAGATGAGGGGCTGCAGTACTTGGAGAGACTTTATATGAAAAGAAATTCCCTGACCACATTGGTACGACATCCTCTTTATTGTAGTTTACTGTCAGTATCTTTTGATTTTTGGAACAGAAAACACCCATAATTTTTAAAAATAATAATCTTATAGCAAATCTGATCCTGAATCATGTCATCCACTGTGAAATATGAGTATTTGGTTGTATTATGTTTGAACTTGCATAGCTAATGTAGAGTATAATAAATGAAAGTATATGACATTTTATGTTACCCATTTGAAGCTCTTTGAAGATCTGCTGTGTGTTTTATTGTGAGGTTTCCTGTTTAACTGCTATAAATTTTGCTCATGTCAGTGGTCAGGACTTTCTGCTGTTAGGTGATAAAGCGCAGTCTAGTCTATATTCCTTCATTAAACTAAACAACTTTTACCTTGATGTGTTGTTTATTCTAAAGACCGTGTCAATCGCAGGGTATAATTAGAAGCTTACTGTTAAGGTGCCAGTGAAAACTTCGATCTGTGAGCTGCTTTGACAGGAGAACAATTAGTTTCAGGCTTCTGGGGTTTTCTGTTGTGTTTTTTTGTTTTGTTGTTTTTCTCTGAACTACACAAATTCTCACCCTGAATTAATGTTGTGACCACAGAATTCGGTGTAGGGTAGTTAAATAGCTGTATGAGACATTCTGAGCTGTTAAGACTCTTTATAAAAAGAGAGTCAAAACTTGCCACTGTCAATAGGCTCAGGTCTCCAACTAATTCAGGTTTGTGTGATGGATTGTGTTTTTTTTTTTTTCCCTTGGGCTCTTTCATGGTATGATAAGTAAAATAATAGTCAGTGTAGAGGAGCTGGAGGGCCTGACTACTTAAAATTCATTTTTTTTTTTTTCAGTGCTTCCTAGAAAAAGTCTAGTACTCCAGTTTAATGAATTGTGTTTAAAGCTTTGACAATGATACATTAGAATTCCTCAATACAGGTTTCACTTCATGGGCCAAAAGCTGAAAGGATTCTGTTGATTTTATGCCTTTTCCTCATCTAGAACGAGTACATGCAAACGCATGTACTGTAGATAATTATTTTGGCCTTTTTTTGTTTTGGGCAAGTCCTTTGCGTATTGATTTAATAGCAGGGTAGGATTCATGGTTACAAATTAAAGCTACTTGCAAAAATAACCAAAGACTGTAAGCAGTTCTGCTTTGACACTTTGTGAAATTCAGTGATCATTTAGTGGTGTAAGGTTCACAAAGTTTGCACTGCTCAAAAGATGAAACAATAATGAAAGTTTTGCGTATCACTTTTCTGCAAGTATATGTTAGAACCTAGCTTGGTTTTTCTCAAAGCCGTTATAAAATAGAAATAAACTGTTACTTGAGAAACTGTTTTTTAGTTCAATTTTCCTCTCAATAACTATGGATATTGGTAAAGCATAAGCTGGAGCAAAGATTGAGTTTGGGGTTTCATATTTAAGAACAACCTATGAAAACTGGAAAAGAACCTAGAAAGCAGCAACAAGGGATTTTTAGAGAACAAGCCCTATGAGAGAAGGTGGAGGGATTTAGGTTAATTCCTCTTGCAAAAAGAGAAGATGGAGAGGAAAAATTAAAATAGGAGGAATGGAGGAGAGCAGAAATCATCATGATTTTAGCAAAGCAGTATTTTAATTTTTTTTTTAATGTCCACTGCTGGTAGGACAAGTTATACTCTCAGTAAAGGAGTATAAAGTAAGTTACGTTGTGGCAGGAGGTGGGGGAATCTCATCTGAGAATAGTTGAAAACAAATAAGTTATTGAAGGAAGGTATATTCCATCCGCTGAGACTTTTTGAAAGAGAAAATGTGCCAATTTCTTTGAGGGGTGGTCCTGTGTGAGAAGAATTATTTTAATGTCTCTTTCAGCCTTGTGCTTCTTTGCTTCTGTGCAAGATTATGAGCATTAGCTCATCAATAAATACTTTAAATTGCATATGGATTATTAACAATCATCAAAACTACATCCGCACCATATTTCTTTAATGTTAGGTGGTGCTTTCCTCCCACCATTTCATTCCTTTGGAGTTCTGAAAAATGTTGACTAAATCAGCTTTTGTTCTTTGCTCTTCTAAAATGACTCTACTCCTCGACAGATGGCTCCTATGAAAATGTCAGGAATAGTTATTCTGACACGATTTACATATACCTTGCCTAAGAATAATTTTGGTTTTGTCTTCATTGGTAAGATGGAATTGATAGAGGGCTAAGGCATAATGAATGGATCAAGAAGCTGTATAGTGCATCTGGATCCCAGCGTCAAGTTTTCCAACTACTCCTCATTAATGTTTGACTAATAGAATGTTAGCCTTGCAGTAGTCCTGTCTCTCTGTGTAGTAAAAAGAAATGGGAGTTTGCACTGTCAGAAGCAGGATCTAGCCATATCAAAGAACAATTGTTCTTGATTTACTAACTCACAATATGCAATGCTGTCCTGTTCAGACACGGCAGGCTCACTTTTTGAAAACTGTCCAGTGCGTGTGAGGGTGAGGCAAGGTTCATTAAACTGGTGACAGAATTGGTGATTCATTTATCATCATTGTTTGTTGTCATGTCACCAGTAGAGACCAGAATTCGTCTTACCTCTCAATAGACAGATCATGAATGGTTTGGGGTTTTTTAATCTTAATTTCATTGTAGGATGTTCTGTTGAGCAACTTTGCATCAGATCCATTGGTTTTGTGGTACCTAAGAGGATAAGCAGAGTTTGCTTATATAGACTTGCTAAACTGTAAAATTGTTTCTCTCCTGCGTTTAGCTATCTTAGAATATGCAGTGGTTAAAGCAAGAATAAGAGCATAACCTTCATGTATAGTGTGAAAATAGTTTGTGATTTGAATTAGTATTTCTGTTCTAATAAAGTGTTTAGGATGACAGTGAATTTGTTTTTTCACATGCCCTCTCTGTTTTTAAAATTAAAGCTTCAATTTTGTATGTTGCAGCCTTTGCATATTTCCCAACTAAAGCTTTTATCATTGACCAAATAAAATTTTGTGCAGAGGAGATGAATGTACTGCAGCAAACTTTCCAGTAGGTGGCAACAGTGGATTAGTTATAGCCTGGTTCTTGGGTCTTGACGTCAAGGGATTCATTTATTGAGCCGTCATTTGCTGCTCCATGGTTAAAACTGTTTTTTGCACTTGAATCTAGGATGTGGCACGTTTGCTACGTAATATTATGCCTTCACTTTTTCAGGTTAGCATATGCCTTCATAATAAGTTTATAAGTACAAAGTTGAGTATTTTAGATTATAATATACCCTAAACTTGCATTACAGTGAAAATTGCTATTTTTTTTAACCAGGAAATCGACCATGTGACCAAGCTACTTTTAAAATTCATTTGTCTCCGCATATATGTGTATTGTAAAAACTTTTTTCAATAAATCATATCTACATTAAAAGTAGGTTTCTTAGGCAATAAAACCATCTTAACCTTGAATAACTTTGAGTATGGTTACCAACATATAATCTGAAACTTGTGAAGCTGATTTTATTATGTATGTTCATGGTCATAAATGCAGAAACAATTGCAGCTAGGAATCACTTAGCAGTTAGAAAATGCTATGCATGTTAATGTGTAAATATGGAAATCTAGTTTGATGGATTCAGCACTTCTGGCTTGGTGGTAATTGATTAAGCTACACAAAGTTTGTAGGTCATTTCCCAACTTAGCATCATTATGAAATAAAATATATCATGGTTAGACGTCTTGTATAGTTCTTGTTCTGCTTTAAGTCTGTAAAGACTGCAGCCTCTTAGCAGTCTCTTAGCTTCAACTTACTCAATTAAATCTTTTCAAAATTAAGGTTTTGATGATCTGTCTTTTCAGCCTCAGAAGTCTGACTACGATTTGTTTGAGGACGTTAATGTCACTTCTAGGCTGTAGTTCTGTTTCAGTAGTGAATTGCTCACCTTTGATATATCCCAGATTGCACTGACGGAGAATGTGGGGGGATGTGGAAATAGGGTGTTGTATACAAGCTCCTTGTTGCCATTTTTTTCTGTGACTAGCTGCTGACATGTTTTAGTGTGGTTATTAAAATTACTTGGGTACACAATATGTGTGTGTCTGTTTTTTGGTTTGAAACCTAAAAAATCTCTAACTCTTTTTCAGCCAGAAAACCTTGCACAGAAGCTTCCAAACCTCGTGGAATTGTGAGTTTGTGTAGGACTTCTAATATATTTTTATTATGCTGATACATCTTAAAATAATTCTAGAACGTATTGCTTGTACATAACCTACGTCTTTAAGTGTGAAGGGTTTACTTTAGAGGTCAAGAAAGAGTTGTTTTTTTTTTTTAAGGAGGTATATTCAGATGTATTCAGTCTCATATTAATTTTTTTTGGTAATTTCTTGTTTATTGCATAACAAGAACTGTTATACAAATGCCTACACTGCTAAAGGAAAAAAAATACTTGCTCCCGAACTCCTATGTGGACTGTTATCGGCCTGATAAGTACCAGAACCTGCAAATGCAACGGTCTGATGGTTACGGCAGAGCCAGAGTAACAGGTTGCTGCCTCAAGCCCCTTTCTAGTTGCACATTTCCACCCCAGCTACTAGGGATATTGTGATCTCAGCCTTACTGGTTGTAGTAATAAGGTTTTATTTTTCAAATCAAGTCACAAATTGTCAAGTAAGAGCACAAATGAGCAAGTAAGGGTAGTACCTATTTAATCACGGTTGCTGTAGGCAGAGTGGTTTCTCCAGTCTTGTCCAAAGAATGGATGTCACGTGAACTGTAATATTTTGGCGATTAAGGTGTAAGCCCCTGAGTCAATGTCTTCTTCCCTCCTCTTTTTCTCCTTGTAAACTAACAGTTTCCTTGTATGGCAGTATTGGCAGTGGGAGGGCTAAAAGGGACAACCTCCCTTTCAGTCGAGTAAGTGATGAACCATGGATTCTGTTTATTTAATTGAAAGCTCCAAAGAGGAGGAGGTGTATATCTGAGCAGTCTAATGCATTCAACTTTCTGATCTTGTCATCTTAATTTGGCCCTTGAAACCACACCTTTCTAGTACACGCGACCACAGTATAATTGAACCGGTTTGTAGGTCACTGCAGTCTCTGACTTGCTTAAGAGGCAGTTTTGTCTCATCATGCCCAAGTCTTGAGAGTATGTTTATGCTCTGAAGCAATAAAATAAATATTTTTGTATTTGATATGCCTAGTCGTTAATAATTTGCCATGGGGCATCAGGAAATCTCCCTGCTATCTGATGGTGCCTTCAGGAAAACCTGTATAAGTTTCAGCTTAAAATAATCTCTCACAAACACTGAATTGTAGGAGTCAAACCTAATTATTTGAGGTTCAGCAAGCTTATTTGAACCACCATTATTGCACACATTCTGGTGGTCTAGAGAGAACTGCAGTGGGCCTGTGGTTTGTGTAGCTCTAATAGTACAAGTCAGTTCCTGATTAGACAATAGGAGATGTTTTGTTGGCCGAGAGGAGACCACAGAATCAAGATTTATTTAAAGAATAATTGGTTACAGTAGCTTTAAATTTTGAAAGACAAACTTAACTGATTTTCTGTTTCCTGAAATTTACATCCTTAGCAATTTCACTATATATTTTTAAAAGCTTCACTATTGTCTGTTTTCTTTGTATATTGTGCACCTCATACTGGGCACTTAGCTTGAGTGAAATAGTTCACAAGTGTTTTCAGGAGCTGCAGCTGGAATGAGTAGGATAATTTTCATCCTGAGGTGTATATATAAGGATTTCTACAAACTATCTGCTATTCTTACATTTGTTACATTTTTAATAAACTTTAAATGTTTGTAATTTGTTGAAAGAGAGAAAGAGAAGGCTCAGATGCTCCATGCAGTTGAAACGTTCATGTGTCTTTTTTGTTCTGCCTCTATCTCACCAAAAAGACAGGCTCCTACTTTTGGAAATGCTGTTTGAATAGAATGGCAAAAAATATGCTGTGCAAATAATTTCCAGGTGTGCCTAAGCAATTGGACATTGGGTACGCAGTTTACCTTTACAATTAGATATCAATATTTAAAAAATTTGTTTTTCTTTCTTTCTACAAGACTGGTTTATTAATTTAAGCAATGTTGCTTGAAAACTAAATTGTGCGAAATCTAAGAATAGTTTTAAAGTTACTTGCAGAACTGGAAGTGCTACAGCAGAGGGTGGTGAATATTCTTGGTGAGAGAACCAACCTAAATGACCATGTGCAAGACTGGGTTTTTCTTTTGAAAAATGTACCCTAGGTTTGAAAAATCCACTTGCAGTGGGTAGATCATGTGCTTGTTTCTTCAGTCAATAAAGATGTAAGAGTTTATATGCAGGGGAAAAATGTTGGTAATTGTATAACTTGTGTGGGTTTAGACTTTTTTTTCCTTGCCCAGCATTTAGTGTGGAATAACCTGATAAATCAAATATGGTTCATTCTGGTTATTCAGTCTCCTTTATTGCTTTTTGTTTTGTGACTCTCAAAACTGAAGCCCATCATTATTGTAATTGTGTATGTTTTGTTTTAAATAATTGTATGTCATTCTCTCTTATTTTTATGCTGATCATTTAATAATCTAAGTGAAACTTAAGTACCTATTCATTGCCAGTTTATACAGTTTCCAGAGCTTTTGTGGTTATAGAGAGGAGTGGCTTTGAGGGTGCTCTTTCAGTCTGAAATTGGATATTTTGCAAACTGATTATGTAGCAAAAGTCCTTGAGGGTAACAGGTGGTGTCCTCTCCTTTTTTTTTTCTCCTCCCCCCAGGTACCTTCATTCAAATAACATAGTTGTTGTACCTGAAGGTAAGTAATCTACCAGCTCACAATAAGTGGGAGGAATCATGAAATATTAATTTTTCTTCTTTGAAGAGGCCTATTTTTCTTTGTTTTCTCATAAAACATTAAAGATTTTCATGCAAAATATACCAGTGTAGTTCTTAGTCAATAATACATTTGTTTATGCTATGTTAAATTATTTTAATGAATTCTCAAATGCACCTAAATGCTGTTTGCTTCAGTTCTAATTGCAGCAAGTGAAAAGGCTAAACAGCACTGATCTACAGAAACAAATGTCCAGAGTGTCTTCTACTTTCAGCCAGTTAGCACACAGAATGCTCTGCTGCTTTGGATCGTGACACATTTGAAACCTAAGTATCAGGAACTTGTACTAGTTTCCCTTCCTTGCCTTAATTGTACAGTTATGTGCTCAACTTCAAGAAAGTATTTTAAACTTTTTCTGAGTATATAAATTGGATAGACTCAAAACAAAGGAATGGAAAAAGTTATTTCAGAGCAGAATCATCTGAGGAGAATCTAGAATTGGGAGTATTCTGTACATCGTTCTTTTTTTTTTCCTCCCTGTCTCACTGCCAGCCGCACTCTTTGTTAGATAAGTGTTTCCACAAGCCGTCATTCAGTTGTGAGACCGGCTTTAATACATCAAAATCTGCTCAGACATAGGTGTTAGGTGATTTGGTTTTTTTATCCTCTCATAGTCTTACTAAGATTTTAACATTACTGTTGGGTCACATTCATGTTTTAATCTGTTCTCTCACAAGCCATTGGCTCCCTCGTTAAACTGCAGTTTCTGGACCTAAGCGATAATGCCCTCGAAATTGTGTGTCCAGAGATTGGCCGCCTGAGATCTTTACGTCATCTTCGTTTGGCTAACAACCAGCTGAAATATTTACCTGCAGGTAAGTACAAATGCGGGAGGGATTACAGCGATGACAAATTCCATTTGAACTTGATTTGCATAGTGATCTGGTCTAGGTTTATTTGTATCTTAGGATTGAAGCATGGTACAACTTGTGTTTAAAGGCTAGGCCGGCGTTGTCATTGTATGTGTTGTACTAAATATACTCTGTAGTTAGAAAAAAGCCACACTGTATGTACTTCAGGTAAAGAAAAGTCCTGAAAAATGCTTCCAAAGTGGGGAAAAAAATGTATCTATTTAACAGTCCTGGCCATTGTCTCAAGAAAATATTGAACTTCCTTGAGAAGACACAAAATGCCGATGACAACTGCCATTATGATAAAATGATACTTCTTCCAATTTTCCAGAATATAAAGGATTGCAGTCCTTCCTTTCTTTTTGCCCAGCAGCCCCATTCTTGTATTTTCAAAAAAGACACATGTCTAGTAGGTTTGCCTATGGCAGTTCTACCTCACTATGACAGTAAATAACAAATGTTTGTCTTGCTAGTTTATAATAAAAAAGCAAAATTTATTCAAAGTAAATATGACAGAAAGAAAAAGTTGGCCATAGGCAGATTTTGATTTTTTTTTCCTTCTAAGTACTTTGATAAGCAGACATAACTGATTATTCTTCTCTCATTAGTCTTATATCTTTCCAGATAAGATGATGGTGAATTTTAATTTTTTTTTTGTTGTTGTTTTTATTTTTTAATCTTTCTATGGCATATTTGCATCCTCTGATCTGCAGAGATCTAAGGGAAGCACTTCAAAAAAATGGTCTAACTTAATCTAACAGGATTAGCTTTTGGCTCTAATTTTAACTAACTTCTCAATGTGACCTTCATGTGCTGGAAGTTGACATTGCTTATGCTCAAGAAGTACATTGCAATTGCTTCTTCAAGTTTTGGGTACAGAAATCTAGCTGTTCTTTCCTTAGTACTTTTCTAGGCATAATAAGCTTAATAAGAATAAGTGAAAGGATGATTATGATTAAAAAGAAAAAAAATTATATGACTATGTAAATGCTCTGGAATGAAATTTGATAAACCTGTTAAACGTTATGACCCAAGGCCAATAAAATTTCCATCAATTTTCAGATGTCCTACATTCAAAAGAAAGGAGCGACTTGAGTGTGCTTTATGTTCCTCAAAGATAATTTACCTTATGGTGCTGTACCATGAAAGAAAGACTTGTTCAAAGAAAAAGTGACACATTTTCTGCAAAACTTCACACATTAACTTAAAAAGGTTCCAAAAAAGACTTTCAAAAGGATAATTTACATTACTGAAGGGTTGATTTCAAGTCTACCACACTTGATTAGGAACTGGTCTCAGCTGCATGGGCACGCTGTGTTTAATTTCTCCTGAAGTTTACAAGATTTGGTACTGAGCATTGCCCCAAAGTGTGTTTAGTTTTGTGTGCATGAAAATTTTGCAGGCTTAGAATAATACTCTTGTTGCCACCTTTTATATCGGAGAAACCAGTGGTGCCTGGTCTTTCTGGTTTTGCTGGTAGCGTCCCATCAGTTTATACATACGTCATTTCTGCAATCAGAACTCATCCTGTCTGTTCAGATGCTGTCACTATCAACATGACTGGATATCGTACACCTTGAGTGTTATCACTCCAAGCGAGATTAATCCTTCACTTACACTGGAGAATTAATCTATCACTTTAAGTGTTCACTAAACAGCACACTTCCAAAAGAGGCCTTCCAAGCTTATTTTTGTAGTTCTCTTCCTAAAGTTGTGAAGCTTTCAAAGATGACTTTATAACAAAATCTTTGAGTTTGAAAATAATGTCTATGTTCAACAATTGAAAAAGCAGAGCAAAATAGTAAGTTTTGATGAATTGTTTTGTCTTTAGTTATATTGGTAGTATGAATCTTCACGATAGTGTTAAATAGTATTCTATCAGGAAAGCTAGCCAAGTTAATAAATGTGATGTGATTTCACCGCAGTACATCACTTCACTGGTTAGGGTAAGACAGCTCTTAATTTACAGTAAGTAGCCATTTAAGATATAATTTAGCTTCTACTAATGGAGCTTGTGCAGAATGTAAAGCTCTGCAGTAAAAAGTAGCTTTCAGGTATAGGTGATGGTCATTTGTGGAAGTAGCTTTTTAAAACTTGGGACCATCATTTTCTTCCAGACTTAGTCCTGCAGGTATCACACAAATGGCCGTGAACTCTTTATTGCAGCAGAGGGTCCCGTTAAGAAAGGCTGACGAGTGTTTGTTGTGTAACCAGAGAGGCCAACTTGCGGCCTCATGATGTCATCACATCAAAAGCTACTTTGGACTTGTTCCCCTGTCATTCCTCTTGTCTCTCCCTTCCCAGGGTCTAGTGTTATAAATACCCTCAGGTTTTGTTGAAACTACATGGATATCTAGGAGGATACTCTTAGTAATATCCTCAATCGCTGAAATGTCTGTTCTTTACAACTGCGGAACAGTTGTATGGCAAATGTTTGCCGTTGAGTGTCTGAACACCCACACTTTCCTATTGCATTTTGTATTTTAAGAATGATTCTCTCTTGTGTCTTCTTTAATTGTGATTAAGAACTGAAAGAAGCAATGCAATTAATGGCATGTGTTGAGTCATTATCCGTTTTAATGTTTTTGTTCCACAGTTGTGCTTTTACTGTTCTTTTTTAGTATTTAAGATTTGCCTTACAGAAATCTAGCATAATGCTAATTTTAAAACAATTGACATAGCGAAGCTGGGAGGAGTGGCTGACACACCAGAAGGCTGTGCCACCATCCAGCGAGACCTGGACAGGCTGGAGAGTTCAGCAGGGGAAAATTTAATGAAATATAACAAGGGCAAGTGTAGAGTCTTACATCTGGGTAGGATGCAAGGTTCCAGTATAAGTTGGGGAATGACCTATTCGAGGGCAGTGTAGGGAAAGGGACCTGGGGGTCCTGGTGGACAGCAGGGTGACCATGAGCCAGCACTGTGCCCTTGTGGCCAGGAAGGCCAATGGCATCCTGGGGTGCATTAGAAGGGGGGTGGTCAGTAGGTCAAGAGAGGTTCTGCTGCCCCTCTACTCTGCCCTGGTGAGACCACATCTGGAATATTGTGTCCAGTTCTGGGCCCCTCAGTTCCAGAAGGACAGGGAACTGCTGGAGAGAGTCCAGCGCAGGGCAACCAAGATGCTGAAGGGAGTGGAGCATCTCCCGTGTGAGGAAAGGCTGAGGGAGCTGGGTCTCTTTAGCTTGGAGAAGAGGAGGCTGAGGGGTGACCTCATTAATGTTTACAGATATATAAAGGGTGAGTGTCAGGAGGATGGAGCCAGGCTCTTCTCGGTGACAACCAATGATAGGACAAGGAGCAATGGGTTCAAACTGGAACACAAAAGGTTCCACTTAAATTTCAGAAGAAACTTCTTCTCAGTGAGGGTAACAGAACACTGGAACAGGCTGCCCAGGGGGGTTGTGGAGTCTTCTACTCTGGAGACATTCAAAACCCTCCTGGACGCCTTCCTGTGTAATCTCATCTGGGTGTTCCTGCTCCGGCGAGGGAATTAGACTGGATGAGCTTTCGAGGTCCCTTCCAATCCCTGACATTCTGTGATTCTGTGAGTGTGCATAAAGATATATGCCTTCAGTCTGATTGCAGACATCCTTCAGACGCTACTGAACGCTGAGCTTCTGCTGCGGTTTCTCGTCAGTGTGGTAGGCAAGATTTCAGTCTCTAGGTACCTGTTTACACAAAACTTGTGAAAATTTCATAATGAAAACCTCCCTTCTCAGGTTTGGTCATGATTGTCCAACTAGCTTTCAAAAGTTACTTTGAGGGAGGAGATGGGGAAGAATGATGAAAATACACGCAGACAGCATGAATAGATAAGCCTTAGTTTCCTGAAGAAATCAAGCAATACCAGACCGATGAGGGGGAAAAGGGCATTAGGTGCAGCATGGAAATCGTGTTCCTTGGGGATTAGAAAGCACTTTCTGTGCTGTGCCACTCTTGGAGTGTAAATGATAATCCTACCTTTGTGCTTAGCAAACGCTATCAAATTGGTGTCACCCATGGATAAGATGGTGTGTTTTGGCCTTGAGGCACCTTGTTTAATTGTGGACTAGCACTGAAACGATGGAACGTCTGTCACGCGTCATTAAATTGTGAGAATTGTTGAAAGGTGACTAGGCTAAACTTGATGAGAACCAACGAGAAAACATTGTCCAGAATAAGCATGTTGAAAATGAAATAGAATATAAAATGGCTGGAAGAAAATGCACTGTGAAATTCTCTTGAAGTCAGCGTTTTGAGTGTATTTTGGATAAGGTTAATAAGCGGACCAGCTTCTGCCTAATGCAGAATCCTCAGTAACTAGATTCTGTGGTAATCAGAATCGCAAACTGAGAGACTCTGTCTTTGAGGGGAGGGCTGATTAAAGGTTTAATATTACAAGGTCCTCTAGAGCACTTTTTTCATTGAAATGCACACTTTTTTTTGTTGATGTTCTGCAAACTATGAATCTTGTAACTTCTGCCTTTAACAATTCATGGATTTATTTGGCTCTGGTACGTTTAATTCTTGAATGTGAAGTAAAGTTTAAGTGAAGTTTTCTACTGTTTAACTGTAGCACTTAAATAATCTAAATTCTTGACTGGCATTTGGAAATATGTAATGCCAGAGATCTTTTTTTGCAAAAATCTTAGAGTTGCAGCACAAACAGAAGATGGTTATCATTTCATATTACATTAGTTCCTATATAAGCTTGACTTAGAGTTGACATTTTTGTAGTAGTGTAACATTATCTTTTTTTTTAGATATTTCTCTTTATTCAGAGAATTGCTGTCTCACCTTAATTTAGAATTGTAAAGCGAGTCCTGAATGAATGTGCTGTCAGCAGTAAATTTTCTGAATCTTCTCGCTTATGAATGACCAATTAGAAGGTTCCCCTTTGTTTCTCACGTTCATAATGCGTATGATATTTCAACTCCATTCTTGAGAAATTCTATTTATTTTCTATTTTTATGTAAGAATGATTGCATCATTTGCAAAAAAAAGGCCAAACAAACAGTGAGATGCACTGGAAAAATTATTCTTCAGGAGTCCCAAAGCCAAGGTTCTCTCTCTGTTTTACTCTGTTACAGATTAGACTTGATTTTACTTTAGCCTTGGAAACTTTTGCTGTGAATTGATGGCTCTTCAGGTTTGCATTTTGGTCTTTTGCTTAGTGAATGCATGTTTGGACAACACAAGACTTAAAAGACGGTGGGTTGTACTCCAAGTTGGACTTAAGTTTCATATTTGACCAGGATTAGATTTTTTTATTGCACATTACTAGAGAAATACTTCTCCTCAGAAATGGCAAGTTGTAGCATCTTGTTCTAAGATTTAATTAAAAATGAGGTTATGTTTACTCAGCACACGGTGGAGTTAATTATAGATTTACTAAAATGAAAAGCTTAATGTTTTGCCAAGTCAAGAGCAAAAGCTTAAGTAATTAAACAAAAAATAGGTTATGGTTTATGATCCCAGCCCATCTTTTGGCCGAGTCCTCTTCAAGAAGGGAAAAAAAATATCGACAGTTGTCTTTACATGGGCTAGAGCACGTTTTGCTTTGAGTTTGTTGTGAGGGAACTTGAGTGCATTGATCAGGGCAAAAAAATAATACCATACTTGATGTAAACTGTCTGAGGATATTTCTGTAAAATGCAGGTGGGGGTGACTGGAGAGCACCAGCAGCTGCTGAGAGGGGTACAGATCTCTGCAAGAGTCAAAGGCAGGTTTAGCAAATACCCTTTCTTCCCTATATGAGGAAATGGGTGGCTTCCATTTCAAATTATCATTTCTGTGTTGTCTCTGGAGGCTTCTGCGTATTGCACCCACTGGGTGCCATTTGGCCTCATTTTGGTAGAATCCAAAGCAAAATTTATTCATCTGCCTTTAGAATTTTTGAAGTGCAATCTGCAGTACTAGTATGGGGAGGTTAATAGCAAATATACTCTTCATTTCATTTTTCTTCAAATCCTTTTCCTTTTAAAGGCAAATTGTTTTAGAAATATAGTCAGTTTAAACCTCATTAAAATACATTTGTAGGCTTGTAAAACTTCATCTTCAAAGCATTTGAGAAAGATCCTGTGAAGCTGATAAAGGAGTGTTATCCTCATTTTACAGAATGGGAAAAGGTGTTTTTAACAGAAGTGATTTGCTCCAGGCCACAGCAGGAGTCAGTGTTAGCCAGAAATAGAACGTGGGTGTTCCCATTCCATTTGTTAAGACCACACCTTTTTGAGGTTGCTCATATTTAATATTGGGGAGGATTGAATCTTTCCACCCGTTATTAGGAAATTAATAATTATCTCTCCATAATTAATAACCCTGTAAGTTAATAGGAAATTAATAGCAGTAAGATCAGTGAGTTTTTGTAACTGAAACAGCTTACGCTTCCAGAAAGCTGCAAGAGTTCATGAAGATGAATTTTGAAAAATGTAACTTACAGATAAATACAAGATAATTTTCTCTTGCATAGGTAACTTCAGTGGCAATAACAAGAAGGCTTCAGTCATTATTAAAATTATAAATCAAACTGTAATTCTTCATTAATGCTTTGTCTATTTATAAATTAACCGTGGAATGTTGATTAAGTATTGCTAAGTCTGTTTTTCCTAGAATATGCTTTGTTAATTGGGGGCAAGAGAAACTTTGAGACATGAAAACGGCATAGTCATTTCTCTCACTTTTAAAAAGTTTCTAAAAAGTACAATATCTGCAGTTACTATTCAGTATTTCACTGGTAAAGACTTCTTGAATACCCAACCTAGTAATTCTGAATAGAGCTCAGTATAAGGTGTTTCAGTAAATCTTAATGAAAGGCATATAAAAACAACTTCTTCCTTACCTCCTTTGCACAGTAGATTTCCACTGATTATGGGTACAGCATGCCAATAATTCTATTCTTATTCTAGACCCTGGCGTTAAAATATGTAGTCCTAATCCATTTTTTAAAACTAGCTTTTCGTATTTTGATTTACAGCCTTCAAAATGTTAGGGAATAAATTTGGTGCCTTCTTCCCCTTCTCCCTGCTCTGTATTTCCCTTCTATTTTTATTACTGTCTCTGATTAGGGTAGATTGCTTTGATACTTAATATTGTTAATAGTGATTGTGACTTTAAAAGCAAAGGCACAAACTGATGCAGACTCTGCTCTTTTTTTCAGAGTTGGCATAACCTTAGTCCACTCTGCTTTCCTAATTTAGTAGCATGTATAAAAATATGCGCTACGGGACAGGTTTGGTACGCCAGGCACCCATCCAGGAGTGTGGTGTTTTAAGTAATGGACTTGTGGGGATTTGAGGAAAACATAGATTAGGTTACATGAGCTTTGCCCTGGGTAGGTATGTGACTATTTAAAGGAGCATGGACTTCTAAGTAAAAAATCTCTTTTAATTATTAGCATAATACATTGTTTTCCTTTGAGTAGGTTGAAGCCTAATTATTAAAAATAAGTTTTTCTTTGCACACATCTGTAAAATATATGCTCTGTTTAATAATGAATTTCTAGATTCAGTTTACTGTATAAAAGCAAGAGTCAGCATACTGAGGTTTACGTTAGCTCTTATGTTCAACAAGAATTGGGGTTTTTTTACCTAAATCAATGCAAAGCTTACCCACACTTGCCTATTACTGTATTGTTTTTTTCAAATCAGGGTTAGTAAGGCTTCAGTAATTATGCTGTGTTAAAGTAGAAGAACAATAAAAATACCTGATATTATCTTCAAGACATTCTTTGGATTTCAAGGAGGAAAGGATTTTCGTGTTTTGATCTTGTATAAACTCCAATACAGACCTGTTCTGACAGCCTGTGAGGACTGAAACATTTTATAAGAAAAATTTCCCGTAGGAAATTATAGCAGAGAGTCATCTCTGAAGAGTTAGGAACCAAACAGCCGCATGGATGTTACTGTCCTTGGGCTTTGTGACCTAAATTGAGGTGACCAAAGCACAGGGTGGCTTATTGTCCACGTGTTGTTCCTGACAGATTGGCCTCCATGCATGTCCAGAGTGGGACCTATTTATTAAAGGATGTTGGTTCTGTGAGATTCTAGAAGACTCTGCCTTGCTCGAACATTTGGTTTGGGTTAAATTCTCAGGAGAAGTACCAGTATTTCAAGTTTATGGGGAAGGAAGTGAAGACAAACAATAAAAAAACTTCTATTAAATTCCTGGGAATTTCATTAACAGAAGATTTTCCTGTATACCCTCACCTGTATAGTGTATTGGAATGAATCATCTGTGTATACAGAGCTGCTCAGTATTCTTTATTTGTCTGGTTGCCCCTTCTTATGGTTATTTTTTTTTTCCAGTTCCCCCCTGTTAAGGGGCTTTTAAAATTCTCCTTGTCAGTATCATACAACATTTTTTAGTATACCATGGAAGGTTCGTCATGTTACTGGATGCTGGTAGCAAAAACAGTAGTATAACAGTAGTATAACAGTAGTATAACAGTAGTATAACAGTAGTATAACAGTAGTGAAATTCTAGAGAATGTTATAAGCTTAGAAAGTTGTTCTAATATATGCTTTTATTCCAGCACTTCTTCCAGATAGGCTTCCATTGGGCATACTGGAACTGAAATATTTCCCGTAACTGTAGCAGAAATGACGTTAAGAAATGAAAAAAACCAACCAAACTATCTCTTTCAACAATGGCCTGTGGGATTCCTCATGGTGTTGCACAGCAGGTTCTCAAAAATGCATGTGCTAAGTATGTGTGTGTTGTAATTCATTAATCTGAAAACTAATAGGAAACACTTGGAAGAAGCCATCAGTGTCTTTCATTGTAACTTTTAAATTACGTATTCAAATATTGCTTTGTGTACTAGGCTTATTGGACTAGAAAATTCCTTTGTAAAATTTGCTATTCTAATTTAGCTCAATCACTGGAAAAAGTATTTGGAAATTAAGCTATTTTAATGAGCATGGTTTTAGTTAAAAAAAGAAATTGTGATATGGCTCAGTGCATCGTATTTCCAACTACCTGCAACTTTATAAAACACATAACTTAAAAACAACCTCTGTGGTCATTACGTATCTAAAAAAGTCATCAGGGATGAACTGAAACTGGCACTGAGATTTCATGGCAATAAATTAAGGCTAAAATTCTACTGAACCAAAAGCCTAATGACCGTTTGAGTTTTCTAATATTAGTATTATAATATGTAAAAGTCTCTGAAATTTACTGGTTTCAGGTTTTTTATTCTTTATGTCTTTTAACAAGATCATAATGATTTGTGGATCAATCACACTTTTTCTTAGGTCCTTTCTTTGTTTTTGGTGATGCTTTAATTTGAAAATCTCTTCATATGGCTTGGGCAGAGATTGACCCGTAAAGGTTCCCTTTCTATGTGATAATTCTTACTGGCCACAGAATCTTACTGAAAGTTATGGTGACAACACATGTCTGGAAAGAGATATCTCTCAGAATGGCATCATGTGAGTTCTAAGCATTAATTATACTGTATTCCTGGTAGAAGGAACATGATTTTAGAGGGTAAGAATATGTCAGTACAAGGCTGCCTGTGACCTGCTGTTGCCCATTTATTTTATTTTCAATTTTGCTTCCTTTTCTGAAGCAACAAAATCCCAGATACCTATGTTTTTAGTGCGTTGAAACTGGTTTCTGAGAATAGGCCAGTGTTGCCATTTATTCCCTACTTCTCCATGTGAGATCGTTGTGAAAGTTGTGCATCAAACTTGCAGAATCTGGCCCCACCAGCCTCAGACCTTTTTCTCCCTCCTGTTCTTTCCTCCTCTGAAAAGGAGTCAGTGAGAAACCTGGTGAGGTGTAGGTGAAATCAGGACGGAGGAGAGAAGAGCCAACCTCATTATTAGCAGCGATGCTCTCAAGCCTTTTGTGCTTCTGGCTTTGCAGTGCTCCACTTGTGAAAATCAAAATCTTTGCAGGAACACGTATATTTTCTGAGCTCTGGGCCATGGGCTTTCCCCTGGTAGCCATCCTCCTCAAGGGCTTTTAGGTAGGAGATAAAGGACTTGTGCCAAGATAAAGGAGTTGGAGTGCTGCTTCTCATGTTGAGATACTTGGACGATTCGCAGCATTCCTGAGAGTATGGGAGCGGATTTAACCGGATTCTCTATTGTTCAGAGATTTGGTGCTGCTTCTTGAATCCTGGCTCACACTTCTCTTTGGCAGCCCTTGGCTTCTCAAGTCACTGTAAGCCTTTTTTCTCCAGGGGTTTTCCTCTTGTCTGTGGGGGGTGGACAGGAATTTTGAAGATGTTGAGAGTGCTTTAAGTGATCACGACAAGCATTCATCTGCAACTTAAAACTTTGTGGAGACGTTGGAGATCTTAAATATAACTGTAGAAACATGGAAGTTACGTTGCGTGGTTTTATGCTTTTTTATTAAATAAGTAGTCTTAAGTACAACTCATTTCAACAACATTTCATTAAACATAAAATTGTGTAATATTTTTCTAGTAAACTCAATTTGAGATTTCTCAAATCTGTATTGTTAAAATACAGATTAAAAAAAAGTTGTCTTGCATGTCCAAGTGGCTTTGAAACTTTCCTTAAAAAAGTCAGCCAGTCATGTGGCGTATGTAAAATATTAACTGAAAAGGAATTGAATATGAAATATTGATTTCAATACTAGAGTGAGAAGAGGTCTTCAGATGATAAGGAAATCGGTAATAGGGCAGTGTGAAGATGCTGCTACCACATACAAATTGTTCGTACGGTAATGTAGTCTTTCAAACATCTGACAAAAGAAATGACAACCTGAATTTTCTAGGGTATATGAGAACAGAGCCCCGATGGAATGAATCTACCCCACTCTCATCTCCACTCCTGCAATCGCTAGAGCTGCCACTGGGGAACAGAGGGCTCCTGCGAGAGAGTCTCTTGACCTTTGAATAGACTCCCAATGACACGCTGAGCCGGAGGCCACAAGACAAAAGTGGGAAGTTTATGCAGCAATATATAACTTTAAAGAACATTAAGTTGTCATTGCTGCTTTGATCAGTGATGGAGTATACTTTGATAAAACTCAGATAAAGGGCTTCAGGCTGTAGCATCAAAACAATGCATTCTGTTCCTTCTAGTTTGAAAAATGTATTTCTACAGTCTGTTTTTAAAAAGTGGAATGTGCTTGTGAGAACTGATTAGACCTGGCATACAGACCTAAATAATGAAGGTCAAATAGAATTATTTGGGTTTTATGTTTTGATTGTTTGAAAACGTAGGTTTGAGATTTACGGAGGGGACTCATTGTGACTCAGTTATATACCACAGAAAAAAAATAACTCGGGAAGTGGCCACAGTTTAAATTCTGTAATTATTCCATTTGTGGTGTTTGTTTTATGTGAGTTTATTGACTGCATAGCAGAGGAGAGGAAGGAGAAGTGGAGGGTCTTTGGTTGCTTTTGGTCGATCTTATTCCTGTGGAGTTGAGGTGTGCAATTCTGTGTTCTAGTCTTGCTCTGAGTGTTTGAAGGTATTAGTTATATAAATATCTGAAAAGCCATCAAGACTATAAACACTAACATTCCTGGTTGCTCTAATTTTCTGCGTTACCTGCATGGGCTCTAAAGCTCTATAGATGATTACTCCATTCATAGCTCTGACAAATCATCTCCTGCTCTCCCAAATTTGTTGTGGCATCTCTGATAATCTTGGTAATGGGGAAGGTGTGATGCTTCGTTGCTTGTCTGGCTGATCTGCTGTACAACTGTCTCCAGTATTGTTGGAAATGAATGTAAACTGGTGTGTTTATTACGGTAGAATGCTTGGATCTATGGTAAGATGTTGAGGGGGGAATGATTTTTGTTTGCTTTTGCACTTTAAAAAAATCTAAGCCCACAAGGAATCTTTAGGGTTTTCCAACTTTATTCTTGCTTAAGCAAAAAAACTACACTAAAATAAAAGTCACGTAAGCTACCGTAACATTTTTAAAGGTATCATTCCCCTCCTTTTGGAACTTCTTTGCTCAGCATGCTAATCCTCTGCTGGGAGCACAGCAAAGCCTTTTCTTTGGAATTTGATACAAGGGTTTTTCCATGTTACGGCTGGCAACAGTCACGTTCTGAGCAACGTACCTTGGGGCTGTCACAAGGTGGATTCTCCTTCTTGCGCAATGCATGTAGTAGCCTGTCTTTACTTCGTGAGAGGAAGAATATGACACTTCTAATACGTTTCTTCCCTTTGGGTGTCTGTGCTTACAAAAATTGTCATTTATTATTGAGAGTTAACATATTCTGAGAAATTAACCTGAACTTGAGTGATCATATAGTGCCTAATATCAGACTAGCTTCCCAAGTAAAGGAATTTCGGAAAAGGTTGGTTTGTAACTCATCTGTCAGCACTGAATTCTTCTGCTCAGGATTCTGATAGTAAAGATCTGACTTCACTCGTTGCCTGGCTCAAGATACATGTGATATATATGAAGTTCACTTCTGAAACTTCGGAACAGATGCTCTTTAAAATACTTGTAAAAGTCTTTCTTTTAGAGCTGTTACCCGAAAGTAAAACGGAACATAAAGGAGTTTTAAGAAGCTCCGGGCCTCTCTCATAAACATTTGCCAATAGCTGTTCACATAGGTGAAGTCAGATGTGTAATTGAGGGGGCTGGGCCGAAACCTCTAAACCTCTGTGCTGGAGAGTTGGATGTATGCTGGGAAAGATGTGTTTCATATACAAATGGTGTTTGTGTTTCTGTAGTATGAAAACTTCTTTAATACAGACAATCTGTTCAATAGTGTTTAGTCAGGCTTTCAAAGAACCTCAGCTGATATTAAACTGAGGGTCTTTTTTCTCTCAAATTTTTCATAGTTTTGTAAATGTGTGAAAAAGGAAATAGCAGTAGTAACTGCTTTGCAAATTCCAGGTTTACTTTAGAAGTGCCATACTGATTTCAGTGTGCTCTGGTGCCAAAGGCCTCTAACTTTGGTTGGCTGCACTGGCTTATTCCAGGAAGGTCGTAAGCAAAGATGAAGGAAGCCATACAAGCCAAATCAGCTTGTCAGGAGGATTATCTCCATGCTTACTGCCTTTACCGACTTTGTTTTAAAATAAATAAATAAATGGTGAAAACTGCAGTTTATTGTATCCTTCACCACTATAACAGGGTTGGTAAAAGTTGAACGGTGTGTATCTGCTGTGGCTGCGAACTTCTTCATGACATTCAAGAGCCACTTCAGCTGTTCAGTTTTGAGAAGAAAATTACCTGTTAACTAAACTAAAATAGTTTGCTGCTCATTTTTCATGTGAAACCTCTTACTGATTTGAAAATGTTGTGAGAGTCTTTTTTGTTACACCAAACTAACAATTGTGACCAGAAACTCTTGAAGCTTAGTTTTTGTAATTTTTAGGGTTGGGTGTTAGAAGGTAACTTTTTTCCCCTTAAACTCTTAAGTCCTTAGAAAGTTATATGTGAATGTACTTTTGTCTCTTTAGTTCCCTTGTTGATTTTTTGTTCTTTCCCTAAGCTCCCTGTAAGTTATGTGCAGTGATTAGCTATATTAACGGGTGGTTGATTTTACTTATGCATTAAGCAAATGCAATTTACTAGTAGGACTTAAGTGCTCAGGGAAGCTTGGAGAACAAAGTCATACAGTCTTGGAAAGTGAACAAACACAAATTGTTAGTGCTGTGCAATAGAAGAATATTGCAGTGTATTGATTTCCATTTTGACCTTGCTGGCCAAATATAATTTTCTTTTATACATACCATTGTGAGAGAGTTAAAATACTGCTTCTTATCGACATCCTTGTTTTACTGAGCTAGTCTATTAAATAAATAGGCAAAATAAAATGCATCATTTACTGACATTAAATCTAAATGGAAAAAGCCTTTAGAGAGAATGTGTAGAACTGCAGGTATTGTGTGAGATTAACTTTCTTGTGGTTCATGTCACGCACAGAGTTTGATACCTGTATTTCAGTTATCTTAATTTTATTGCGGTGGTATTTAAAATAAAGCCCCGTGTTTAACATAGCATTGTTCAAATCTGCCTTAAATTGTCGTTCTTCATGGAAGGCTTTGATACTGAGCAACTGCAAGTATACTTTGGTTGGTAATTATTTAATGTTTGAGAGCTTTATGATCTAAGACTGCTTATTGGTGTACCTAAAGAAATGCAGTTCGGAATGGCTGAGTTGGGGGGTTGGAGTATTAATTGCAAACCCTGCATGTCTCCTTTGTGCTGATTTGGAACACTAAACAGTGGAATCTTCCCCTGACTAAGACAAGGCTTGCGGTTGCTCTCAGCATTTTGGAAATCAGGACATTGCTGGTGTGGTTTCAAGTCAGACGTCTTCTTTTTTTGGTGATAATCTTCGTTAGAAACTGCTAGTAGTTGGTCTGTACCATTTTCTCATTATGGTGGTAGCTCCTGCCTACCCTTCTCAGGTGGTGAGTTGGCCGGTCTGCTGGTGGCTGCACGGACACTGCTCAGCGCAGAGGAGGAGCAAGGGAAGCTCCTGTTACTGCTAGAAAAGAACATGAGTCCTCAGCTCACATTTGAGAAAGATGCTCCTCTGTTATAACGGGGATATTTCCTGTGAATGTTTAGCCAGTCCCTCCCCCGTAATTACTGTTGCAACTTGCAGTAACTTCCAGTGGCCTGGAAGAACTCTTATTTTCATAGGACCAGTGAAGGCCATCCCAGCCATTAGCATTCCTTTGAAAAACAAATACGGTGACTCCACTGCCGTAAGTGTGGTTCCAAACTAAAGCTCTTCCTTGGATTCTTTTCCTTTCCTTCATCCCACTCAAATTTGTAGTTGCATTGTTTTGTTATGGAGGCAGAGTTTACCTTCAGGGAACAGGGTTCTTTGGTATCTCCCAGTAGTAAGATAAGTGAGCACAAGTTGGCTTAATATAGCAAATACTTTTCCACTGCAAGATGGAAATCTAACCTGGACTATTGCTTCTGTTATGCATTTAGTTCTTGGAGAGGAATGGAGAAAAAGAACCCCATGAATCTCAAGAAAAAGGAAGAAAGATGTGTCTCTTTTGAGTTGGTTGGAAACGGTTGATAGCAACAGGCACAACAGATAGGTCTTTACTTGGATTATTTAGACACTAGTGTAGTAACAGCTTAGGAGCTACTAATCTGTGTTTGTCAGAGGCCAGACCATTGTGTTGATCTGAGGTTTTTTCCTTTGAAGAAGAAGAAAGGAAAAGACGGTGTAAGAATTTACAGCCAGGACTGGCCTTTTCTCTGTGGCTTCCTGAGCCATCCTTAACCTCTCCTTAGGACACTCATTTTGTTTGCCTTCATTTTAGGCTACTAGTGGTTTGTTGTACTTAATCAAAGCAGGGCACTTAACTAGTCATCTCTGTCTGGCCAGCATCTTCAATTCAAATCGTTAGCTCTTCATTTGATGCACAGAGTTTTTCTGGAAGGCTTTTTTCTCCCCTTCTATGTATTAATATTAGCACACAGTGAATTGTAGACAATACGCAGCAGTAAAGATGGTGAGACATAAACAAAACAAGGGGAACCTAACAGTTCTCATGCTTTATTCATGTCACATTTGTTTATGTCCGTACCACCCAGGAACACAAAAAGGAAAACAGCTGCTCCTCAAAGGAAAGACAACAGCAAAAATACGTCACTTCCTAACTAAGAGACTTTTCCCTAAGGTGCTAGCAGAGTTTTTCATGCAATATACTTGATCAAGTACGATTCTATGCAAAATTTGGGGTATCATTTTAATAAAACCATGGAATAATATTAATATAGTAATTTCACATCTAGTACCTAGTTGTGTAGCAATGGTACCTTGCTGTGGGGCAGTGAGGTACTAGGCAGAGTACACTAGAACAAAATGAAAGGGTAGGTTGTCTTCTAAAAGAAAACCAAAAAAACAAAACACCTAAGACAAACAAACAAAAAACCTCAAACCAAACAAACAGCAAACCTGATTGTTTCATGGCCTTGAGTTACCTTTGTGCATAAACAATTTTTTTCCCTTCTTGCCCTTTCACCCACCTTTTCCACTTTTCTCATGCGTGTTAATTTCTGGTATTTTTACCATCTGATCTGTTCTGAGTGTTCTCATTGAGACCATCAGATTCGGGAAGAAAATGGAATTCTAAACCTGTGTTGAGGGACACAACCTAATAACCATTCTGGCTCTGCACTCTCTGGTGCTTCAGTGCCGATGCTGTGAAACAAGCAGAGTGCTGGATCCATGAAATACAGAACACTGCCAGTTTTGTTAATTTAAGCTTAATTGTGATAGAAGGGGGGAACCACTGTCCTTTAGAAGAGTTTGATTTAGCAAGACCCTCATGTCTGATGTCCATTTTCAGTGGCTTTTAGCTGAACTATAATTACCATTTAGCAAGACTAGACTTAGCCACTTTTCTCACCTTTCCTTGTGAATGATGGTACAAAATAAATAAGGTTTGGTACTAAATTTGCATATGGCATTTAGCAAGGTTGAGAAAAAAATATTCTATTTGGGTATGTTCAGTAGAAGTATGTATTTTTCACTTGGTTTGGGGTTTTGTCTGCCCCTTAAGTGTCTTGGAGAAGAGTCTGTGTAGTTTATGTCTAAAGTAGGTGAAACTGAGAATCGGGAACATCTTTTGAGGTGTTACTTACATGATTATATTCATTCACAAAGACAGTCTTGCCCCAGAAAAATCTTTTTTCCTTTTGTTTCCAGCCAGGCTATTTGTATGAAATGCAACCATCAGGATTGCTTTAAAAGTAATAGATTCCAGTTTAATCAGCTGGGATAGAGTTGTGCTTTTTTTTCATAGAATATTTATGGGTTTGAACTCTCATTCAGCACCTTATCAAAAAATGGGTTATTCATAAAATAGTTTCTGCACTATCACAACATCTCTTGCAGTTTCTCTTTTTTTTTTTTTTTTTTTTCTTAAGATATGGAGCATGTATTAGCCTACATGGGAAAAATACAAGGAAAAAAAATCATCCTCAGGTCTGTTTGGCGAGAGAAACAGAACATTTTTCAAGCTCTCTCAAGAAATACAGTAAAAGATCTGCATACAGCAGTGTCAAATGTAAATGTGATTCAGTTTGCCTCCCCCTTTCTTTGTCCTTAAATCTAATTATACCAATTTTCAGTTACGGTCAGGCCTCCTTGTTTGAAGATGGCACAGGTCTATCATAAGTGCCAATTTGTGCTAGAAAATTTAATTTTTATAGGCTATGAAATGTGAGCTGTGTGGTAGGACCGTAAATGTAATGTAATGTATAATAGGCTATTTAATTTGTTTTAACCATCTAAAAATCTATTTAAGTCCTCCTGAGACATCCCAGAGCCGATCTAAAGGAGATCTTTTCCCTCAAGCTCATAGTGATTTAAACTTATATTTCCTGTCCAATACAGTTTTAAACTGATAATAGGATCACAATTCAAATTCACAGGCATGTGTAGAGACTTACATTCTTTTTCTAATGGGACAAGTAATAAGCTTTCTAAGTCTGAAAGACTTAAACCACCTTTTGCTCCCCATTGCATGGTTTTACAGCTCTAATAGGAAAATGCGTCCTGTACTCAGATTCGTGGAAGTCAATTAAAACGGCATGTCAAGGTTGAAGTATGGCAGCCACTCCTAGCACCCTCTGTTCCTTTCCTGCAGCGACCAACTTTCTTTTTAGATGCCAGGATCGAGAGGGATCACTGGGTGCATGAAGCCCCATGCTTCAAAATCGCAGCTGGTCATCACAGCGCTTGATTCTGGAAGAATTCACAGGAACGTGTCCCTGTGGGTACCACAGGCTGGCAGACATTGCTCCCTGGTATATAGCAAAGATTTGTAGTACAGCGTCCTGCAGTCTTGGGACATCAATGTGCTGCTGGGGTTACAGAGGGGATGGTGGGACGAGGGAGGTTCACCTCTGTGCTAGAACCTTTTGGCAGCAGCGTGTTAGATATAAATGTTTGTATGATAGTAATAAGACCATCATTGCCTACAATACAAAGGTATGTTAACATATTTTCTTGCTCCTCATAAAATACTGGCTACATACACAAATTGCCTTGTTTTCAGTGGGGGCTCATTATCCTCAGAGCAGGGGTGTCTACAAGATCTCAATGTAGGAGTAGGTACATTTATGCAGTCCTAAAATTATATTTGGCCCTTTGAAAGCAACCACGAGGCTGATGTGGCCCCCAGTGAAAATTAGTTTAACACCCCTGCCTTAGAGCATGAACCAGTTGAGAGTTCCTCTCTTTGTTCATTGTCTCAGAGGCCTGACTTGCAGCACCTTCTTACTCTGCTTATTTCCTGTTCCTTTTCATTTCATTTCAATCATTTAAGTCTAAAAGTTCTTCATTTTCTTCCTGTATGATAATTTGGTTCTCTACCACATTACCAGTACTTTAAATGCTTGTGTCGATAGCAAACCGAAACCTAATTTTTTTTTACCATGGTACAAAATGGAAATTCTAAACAAAGTAGACCCTTGAGCAACAATCCCACTAGTAATGTTTTCTCCATCCCAATAATTTGCCATGACGTGTTGATACTGGTGCGTTACCATTAACCAAGAAATTTCATCGCAGAAAGATAAAGTGGTGTAACATAATTTACATTCGGAAAGATCTGGGTTGCATTTTCATTCTCCTTTCTATGTATGTTCTAGTCATTGGTTACTCTTGGTTGCTCTTCCCTTAGAACAGGTGTTACAAGACACTGAGGAGTGCTGAGGTCACATTAACAGGGCTTTTTTGAACACAGGTTCTGCATTTCTTTTCCCAATCCTAGGCTGCTATCCCAGAAAATGTCCTGTTCATTGAGAATCCTCATGCCTGAGTTTGCAATTTTGATATATAACCCATTTTTTCAGTGTTCTGGGATGGAAAGTTTTTAGTAGCCTCGTTTCATTTTAGTAATGGATGTGGTAATTTTCAGTGCTTTGTCTTTGTTCCCTGAGGTATTCTGTCTCTGTCCTCATACGCAGCATTATTCTTACAGGAAAAAATGATGCAAAAAGCTAATTCGATATTTGGTCTGTCCTCCTAAATTCTAGCCCTTGTTGACACCAGTTTTTCATTTCTTTCTCATTTCTTGTTGAGAAACCTTTTGTTTGTCTGCAAGCTCCCATTTTCCTGGCCTCCTGGTGGTTTTCATTGAACTTCTGTGGCCTGACCTCCAAGTGCCAGCTCTCTTTGCTCATCAGTCCCTTTTTCCATTCCTTGTAGGTTCTCTGCTTTCTTTTAAATCCTGCTTTGAGGTGCATTCTCATGCAGGTAGGTCTGTAGCCCTTTCCTGTCCCCTTTTTTCTTTTACTTGGATGGAAAGACTCAGATAACATTTGATTTAAAGTAGATCCATGCCTTCCATACGCTCACATCCAATTGTGGATGTGTTTCATATATCTGTGGATGAAATTTTGGGTTATGGCCCAACAGGGAAAGGTGGGATTGCTCTTGAAATGTAAAGAAAACTGTAAGTTATTCTTGAGTTATGCAGTTGGTGAGGCCTGTACCTGCAGAAGGTTAAGGAAGTTTAAATTGCCTTTGGCAATTATTATATGTTGTATAGGCTGCTTACTTCCAGATGGTATCTTTTCCTTTATGTAAAACCATGGAAATTAATTTTAAAAACTGGTATTTATACCACCTGCATCAGAAATAATATTTTTCTTCTTCCCTTATGCTAGGTGTGTTTATACAAATACAGTCAGTTTTGTTAGAAGGTCAATAATTCTGGACATTTCCTGAAATTCTTTCAAAGTTTCACTTTCTTGTTTACGATAGAAAGGTATCCTGGTGTTTCTTGTCTCTTTGAGTTGAGAGACAAACTTATTTGGCAGTATTTCCTTGGAAAACCTAAACATGTATGATGACGGTTCCCTGTCCCTTTCTCCAAGTGGCTGGGAAGCTGTTACCAAGAATGCAAAGGCTGCTTTTTGGAGCCACAGTAATCGCTTGTGAATCTTTGTTTTATCAAGGATGAAAATCGCTCAAGCGCTGGCAGTCTTAGAATGCAGTCTGAAGTGTTTATGTGTACATCTGTGTCACTGGAACCACCTTCAGAAGGCTGTAGGCAGGACTCCGGGTATAAACCTGCGATCAAGCTCTGTAAAATAGGGTAGTGTGTAAATTTACAGTCTGTCAGCCACTTTGCGTGTGCTACACCACGAACACGTTTGTACCATATGGCCAAGCCATAGGATTGCCCAGCTGCATGTGACAGCAGCAGTTCATGCAGATGGACACAGCTGAAACACTCGCATCCGAAGAATTGGGCAAGAACTTCACCTTTGGCCTCAGGTTTTTCTGAGTCAGAGGTTTAGCAAAGCTACTGACGATTTGTTTGTTTGTTTGTTTTCTGGATTCTGATATCAAAATGGGTCTCAGTGCTCTGCCACGTTGATTTTGATAGTGTTAATCCTACAGCTAATATAAATTTGGAATTACACATTTATGAATTTCATCTAAATGTAATTGGAACTCTATGTGGTTTAATGGCAAGGTATAATGCCTGTCTCTTTCTTATGGATTGAGGGTGGAATCTCTGAATAAAAGGCCCATCTTTGTCAGTTCTTTTTATTTGGGAATAGCTATTTTCTTTTCTGGGTCTTCCTGAAAATTCCAAAGTCCACCTTTCATGTGCCTTAGTGCTTGCTGAGGTGGCAGCAAGAGAGAGATTTGTACGTCCTTCCCTGTGTTTCTTAGCCAAGGCATCCTTCAGTATTTATGTTGCAGGATTTTTAATGCATGGATAATAGTATTTTGTAACTAAAAGCTTGAAAAACTTACCAATGGGCTGTTTATATTTTGTGTTATTCCTCTTTATCATTTTCCTTTAATGAGACTGAAGCCAATTTAGTGTTATTAGTAAATGTCTGAGCATGTTCTGCAAAATGAGTGTTCAACACTCTGGTGGTGAGGCTGCATGTTGTATATTTAATGTGATGGCACTTCTAAGTTGTTTGGAGTACGTTTAAACTTCTGCATGGGTCGGTGGGTGTTTCTGTAACATATGGCACTATATGTTGAAAGCGGATGTTTACATCTGGTATGCATTGGAAGATTAAGGTAGAGAGGATGAAGTTTTGGGCAAGTATGTGTTTTTTGGATGAAGGATAAAGTGAGAATACTTTTATTTCCTCTTAGATTTGAAACATATCATTCTAGCAATGCCTTTGAAACTCTGCCAACTTTGCCAACCGTAACATTTATGGGATTTTGGACCTAAATTGAATTAGAAAACTGTTTTTAGTGGCAGAGAAAAAGGTTAGTGCATGAAAATAGCTGCGCCTGTTATTGACTGCATGTGGTCAGTGGTTTGGCTGAATGTAGGTGGCTCTCTTCCTGTCACTGTTTTCAAGCATATGGCTTTGTTTGTGATGAATATAAAACTCTTTAAAAATGAGTTCTACTTCAGTTCTTTTGCAACAGTAGTCTTTTGCTATTTAGTAGTGATTATTTTGCTTTTGCCATTCATTTTCAATCTTGTAGTAAAAAGGAAACTTTTAAAATAAAGCTTGTGATTCCTGTTGGCATCAAAACTAAGAGTTTTGAAGAATGTGGTCATCTGTGTATAGCAGCTGCTTTTGTCACTAGTACTTTCTAAAAGGATGGATATACTGTGTTGTTGATTCTGTATTGTAGTTAATGCTGGGATTGTTTGCAGTGGGCAGAAACTCCTTTTAAATGTGCACACACGTTTTGTTCAATTAGTACTACTCTGAAAATCTCTAATACTGAATTATGATGAACTTCCTTTTTTTTTTCCTGTTTGTGTTTTCGGTTTTGAAAGTAACATTTAGAGCAGTTTTTCCGAAGGTCAACTTCAGACTTGCCTTTTCTTTTTCCCATTGTGTAGAAGACAGCTTGAAATGAACCTTGAATTTGTTTTCCTCTTTAGAGGTTGTATACAAGGTGCTACCTTGAGCTCAGGGAATAGCAAATTTTGTAGCTCCTGCTGCAGAGGGGGCTTAAGGGCACAACATGCTCTGTTTAGCTTTAACTTAAACAGTATTACCATATTTATATATTTTTAAAAAAAAATACCTGTGTGATAGAGCTGTAAATTGTGCAGATTGTGAATTGTGTAGATTGTCTGGTGTTCTCAGTGTAGAAAATTCCAGTGAATCTTGTTTTAGCATCTATCAGATGCAAGAGCTGGTTTCATTTAGCTGAGAGCAAAGTACATTTGGTTCTGCAAGATGCTGAGAACTGCAGTAAGAATTAGGGGCACCGGGCTCCTCATGAGTTGGTTCCATTGCTGTGAAGTAATAAAACACAGAGCAAAAGTTTCCCCATGTTTAGGGAAAATAAAATATAGAATTATCCAATTTTTGGAGTAACTGGAAAAGAATAACAAAATAAAGAATGAGAGAACCTGTAGAGCTGCTTAATAAATTTGTCAGTCAGTCCTTAGCGAAATGCATCCTGGTCCCACAGACATAAGGAACTCACGCTGTTGCATGATCACATCGTACAGGCTCTTAAGAACTTCATTTGTTACCTGCATCAAAAAAATAGTGCCATACTATATAAAATACAAAATGTGCTTTAAAAATTCTTAGAATGTTAAAAAAGAAAATCTCTAGAAGCTGTAATTATTGCAGCTATAGGTTAGAACTTACTGTAATATTTCTCTACAATATAACATAACAGTATAACTTGCAGTTTATTAAGAAATTTCTAATTTAAACTAGGTCTTTTGAATTGTATTTTGAAGACAGAGTTGTTATTCCTAAATGTGCTTGGTAAAAGACTGCCACTAAGCAAGAACTGCTATGCATTTATTTGTAAGTCTTGTTGCAAGACAATTTAAGTAAGGTACATATAAGCTCTGCATCCTTAAATTAAAAAAAAAAAGAAATTTGCATGAGTTTGGGCTCATGCAAAACACCCTCAGTAACAAGAAGCTATTTAATGCGAGTTTTTTTGATTTTGGGTTTTTTCCTAGTTCTGATTTAGGACCAGGAACCTACTTGATGTGTCTGACAGCAGTCATTGTCACAATTCAGGAATGCTCTGTCTTGAGAGATCTCATATTTAAACGTACTGCCTGATAGTTGTTCCTCATCAAAAAGATTTGAAATATGAAGATGCTGGAGGCTATAAGTATCAGTTCTGAGCACAGATCGATAGACCAGTGAATTAAGAGAAAACCAGCACAGTTAACTGATGACCTTTGTTTTTGATTTATATGAGATATTTCCTTGTGGTCTTGTTTGTGAAAGTAATTCTATTAATTCTCAATGCCCCCTGTTTGGATTGTAGAGGTTGGAGACTTGAGGGAGCTGCAAACGCTGGACATTTCAACCAACCGTTTGATAACGTTACCTGAAAGGCTGCACATGTGCCTTTCGCTGCAGTACCTGACTGCAGACCGAAACCACCTGTGGTATGTTCCCCGCCACCTCTGCCAACTACCAAGCCTCAACGAGCTCTCCATGGCTGGGAACCGCCTCGCGTTTTTGCCACTTGGTGAGTCACCACCGTCATTGTGCTGGGGGGAGGCTCAGAGGAGGAAAGCAAACTTTCCATCCCAAAAAAGAAAAAAACCAAATTCAACAAGTAATTTTCTTTGATGCTAAGCCATACAAACTCTGTTTATAGAGTTGTCACAGTGATCATATTGTTGGAAAATATGCTAATAAGTGAAAAAATACGCAGGTTAAGGTTTCATGTCTGTTTTAAAGCACTAGACCATCTATCAAATTTATTTTTAGCTAACTGAAAGGAGAAAAAGTTTAAATGATGTTGTGTTTAAATATGGTACTATGTAACCCGAGCTCCACCACTTTGGGTAATGATCTGTTTCTATTTGCTGGATCTGATGATTTAACTAAGATTCTTCAGCTAGGGTTTAAAACTTGCTATGGAATCTCAGTAACTCCACAGAAACTATTCTTCATCATTAGGAATGTCAGTGCTGCATAATCTAGCGCAGGGTTTAGTCCGTGCTGTGTGGAGGCATCCATCAAAACTTCCATGGCAGTATCACAGAGTTTATCTGCCGTTTTCTCAACACTTTGGAAATGTTGAAACAGGTTGTTGTGGTTTAAGCCCAGCTGGCAACTAGGACCACACAGCCGCTCACTCACTCCCCCTCAGTGGGATGTGGGACAGAATCTGAAAGGTAAAAGTGAGAAAGCCTGTGGGTTGAGATAAAGATGGTGTAATAAGTAAAGCAAAAGCTATGCTTGCAAGCAAAGCAAACCGGGGAATTCATTCACCGCTCCCATGGCAGGCAGGTGTTTGGCCATCTCCAGGAAAGCCGGGATCCATCACATGGAACAGTTACTTGGGAAAACAAAGGTCGTTATTCCAAGTGTCCCCTCCTTCCTTCCTTCTTCCCCCAGCTTTCTGTGCTGAGCAGACCCCACCCATGTGGCAGGGATGTCCCTTGGGTGAGCTGGATCAGCTCTCCCAGCTCTGGTCCCTCCCAGCTCCTGTCCCCCCAGCCCAGGCTGTGGGTGCTGTGAGGAGCAGAAAAACCCTTGACTCTGTGTACGCCCTGCTCAGCAGTAACTGAAACATCCCTCTGGTATCAGCATTATTCCCATCAACACAAAACACAGCACTATACCAGCCACTGGGAAGAAAATTAACTCTGTCCCAGCCAAAATGAGGACACAGGTCTTCACGAGCAGGAGATGCAGTCAGTGCATGGTGGTTTGTTGTGGAAGTAGTTGTGTTGTCAGTAAGTGTGGACTGTTTATTCTGTTTCTGAAAAACAAGTCGTCTTCCACAAGTTTGTTACTTTTTAGCCCTGCCAAGGGCTGATCTCTGCTGCAATACAGTCACACATGCAGATCTGCCTTGTTATTTGAATAGCCAGTAATGGTTGTTATAATACAGTCAGATTTTGGTGTTAATTAGGTGCAGATGAAGTTATGATAACCACATTGAAAAGAAGCTGAAAATTGCGGTGGCTAAAAATGAGATAATAATTTCTAAATTAATTACTTTTTATAGGTTTAACTTAATTTTTCAGCCTTAGCAATTTCATCTTTAAAGAAGTTTGATGTCTTTCTGATTTTCTTAGCACCTTAGTTTATATTACTGGAAAGTAAGTGCAAATAATGTCTCCAAACATAGTGTTTTGGTTATGTCCCAACATATGTCATTGTATAAATGAGAAGACGAGTGCCAAGATGCATCATCCAGATTCCACAGTACTAACTAAAACAAGCAAAGTAACTTCACCTATTTTGGCAAATATTTCTAACTCCATTTCATGAGACAGGGAAGATGAATCTTTTCAATTTTGCAAAAAGAAGAGGCTGTTCAGTAAGATGAGATGTGAAGTAGTAAAAGGTAAAAGATTTGCTGCTTTCGCACTAGTAGCTTATCGGTGAGTGAGCTGTGACCTGGATGAGCCGTAGATCTGCTGAAGTGTTTCAAGTTCAAAAGGAGGAAATAAATCTCTAATATAATGACACACCTTCTTTTTTCTTTATTTTTAGACTCAAATTCAAAACATTCAAAAGGAACTTTTAAAATAACGGGAAACATCAAAGACTATCAATTGACCTTGTTCAGTAGTTCTTAATAGTGCCTCACTGGTGAACATTTGGAGATAATTTGCTATCTGTGGATATGAAACTGAATCATAAATCCTAGAGTTCAGAGGAAAAGGAACACAGTAGAAATGTAAATGTTTAATCCTTCCTCTGAAGTATCAGAAGGCTTCGGAGTGGTCAAGATGTCATGAAATAAAGGAGAAGAGAGTTAATGCATTGAAAAGCAAAAAGATTAAATCTATGTTCTGTTGTATAGGAAAATACTTTTCTTGGTGTACAGCACTACACAACAATTACTGAAGTTAAGGCATAAACGTAGCATTATTTCTGCTAGCTGCACATGTTGGCTAATGTTTTGTGTGTATTGCATCCAACTTTACTAGTTAAGGGCTGTGAGTAAGGAAGTTAAATAACAGTGAAAGATACTGCAGAAATATCTACAAGTGATATTCAAGCAAGAATTGTCAAATGATTTTTTTCCACTAGGAAGATGAGTAGAAAAGCAGACATTTTATTAATCTCCTGACAGAATAGGGTTTTTGTCTCTTTTTTTATTAGACATGTCCATGTTAGAAGAAATATGTTTGGAACATATTGCTTAATGCTTTTTAAAGTGTGACTTTATTTATTTCATATGGCGGTTGATGTCTACTATGCCAAGGAATCCATTCTTCCTCATCTAAGTATGTTCCTCTTAGCTGCCAGTGGAGCCTCTTGTTGAGTGTAATGGAAATCTGCATTTTCCTGTTCCTAGACTGATCGGTGTAAGAGCCATTCCAGCACTGCTGGAGAGGTACTATGTAGTTTTTTTCTCCTGTACATTCTTTTAAGGGAGGTGCATCTTAAGAAAAAAAGTGTAACAAACACTATGAAGCAATTTTACAAAATAGAATTAAAATACCTGATTCCACTCTCTGACTTTCAGAACTGGTGAATGAACAAGCAGATTGGTAAACAATAATGAATTAATCATTTGTTTTGCAGAATACACTTAATTCTTGGATATGCTAGTATTTTTGTTTTAATTATTACTTTTCAGCTCTTGTCTACATTCAAAGAAACAAGACTGCGTGGATCTGAGCCTTTGGGCCTTCTTAATGAATTAATTTGCACGGGGGGAGGGAAAAAGTGGAAACTCTATCCTGGACAACCCTGTTATTGTCAGCTTTCTTGCTGCCCTAATACATGGTCTTAGGAATTCTGTTCTTGAAGGGCAGATGGAACTACCGATCATTTTATATCAATCTACTTGAAATATGAATTATGCTTTGAAAGAAATTTAACTTTAAAATTTTACCATTACCAAATGCTCCAATGCCTGAAAGCAAATTCCATTGCAAGCAGAAATTTGAATCTGATGACATCGCAAAAATAAAATTATTTATGTAATGAAGTACAAATAGAATTAAAATAGGCCAGAAAATCTCAAGTGTACTGGCAGTACAGGGTATGTTATGACAGCAAATATTCAGTGTTATATCACTTTATTGAGAGTTTGTGTACTTTTTGTTTAGAAAATGGGTCTAGTAATTATCAGCGCACACTAAACAAAGGTCTTATTCTACCTCAGTATATGCTGCTTTTGTGTCTGTGCCCTCACAGTATGGTTAAAAGAGCATCAGTGCAGACACACAAGAGCTTTTGTTCCATCTTCAGCCATGTGGAATGCATATGCCAGGGCCCTGAGGTTAAAAAAAAAAAGAGGGGGAGGAAAGAGAAAAAAAACACATAGAATTGGGGTTTGTTCAGGACTCATGGCATTGGGTCATTTCTGGAGAAAGGTCTTTGATCTGCGAGCCTGGAAGGAGGAAAGTGGAAATGTTTTAGACACAGTACAGCGCTTGCAAAAGCCACATGAAAACCGTCTTTGTAGCTTGAGCCTTTTCATAGATGGGCAGCTTCCTTCTTTTACAGAGTTCTTCAGAAGCGTGTTTTCTAGAGAACTTTTAACAATATTTGTTGACTGATATAAGACGTAAAAATTAATGTGGATGGGATACAAAGAGCTTTTTAAAGTGATGATTTATTTAAATTTAAACTTTATGGATAGTGTTTGAAACCGGAAAAAAAATCTTTTGGGGACTAGAAGATGCTTGGTTATTTAATGCAAAGAAACTATATCAAAGAAACATTTATAGTTACAGGCTATTTGGCTTTGGGAATTGAATTTTTCCTACTGAGATATTTTGTCTAACATCCAAAAATTTGCTTTAATTACCTAGGAAATACAGTCAACTCAGAACTCAGAATCTAAACATAGCATAAGATAAAGACAGAGGGAAGAGATGAGATGCAGCCTGACTCCCCCTCAACGCATATGAAAAGAACAGCTTTAGGGCTTTTTTTGACTTGCCTGATTTTCAGTCAATTTGCATACATCTGGGTAGAAATGAGCAAGATGAGCCTCTGTTAATTTTTTTTTTCCCCATTCTCTAAATTAATAACAGTAGCGCATTCAAGCTACCCAGCAATTCATGGTTTTCTGTTCATGGTGGAATTGGCTCTGCACCACGAGGCGATGTTCTCTGAGCAGTGGGTGTGCCGCGCACACACTGGCTGCTTCACGTTTCATTGGGTGATTCTTTTCCAGCCTTACAGTATTTCATGGTGTTATAGTACCTCAGTAGTGCAATATTTTTATTCATTGTAGGATAACAATGTTTTTGTTTTATCTAAAAATATCCCAGAGCTTCACTCAACTATTTTCAGCTGCAATACCGAGCCAAAATAAATCATCTTTTTGAGGTGTTAGCGCATAACGACGCACAGCAGCATCTCACAGCAGTGCCCATCAGTCAGCAGAGATATTTGTCCTGGCTGCTTGGGGCAGGACAGTTGATGGATGCAGCAGATAGCTCTGTGAACTGGAATGTCTTTGGGACAGGCTCAGAGAGGCATGTGATGGTTGAACGGGACTCCAGTTTGAGCAAAGCTCAGATTATGGCCCCTGAAACCTCTATAGACTGTTGCAGAACAGGGCCTGTATTAAAAGAAAAACAAAACAAAAGCACTCAGTTATTTTATGTTAATATTTTTATTTCAGAGAAGGAATATATTAATTTTCCATTGGTATCATCATTTGTTCTTTATATCAGAAGTTTGATAACGTGACACCCTCTGCAGCTTCTCAGAAGAAGCTTTTTGGGTTTCTGGTACTTACAGCTGCCTTTCAAGTGGATGAGAGCTGGAGACTTTCAGTATATTTTAAGATGGCCAAACGTTTTTTGGGGGAAGATCACTCAAAATATCATTTGCTTTATCTGCACTAAGTGGTGTCCAGAGCTCTTGTTCTTGTATTACCTATTGTCACAGTAGGGAATGATAAGAAATAATTATTCCAAGTGGCATTTCTGAATAGAAATATCATGGAAATTTTTTAAACTTCCATTCAGTTCTTCACCACAATTGCAAAAGGCTGATTTCTCTGGTTATCTGTATCTTTATGCAGACTGATGTAATTGACAGTTGATAAAGACAGGAAGTCAGAATTAGTCGATATTAGTATCGTCTTGCAATGTGGCTGATTCAGGCAAACGCTTGCTTATTTTGCTTAGTTTCTATAACATACTCATAAAAGTTTAAGAAGTTGAATGACATATGGACATTTCTGTTTATTTTTTTCATAATACAATTTGTCTGGGTTGCAGCTCTCAGCCCCCGGGCACAGGGCTCTCAAACACTGTTCACTTGGTTTGTGCTTTGTATTAAACACGTGTCTTTTCCCAAGCCCGTATGGTGAGCGGCGCAGGAGCTGCAGATGACGCAGGCTGCCCAGATGACCCTACACGTCAGCTTTCCTGCCACGTCAAAACTCTTTTAACTATTCTTTTTAGTTCGCTGTTGGGTTTGCCTTTTTTAATGTCTCACATTAGCATTTTCACTTGTTTTAATAGCAGGCAGATTTACCACTGGCTAGATCTTGCTGATAAGCAAAATTCTTGTGTCTGAGAATTGTTCATAGAAGCCTAAATTTTAATTTTGCTCCATTTTCTCACTTTAATTTTCTAAACAAAAAAAACCCTATTCCATACTTACATGCTCCTATCTGGAGGTATGCTAATGTATTTATAATCTATGAAGATATTGCTTGAACATGCTGTACTTTTAACTGCCAGCCATGAATATTTTCACAGAAGTCATGCAAGCAGCACACCTTCAGATGGAGTGATCCTTTACTTGGAGCCCCAACTTTTGTTGTATATTGTTCTGCAGTTTAATGCTTGTATATTTTCTTGTGTTCTGTAATTTACTGTGTCACACGGACTTGTTTTGGAATGATTACTGATCGTATTTGCCTATGGCTGATGTAATCAACCAAATATTTCTTCTTGGAGAAAAGAAAAAGTGGGACAGACCACATAATTTAGATCTTTACCGCTTTACTAAAGATAGTGATGCTGTGATTTCGGTGACATGAGGCGAGTTAATGAAAGCAGGTTTGACCTTATGAACTTGAAGTGCACACTGTAGATTTGAAATCATTTGTCCCTTTGCTTCTTCAAATTGACTTTGGAGTTTGTCAATTTTAAAATTTAATTATTTATAATGTGATTTTCAGGGCTACTGGAAAGGGGTTTTGTTGTAGTAATTTTAAATGCTATTTTCTAAACAGCTTTTCAGCTCATCCATAATAAAACCATTGACTGAAGTTTTACAACTAAGAAGTACTAATTTATGTTTGCTTAAATTGAGTCTAATTGGCTTATTTATAATTCAAGAGCATTGCTTTGCTTATAATTGTCACTGTGTCATCCCTTCTCCCCCTGACTTTTCTTCTTTTCTAATCCCAGATTTAGGTCGTTCTCGGGAGCTACAATATGTTTATGTGGATAACAATATTCATCTGAAAGGCCTCCCATCTTATCTGTATAATAAAGTCATTGGGTGCAGTGGGTAGGTATGAATTAATTCACGTCTTGCATACATGTTACTTGTAAAATTTCTCGTAAATATCTTCCTGTATGATACAACTGATTTTTGTCTGTGTGTTTTCCAGAACTGATGTTACTTTGAGGGGATTACTGCAGCCCCTGGGGCTGTTATATTTTCATAATAAATCTTCTGTCTTAATTGCTGACTTTCAATATTTTAGTATTAAACTGTAACAGACAGTGCAGTTATTCTGAAGGAATTTACAATGGTAATGCAAGACCTAGCTGCATTTAAAGGTTGACCAAAAATGTAGCCTTCACAGGCTTTCTAGAACTAAAGAATAAACAAAATATTTTTCAATGTGTTACAGCATCTGTCTGGTTCATAAATTCTCCCACTCTGTAAGTTATGGGCCGTGTCTGTCACGTGCGGCTCCTTCACTCATTTTACGTCCCAGTATCAGCTTCTTGTAGGTCTCGGTACCTACCAGTTAAAATAAGTAACTTTTTTTAGGAATTGTGGATTGACAGGTATATTTTTACATGTGGATTTTTAAAAATATCCACGGCTGTCTCATGTTTGTGGTTAGGATGTGAGAAAGAAGTGGTCTGTCTAGGACACAAGCTTAATTCTTTCTGCACTGGCACTGGCAAAAATTAGGATCAGCGTCACCGATGAATGGAGCCTTACTGGTGTAAAACTGATCAGAAGCGGATTGTCCCCGTTGCCATCTAATTATAAATTTCTGGTATGCTCACTCTCAGCAAATCTTGCATTAAATATAAATTCCCTCTCTTCAGCCTGCACTCTACTGCAATATGTGAGATGCTGAGTCTTGGCATTTTAAGGTTTTTCTAATATTCCCGTGTCAGCTGGTTGTGTGGTATTTAAATACTTGCCGTTGGATTATAATCCTGCTGAACTGTGTGCAGTCTCAAGCTTCTACTAATCTTGTTTTTCAGAAAAAATAATTTCTAGCCTTTGTTCTTTCGGAACTGATTGTAAATTTTAAGGCAGACATTAAATTGACCCTAAATGTAATAAACTGTATTGATTGTGACTGAAAACACTAGTGACAATGCAGGAAATAATATTTGTATTTGTGTACCACCAGATATGTGTCTTTATGTTGTGAAACCATCTCAAAACATCATAGATTATTTTCAAGGAAAATTTTCAAGACAGGAAGAATACTTATATATACTATTAAGAAAGCAAAGGTTTTATATGATAATGTGCTGAGTGACATTAAAATCATGTAATAATGGTCATGTGAAGAATTTCTGTGTTCTTTCCAAGAAGGCATTAGTAACCAACGTGGTGTTTTCATGGGCCAGACAAGAGTTGAAGATGTGGGCTTTAGTGCTCTGTCTGGTCATCCACTGGAGAATGAAATCTGACATGCTACTGTTACTAGCATAAAGCTCCATTTCTGAAAATAGAATAGAAATTGCATTGTGTAAGTAATGAATGTCTGGGAATCCTGCAGTCAGACTGACTGAAAAAAAAAATCTTTTTATGTAAGAGGTGATGATCTCAGCACTTAAAATAAATTTTGATCTTATTTTTTGCAGATTGGATTTCATAGTCTCCAGCTATAGGTGTATGTCAGTATTGTTGAAGGCAGCCAATAGGTGGTCACAGCTTTTTTTTTTTCCCCAGTTATTTATTCACCAGGGTTCTTCCGCAGTTTAATTTTTTTCCAGCTAGATAGAATGTCCTCTGTTCCACTTTTTAACTTCCATGGATTTTATGTGGGTTCATTTTTTAATTCTTTGTTCAGGCACCTAGTATTATTCATAGGTTGAGACTCATTCCCTAATCCATCCTGATTTAGGGGTGTATATCTCTTGGATTATTCCTCTTGTTGTTCTGTTTAGCTTGTTTACCTTGTTTTTCAGTGTTGTGGTTGGGCTTTAATAGCCTCACCCTTTATGTAGAGTAAACCAAATGGGCCAGCTCTGAACTGCAGAAACTCTGATGATCTTATGGGTGTGTGTTCTAGCCAAGTTGGTAAGGGGTTAATCAGCTTGGAAATAAAACATCTTAGATGTGTTTGTTGTCATTGCTAACTCATTGGGTATGGACTGCTGGGAAATGGATTGTTGGAATATTGGATCTCTGAATTCCCAATTATATTTTAACCCCATTAATGGTTTGTGGGAAAGTATTAAATATTTAACAAGAGGCTTATTGACTTGCTGTTTGATGCTGCTCTTTTTTGCTTGTTTCTCTGGGCTGTTTTTCCTTTAATCAGAGGAGATGAGATCCTTTGTTATCAGAGAAGTGCTATGAGATGTCTTTCACATCCGATAAGGTCAAATGCAGTTACCTCAGTTTTAGGTCCAATATCTGGGAAGGCTGACAAATTTGCGTTTCTGTTCCATTTGTTAGGACTGGCCCTAACAAGTTCCTCTTGGCTTCAAATTTAGGTTGTCATAAACAATTCCGATTCCCTTGTTGACTTCCCCAACCTCTTAGTAGAATTTTCCTATGCGTGTGTCTTTGGTATGATAGCTTGTAACAGGGATCACGTAAAGAGTTCTTATTTTTACTACAAGCTAAGTTTCTGTCCTTGGATCCAAAAAACCTTCCTTTTCCTCATACAATTTGGGAAGGACAAGGCTCATAGACTTGCCAGTTATCTTCCCACTACAGCTTGGGCTGATTGTTTTATTTTTTCTTCACCCATCCACCCCCCACCCTCGCAGGGAGCTCTGGGGATGAGGGAGGGTACAGTACAGAATCACCTGGTGGCACTTCAGTGATATTTTTTGGTGCTTGTACTTGGCCTTACATATTCTAGTTGAGAAATCCGTTACCACTCTCAGCTGTTTGATCCAAAACACAGGAAGACAACTGTTAGGTATGAAACTTCTCCCCTATGTAAAATATTTAGTGATAACGGCATTCAGAGGCTAAGAGAGATGAGCGTGTTGGCGAGGTAAGGGGCATGTAATGCACTTGCTTCCCCTCCATGGGATTCTGTGCTAATTTCTCCAGCTTTTGAATGTTGTTTAATAACGAAAGACCTCCAGATGTCCCATGACTAGCATGTCACAGGAGGTGGGGGTCGATAGAAAAATGTGTGTCAACAGATATTGCGCTCTGCAAGGAATCTGTGAAGGATGCTGCACTGAAGAACAGTATCAAGGATACTTTGGGTTGGTCATCTGGGCTTCTCCATAACATTACTTTTGTTTGTTTGTTTTCTAACCATTTTTAAATGTCTTGCGTCTTTCTAGTTGTGGTTCTCCAATCCAAGTTTCAGAGGTGAAATTGCTCTCTTTTTCATCGGGCCAGTTAACTGTGTTCCTGCCAGCAGAGGTGAAATCCATAGGGACGGAAACAGATCGCGTGCTGCCTTTGCAAGAACTGGCCATGAGGACCCTCTATAACACCTACTGCAGGTTTTTAAAAGGTATGCATTCTTCAGATTACAGTGTGGAAGTGCTTTTCTGGCAGTGATAGAAACATTTCAAAGAGCTGGGCAAGGATTTATATTTTAAAAGATTTGTTTAGTCAAGTTTTAAATGCTGTATTAGAGCAAAAATGTCCAGCATCTAGGAACAGAGATCCAAAAACTATTTCTAAGGTTGAGCGGTGTTTACAAATGGTTTCTTTCTTGAGGACTGTATAAAGAAGGATGCTTTTTGCAGGAGAAACTCTTTAATGGAAATAGATCAGAATTACAGTTCCTGAGGCAAGGTTAGATGCATCAGCCACCAATGCAACTTCTTGCCAGGCAGCACACTCCTAAGCTGGCAGACTTGTTACACGTAAGGCAGAAGAAATGCGAGCGGCCCTTGGCCATGTCAGTACAACGTGACAGCTGAGCTGGTTTAGTTCTGCCCCAGTTCAGACTCTTTGCTCATCTGGTTGCTCATCATGGGATCACATGACTTAGCAATATCTGATAATAACCTGCAGATTCAGATTTTTGTCAGATTTAGATGTATGGTGACTCCCTCTTGTTTGCAGCATCTTAGGAATTCGTCAGTTTTGGAGGTGGAAGTAGAAAGCAGAAGGGCAGAGTTACAATGCGGAAGATTGGAGGGTTATAAGGGGTCACTTGTACCGTGGCCACTGGAGGAAATCATGACTGCAGAACTATTGCTTTGCCAGAAAAAGTGTACAAGAAGGTCTGCAGCAAATACACGGAAGGGAAGAAGCTTCATGTTGAGGGGTGGGGTGAACAAACAAGTCTGTGTTCATAGGAAACGGAGCTGCTTTGTGGAGAACGTGTTCCGTGGCATAGACAGCGTATTAATTGACCAGTTTGCAGTTGTGTATTTCTGTGTATTGGGAGAGGAGAGGCTTTTAGTTGTTCACTATGAGGATATCAGCTGTACCAAAACTGCACAATGACAGTTGCTGTTTCATTTTCTTTTGCAAATTCTAATCTTTGAAAAGGAGTTTGAGAACATCAGGTACAAGATCTCCTAAATAATCAGTAACTGCTTTTCTCACCCAGTTGTGATTTGCACAGTGATTTCTGGAATATGACTGTGAATGTGGTTCCTGAAGATGCTGAGGTTTGGTTTGGGAATAGCAAGTTAACATTGCAAAATCAGTTCATAGATGGCTTATACAAGGCCTTGAGGATGGTATCTGTTTGCAGCCAAGGTGTGGAACCTGAAAAGGGTAGTGAAACTTTTTTTTTTTTAATTATCTTTTCCGTTTCAGCTTTCTACACTGTACTTTGTAGTCGTTTTAGATATTTATATACACACACACATATATACCTTATTAAAGACTGTGCATCACCGCTGGTGACACCCACATTTCACTGAGAGAGGAGTAATGTGGAGTTCAGGCAGGTGTTAGATAATGGGTGTTGGGGAAGCAGGTGGCACAGATGATTCAAGTAGCAGATTCGATCTGTCACTGCCTAAATTTGCAGTTTCAAGGGTGCTGTTAAATACTTGGCTCCTCCTAGGTAAGTATGACAGAAGTGACTGGACTACTTTTCCTCAATTTTTGCTTGGGTACAGAACGTGACCTTTTATTTCTGACGCAAATGTACTATTAGTCATGTTTGTCGTATCAGTTGAGGCTGTTGCGGTACATTGTGTATGGGGTTAAACCTTACAGTGTTTGAAAGCTGAAGCTGGTGTGATATCACAAAACTGATTTATCAGGTACTGCGTCTTGTCTTGATTACTCAGCACCTAAACTCATTCACCTGTCTTGGCTGTCTCTCAGTTTCTAGATGGAGATTAGCATCTTGGTTTTCATTTCTAAACCAGAATGTGGCTGGGGCAAAGGCTGATCAAATGATTGCTCTTTCGCATGAAATGACCCCTTTTGGTGAAAATGAAGGCACACTGAAGAGATAGTGAATGTACTGATCTTTTTAGAGTGGTCTCTTTGGTTGGACCTGTGAGAATTATGCTGGGCTGCATTATATGTCAAGTAATTCAGAATACTTCAGATCCCTTTTTGCTGATGGTGGAGTTTGGGCTTTTTAGTGAGTTTAGCTATCCTGCTGAGTTCATTGCTGAATTATGTTGGTGAAATAATACTGATATCCTTTTCAGAATTTTAATTATCATTACTAATTATTTTAACTACCAGTTATTAATTACTAAACACCTGTCTTGTTCATCTTTGTGTCTAACAATGCTTTATGATCTATTAATGGCTTTTATTATTTGCTTGAGCCATAATATTTTTACCTGGATATTTGGGCCCAGTTAATCTTATGCCTGCAGATGCTAAAATTATACATTTAACTTCAACTTTTTGAACTTACACGTGGAAAGCACCATGTACTTCACTCTAATTGTGGTAATTTATGTTACGTTGCTGTTCTTTTGACAAAGTCTTAAGAATGTGAGACAGCTTATTTTCTGTATTGTTCATGGATCATGCTTGTTGTGCTTGACTTTATCACGCAGTTGTTTTGTTACAAACCTTTTTTGTTTCTTTTCTTCTCTAGATTTGAACTTTCTGACTCCAATCTCACTACCCAAAAGCCTCTTGGAATTGCTGCACTGTCCCTTGGGACACTGCCACCGCTGCAGCCAGCCCATGTTTACCATTGTCTACCCAAAGCTCTTTCCCTTGAGGGAAACCCCAATGGCAGGATTGCATCAAGGGTAATTATACAGGAAATTACACTGGGGTTTCATTTAGGAAGAAAAACACCTTATGGAACAAAGCATAATTCTTAAGGATTTTTTTTTTTTAAACTTAGCAGCCTTTCAAATCTAAAGCCCCTGTCCTATGATTGCATATGAAAGTTGACAAATCTTTTCTTTTACATACATGTGTATTTATTAATATAAGACAACCAGCATAATGCTGTTAGGCTGTTTAACACAGGCTATCACACTTGCCTCTTTCAGGCCGCTGTGTGATAGTGGAGGGTTTCAAAATGATGGGATTGACTTGGCTGTGGTGGCATAGCACATGCACGGCACTTCTGTGCCTTGGGAAGCAAATACTGCCTAACACCAATACTTCACCTGATGATCTCAACCCCGACTTCAGGAGGATGCCACTGCCAAATAGAAGTGCTGTAGGATTAAAGGCAGAAAAAAACTCTAAAGCCAGAGCTTAATTAAAATGTTCTGTGGTAAAATACTCTTGTTTTTCTTTCCATGCTAATTAACTTGAGATATGCTGTGGAAACATTCCTACATTGTAACATACGCTTCATAGCAATACGTCTCTTTAAACAGTTGTGTGTCCGCAGGATTCACAAGTCAAGCATGGTACAGTCATAGAAGGGACTCAAAACTGGGAGGTGGTTCAGGGAGTATTGCCCTCATGTAGATAAAGATTTAAAATACCTTTAAGGTGAGCACTAATCATTTTTCAGTGGTTCTTTGCCTAACCCCTATGAATCTGTAGCCTACCATGAGCTATAACATCAACAAATTCACTTTCTGCAATGGAAGAATATAATCAGAGAAATTTCAGCTGGTTCTACTAAGACAAAAGTACAGTACTGTTTGTAACTAATAAAGAAAGTTTATGGAAAAGTAATTTGCAGTTAAGTAAATCCAATGCTCAGGTGCTTTTTAGAGAATTCATGTCAAACCATTAGTTGCAAAGCATCTGCTTAAAGGTGGGGAGCAGAAAAGTGCTCTAAAAAGCAATGTTTCAGAAATTACTTGTTGGTATATATAATGCACAAGGATGCTACTTAGTTCTTGTCCTGCTGAAACCCTCGATTTGACAGCTAACTTCTGTAAGAATACGAAACTGCTTTTCAATAGATAGATCTTATAAAAAATAAAAAAGAGGCTAATTGGTGATTCAGGTTGATGGTACCTATTTTCACAGCTGTATCACAGGTTATTTTGCTGTGAGTTTTTGACATAAGAGGTATCTGATTTGTAAGCAATTCAACTTTATGAAATGAAAACAACTTAGGTATGCAAAATCAGGACAGGAACCAGAATGCTGCATAAATGTTATATTGGAAAAGTCATCTTTCTTAGAAAGATCTGGTTGTGACGATTGCATACTTCAACTTGCCATTCTGTTACGCTTCAGTCATATGTTGAAATTCAATGGATTTCATGTTGAATGAAATAAATTACTTTCACATTACAGTCATTATATTCAGGGTGGCATAAGATGTTATAATCATGCTAGAAAGAATTTCATTCAAGCCTTTAGCTCCATTAGAATGGTATCACTTTCTAAGCAAGTGTTGCAAAACTACTTGGTGGTCACTAAATCCTTATATTATCAAAAATAACCCAACAATGGGAGAGTTTGGACTAGAGGCCTCTACTTTCTAAGTAATTGCTAAGCATTGCTCGTTGTAGAATGCTATGAGATGACAGACACATCAGGAGACAGCTTTGGGAATTATTAAAGTTATGACTCAACAAAAGCATATCTGAAGGCTATTTTAGAAGAACAGTATATTAACATCCTGAAATATATTGATGGAAACTATTTCTGCATGGTTTTCACTTATTTAAAAAGTGGTTATCATTCCCTCCCGTAGACAAGAATGTACTGCAAAATGTTCTGCAAAATGCCATGATGAATACAGTCTTAAGTAGCTGACATTTGATGCAAATCCAGAGAAAATAATATCTGAGCAGAGAAGCCCATCATCCTTATCTCTGTAGCTTGTGCACTTGACGTCGTAAGATTATGTGGAATTGTAGAGGTGCGATAGCTGGTTTAGAGAGACGTGAAGGACAGGGTTTCTGTTCTAAAGAGCTTACAGTGACCATGAAAACACAGAGAGTAGTGATCCTGAACATTTGAACAGCGCTGATTAGCACATGCCACATCCATGCCAGTAACTTATGTCTGCATTTCCTTATCATGTGCTGTATCCTCTTATAGGAAAGGATATTTCAGTGTTGAACTGGATTTCTGTATCTGAAAAAGCAGAGGTGACATGAGCCCTGGGTAAAGTGGGATTTCTCAGTTAGCAGAAACCAGATCTTAGGATTTTTAAAGCGGGTATCTAGGTCCCTGCCGGGACGGGGGCAGGAGGAGGGTCAATGTGAGCACAGCCAGGGCAGTGTCACACTTTCAAGTTACGCCCCCCGCTGTAGTACCGGGCACAAAGCGACAGCCCTGCGGGTCAATCGGCCTTTCTGAAGATCTGGGCCCAGCTCGTTCACTCAGCTGAGCCAAAGGAGGTCACTGGACTTCAGTCATTTCATGCATACAAACAGTAATTTAAGAAACACATGAGCAAAGCTGGAGCAAAGAGTTGCCCGGCTATTTTCCTTTTAGCTGTTAAACCTACTGGCTATAACACCCAGCCACACCCTCTGCAGAAAGAAAAACCACATGCTGCTGCTTTAAACCTAATACATAAGAAACCAGGAAGGTTTTTGAGAACCCCTGCAATGTTTCCCTGCCTTTGTATCAGGCACTGATTATAGAGCAAGTGAACCTGCTTTTTCTGAAGTGTCCAGATCGGCTAATCCTGTATTTTACAAATCAGCACATTGTCTGCTGTGTAATGGGGCCAGGAGCTTTAATCTTTACTGACAACTGTCCCCCCCCCCTTTATTTTTTCTTTTCTAGGAGGACAACTGTTAGTTTTGTGGCATACTGCTGCTCCACCCAGTGTCTGCAGACTTTTGACCTACTGAGTTGATAAACATGTAAAACTACTCAGGAGTGCTGCCAGTTTAAAGCTGCATTAGACGTCGTATCCCCTTGGTACTGGAATTCTGTGTGTGCGCGTGTGCCAAGGCAGAAGTGCCCAGTCGGGAACAGTAAGAGGCACTTAAATCCTGCCCTATCAGGTTTGGATGAACTGGAGAAACTTTTCGGAAGTGTAAATACCGAGCCTTTAAAAGTATTAACTTCTCTCTCCTCCAAGACAGCGTACAAACCAAACAAATTCACAAGCTCTGACTTCAGGATTTCCAGTATTTTTCAAATGCGGCTGTCTTCACGTTGGCCCGTTGCATCACTTGAGGCTGTTTTCATTCTTTTAACGGGGGGAAAAAAGGTCCAGTTATGACAAACTGGTTTTCACTTATTCCCCCTCATACTCATCACCCCTACAGCAGGATTCAGATGTATAGATCTGAGCCTACAGAAACCTTTGATGGATGCCAGTGACTTTCCCATAGAATTTAGCTTTATTTTCTCCCTCACATCTGAGTATTTTCCCCAGTGGAGTTATCCCAGTTTTATACCAGGTCTTTGACAGTTAACTGTGCTTTAAATCCACATGTTAAAAGCAGATCTTTCTTTCTGGTGTCATTAGAAGCACCACGGATTTAGTTGGAGTAACTAAGTTATGTTTGGAGACTAAGGATCCAGTTTCGGTAAGGGAGACCGGTACTGATATCTGCACTGAGTGCTCTCGCTGCAGCGTGTTTGAGGGTGTACTGTCTTTATTTTCATTGCCTGAGTGTTATATTTTTAAAAACACTTCCCCTTTTGCTTCTTTCAGTTCTTCAGGAAGAAAATGACTTTAAGTACAAATTTCACTTGGGGGGAAAAAAAAGCTAGGAATATGATAGTAATATTTATCTATATTTATTATATTTTTACAATTGCGGACTGTAGATCTGCAGAGAGTTGGTTTTCACCTTTTTCTATATTCAGCATTTGGCTGACTTGTGATAGTGTGTCAGTGGAGTGTGTTAACCTCAGAGACGGCTGGAAATCCGGGGTGGGGAGGTATGTGCATCTCCACGCTTAGGTAAATATGCATATATTGTTATCTTCACAGAAGGGCTGTAAGATTTGTTTTCATATATTAATGGCAGATGTAGCGCAAGTTTCCACTATCGTATTTTTGGGAGTCCTTTTTTGTTAGATCTTGTTCATTTTAAATAAAGGACAATGGGTGGAAAAAAAAAGGGCCTAAAATGTCTGCATGACTTAAAATTTCAATTTTACCCTGAAACAATTTATACAAAATTATCCCCTCTTGACTTGTTTTGGAATATACCATTTTAAAAATACAATGTGTTTTTTTCTTTTTTACTTTCTATTTCTTAGATATAAACTACTTGTTGATTTGGCACAGTGTGCTGCTCTGTGCAGTAGGTACTTAAAAGCTGAAACAGGAATGAATGAATCAGTTTGTTATAAAAATGGCAAGATAAAGAGACTTATTTGGTAGTGCATTAGCATATGTTGTGGTGAGGTGTACATACTTGGAAGGGAGGAGGCACTAAAACATTTTCCTTTTGCCAAAGAAGCATTTGTCCCCGCTGCAGGCTTCCTGGCATCTCTTCAATAAATAGAGTATCTTAAGAGCTTAAGAGAGTACCAAAAAGGCAGGTTTTGAGAGCAGAATTTTTAGGTTGTGCATGTCACTTGTAAAAGCTTTGCTGGTTTCATTGGGTTGGTTTTAGGGAGTTGAATTAGCATTAAGAAATGTAAAATTGTTCAGGAATGCCAGTATCATCCACTGTTTAAGAATTGTGAAACTTTCTAAAATAAATCCCATTTATTAAATCCGCCTTGCAGTAGGGGAAAGAGCCATGTCCGAGCAGACTTCGGACTATTGGATTTCTGACTCTGTCATTCCACTGATTGGTTTCTGTATCGATAATCCCACCAGGCCTTCCCACCCAGCGGGATTTACCGCTGAAGCAGCAAAATGAATCTTCAGCTTTTTCTTCGGCACTACACAGCTGAGATGTAAATCACCCATGTACAATTATACTTGTTTCAGAAATGTACAAGTGTAGTAGAGAATCCATTTTTTTGATGGATAAGGCAACTATGATAGTGTTACAAATAGTATTTTTTGATACAATACTCTGATCAGGAGTTTTCAGTATTATTTTTGCTGTGGCTTGCTCTGTTGTCTTTGAAGGAGATGTTTTGTTGGAAGTTTTTGTCCTTTTGTTTTTTTAGCAGCTTACAGACTTCGAAGCACAGATTATTTCTGAATTCAATCTATAAGGGTTATTTTGGAGCTAAATCTCTTGATCAGCTAAAAGGCATTGACATTTGTTTCGTTAGGAATCAGATGGTAAGAATGGAGCTTGATCTTTTGAATTACTACTATTCAAGTTTTATTTTCTTTTTTCATCCTATAATTGAATAATTTTTTTTATTGAGTTCATACCAGTCTCTTTATTATTGTCTACAAGTGCAGTTCAGAAATTTAGTCAGTTCTATAAGCAGGATGAATCTTAACTAACATTTTAATAGATGATATTTCAAGAATGGAATGTTTAGTGAATAAGTGACTTAAATACGCAATGAAGCTGAAATGTCATACGCTATTTTTATAAAACAAGGAAGAGGAAAGCCAATAGATAGACTGAAAATGCAGCTTAAATTCATGTTTCTCTGATTTTTTTTTTTTTTATAGAAACAGTGTTTGTATTCATCTTTATCTTTGGTTGATATTGTTCTATTATAGATTAAAATAAATCCATTCTCACTTGTCCAAACTTTTCTAAAGTTGTTCTACTGTAAGAGTATTTCATAAGTAGCTGACATGATGAGAGCCAGCTCTGCAGGCTCACAGGAGAGAGGGAGCTTCTTGCTGATTGAACCGTGCATCACTTGTTTTTCACTATGAGGTGTTGCAATACTTGGACTTCTCTTTAACGCATATATTTCTAGGTGATTTTTGATTGCTTGCTCTTGTTCATCAGGTTAGTTCACACTGAGTTAAAATTTTCCTTGTACTGCGAAAAAGTCTGGTTTCATCAGTTGAAAAAAATTACCATTTTAAAAGGGGTTTTGATCGTAAAAAGAGATCTTAACTCTTTGCTTAGGGTGGGAGCAGGAGAAGTTTCACATTTTTTTTTTCTAGGCAGTATAACGAGAGAGGTACAGGAGAGAAATGAGGGAAAGTAAGTCTTCAACCCATTGATGTTGCTATAATTTTTTTTTCCGAGTAAATATTAACTTCTGATGCAATTAGGGGGCACAGCATAACTTTTGTTTATGTTGTGATACCAAGCACCATATTAATAAAATTGGGACCCTACTGCTTATAGAAATAGCTTTTTGTTCTGCCACAAAGGAACCAGAGGAATCTCTGGATTTGTTTAAAAATCCTGCGCGAGAGGTTTTACCGCGGCCACCGTTAGGTTTGGAACACTTCTTGGGAGCCTTCCTGTGACTCCCCGGGACGATCAGAAATACAAATGTCCTTTCCTGTGTGAAGAACAAGGTCTAATATCAAGAAGTTCATATTGTTCTGGTTTGGCCTGATCGTTCTCTTGGGCTCTTACTGAAGTTCATGACAAACCTTCTGTTTACTTCATTGTGGTGAGGTTAAGATCTTTCACTGAGCAGAGCGGAGCTGTTCATTGCCAAGTTGGCTTCAATTCTTATATATCAAATTCTGCTGAATCCCTTTTTCTGGCACGAAGGGAGGATGAGACTGTGGTGACATCCGTGTGGCGACAGCGTGTCAGGTTCTACTGACATCCCGGCCGAGCTGACAACTGGAGGATGACAAACCTTTCACCAGAGAGGATGACTTTTCTGTGGAGGCCACTGCAGCCCCATCAGAGCACCACTGATAACAGAACAACTTTGGCTTGATGTCAGTGGAGGTTGGATCAAGTTTTAACTGATGAGAGAGAAGAATGTGTTTTACCCTTTTTGTATTTCTTGCAAAAACTGGAACAATGATGTTGAAGTCCATGCCTGCTGCTAGGCAGCCTTTCTATCTGCAGCTGAATTTACGTAATTCCAAGATATAACTATCTTTGCCTCTTACCTCCCTCTTAATACTACTCACGTTGTTGCAAAATGTTGTAGTTAACTTGAGATAGAAGAGGCTGAGTAAATTGAATCCAGAGTTTTTATTACTTTTTGTATTACAGACCTATTTTGTAAGAGACCAAAGGTCTGGTGGAAAGAAATAGCAAGGTTCATGTGAAGTCTTCATTACTTTTGCTTTTATGTGCCCTTCTTTGGATTACAACTTGGACTTGGATTACAATTAAGTTTGTTCTATGTCTGTTGAAAGCAAACGTGTATTGCTTTTTTGCTCTGTATTAACCAAATGTCACTTGGTGTGAAGGTGAGCTTGCTAGATGTTTTATTTAAAGTTAGTGGTGCAATTTATTGTATGTGCTTGTTAATAAACTATATTTTTTGATAGAATTACACTTCATTAAAGTTAACTAAATTCTTACTCCTGGGGCTATTAAGCTATGATAAATGTAGCATTTCATTTATATTTCAGTTCATTTGCGCAGCAAATAGCTATTAATATGTCTCTTGTCCCAAGGCTGAAGAGGTGGGGTGAAGACACTTCTTAAAACACCACCAAGCCAAACCCAGTTTGCTTAATCCCTTTGTCTCAGACAGTGTAGTTCACCAGAGATTGCACAACAGGAACAAAACCCATATGGAAACGTTACTTTAGACCCTTCTATGGATTGACCAAAAGAAAAGAAACTTTCAATAGGGCTGTCTTATGTGCCACCGTGATAGTCCCTAGATGTGACTGTGGTTCATGTATTATTTACTAAGCAGCATTCAGCAGCTTTTTCCCCTGATCCAACAGATACCATAGGAACAAGGCTGCCAAAAATAAGTAGTAATTAAGCATCTGTTTTTCCAGTTATTTCACTCCTTACTGTGCAGCATTTTGCTTCAGTCAAAGCTGCTACTCTCTTCTGATGAGTTCTTTGAGTTGAATTATTGTATGTGTTTTGGGTGAATATGAGCATTCTTAAATGAGACCTACGTTGGCCAAGGTGACTCTGAACATCAGTTACAATGGATGCCTTGGAGGGTTTAGACATCTTTCAGACTTCCCTGGTGCTTGTTTGCTAGTGAGTTTACAATGACTTGCTTTTTTAGGACTGTACAAATGACAACATAAATTTTCCTACCCTTGCAGCATCGGTAACCTCGGTTTTCGAGCTGCAGGAGGAGGTTGCGAGTCCCTCAATAACTGAGATGGAGGGGGAGAACAACCCTTCACCTGTATCTTTTACCAACCGCTGCTGTGTCCCTTATGAATTAGAAAGAAACAAATGGGAAGAGCTTAACATCCTTTTCCTTTGCAATTAAAAGTACTTGGCATAAATGCAAGCGAAGTGGAAACTTCACGGGCTGAATAATGCTATTGTGTGCAGGAAATGAGAGGAGCTGAGATCTCGCTTGGAAAGGCACTGGATGTTTTGTGACTTCTAAGCCAAGATTTAGGGCTGTTCTATGTGCTGACATTTTGGGAACTTGAGAGCCGAATTGAACTACTGCATCTGTATCTTCCAACTTCAGTGATCACTTAGTATTACAGTAGATCCCTCTCTATTCCACACTGAAGAATCTTACCAGTATTCCCCTTATGTGGCTCAAGGAGCCTGCGAGTGGCCATTTATAATGATTTGATCTCTGCTACTTCACCAAGGAAGAAAGCAAGAGATAACCAGATGCTTTCTCTATCTTTTGACATTTTAAGTAATTTTTTCAGCACCCATTATGCCCTTCAGACATCCCCTGCTCCCAGGCAAAAGACCTTGACACATCTGTGAGAAATCTTGAGTCTCAAGAACTAAAGCAGTTCTGTTGTTGGAGGTGCTGAAGTGATTTCACTTTCTGATGATGCCTTCCAAGTGGCAATCAAGGACTCATTTCTCAAGTACCCTGATGCTCTTCTGTATGTTCATGAGGAATGTAAATATTGACTGGCTCTTTCTGTCAAAGAAAGCTGTCAGTCATGGGTGGCTGTTCTGTTGCTAAATACAACTACAACTGTGGTATGAGGACTGGAGCCTTGAAGGTGTTCTGCTGTCATTGTCTGTGAACCTCATGAAGTTACAAGGCTTAACTTTTTTTTTTTCCTTCAGATCAATGGAGAAAGCTTTCGTGTAATGTAAAATGTGATGCTGAGTTTGTGTATTGATTGGTGCTATGAATGTGCTCTAAGTGCACTTCTGTAACAGCGAATCAAGCTATTCTGGTACGAAAGCAAAAAATGCATTGTTAAATTCCAATTTGGTGCAACTAAGGTCCACTGGAAGACTAGTGCTCTGTTTAAGAATGAGAAACCGCTACGGTACATAATCTATGGTAAAATAGAGATATGGTCTGAAGATAACTGGTGACATTGCCTAGATCTTACGAAAAATATGTTTAAAAAGATAATCAGTGTTCCTTCTAGGAGCAAGTATTAACTAAGGGTGGCACTGAATGTGCCCTGTTCTGCTTTTTGTGATCCACTTTCTGGCTTCTAGAATTCTGCGCTTGTAGCTATTACGTCAATATTATTATGTTTCCTTTATACTTTAGAATTTTAACCATTGATTTTTATTGTTAAAGCAATTAGAAGAATCAAGCTTAATATTTTTGAGTCAATTTGTGATAACTCTGATTGCTTCACTGGCACTGAAGTTTTGAAACAGCCTGAGCATGGACTTGAATTTGGCTGCTTTTTCTTCTGCCCTGTCTCTGTTGGCTCTCTAATTTCATTTTACAAAAAGCCAAATCAATGTAGATTATACAGGAAGAGGAGAATTACCAAGAAAAACAGCTTTAACTTTCTTCAGAAAGCCTATCTTGGAATAGGGCTGGCAAGTTCTCCAAACGAATTCGAGGTAAGTGCTCCTTTCAGAGTAGGATTAAAAGCAGTGAGTTGTCCAGGCAGTAAACCCCATGTCTGAAAGGACCAGGATTCATTAGTCTGTATAGTCACACCTTACTGTTCTGTATCTTTGTTTCTATAAAAACTGAGTAATTGCCACGATGGGGAGTTAGTTTGTATCTTACATCTTTGTAGAATTAAGATTGATTTTTATACTTCTATTGATATGCTCGTTAGTTTCGCAGTTTAATACTTCTTTTGTTTCTCCTCCTGTATAGTTGCAAATAACAGCCCTTCTTTCCTTTCTCAGTGCTCACTCCTGGCTAGAAAATGTTGCTGTATTCTCTGCTCAGTACAGGAACTCTTGCTGTGGTCCCACTGTCACTAACGTGAAAGCATCACCTGTGCGTTACCTGCACAGTGACACAGGTTTGTTCTTTAGCAGGCAAAAGCACCTAGTCATGTTTCTGTAAAATTATCCAGATCACAAATATGCATTCTATTCTTGGCTGCAGATAAATAACTTAAATTAATGGATTCCTTTATATTAAATCAGTACTTCATATCAGATTTTTAGATCTAGCGGTATGTAATCCTGACTCTAAAGCCAGGATGTTATGAAACATGGGGGCTTGAATTTCTCCAGTAGCTCTATCTAAACTGTAGCCAAACTTCTATCTGATTCCTATAAGGATACTTGGGAGCAGGTTTGAATTGAACACCTCTTTTTAATTATCTCTTTTTTCCCTCCTCCCTCAAGGAAGCTCAAACGGTGCAGAACTGGTCCCCACCAGACAGACGGTTCTTTCCAGGTCAGTGCTGAGCCCGTTCCCTCCCAGCTCCCGCTGTCTGACACCCCTGCCCCGCTCACTGCTCTCTGGCCCCAAGCTGCAAAGATGAAAAATATTGATTCCAGTCCGTCTCATTGAAATATTATCGCGAGGTGTTCACAGACATGCTTGGACTAGTCCTTACTTACAGGAACATTTATCCAGGGGGATCTAGTGTGTTTTGTAGCAAGAAGCTGCAAGAGAGAGAATGAATTTACTGTTTTCATTTACAGTCAGTAGCCTGAGACCTTGCTGTGGCTTTAGCTATTCTTGATTAATTTCATATGTGAATGCTCCTATTCCAGAATAAAAGTGCCTTGTTATGAAAGAATTTAATTCCTTTAATTGCATTTGGGAATAAGCACATCCACACACCTGGTGTTTAAATCAGAGACAGCTATTTCTCTATGAATTTACACCCTGCTCTCTTCTGGATAAGATCTCACATGTATTATAGCTAAATCCTTGTATTCATTTAACAAGACCTGATTTATTGTTTAAACTTCTTCCTTTTGGGAAGTGTGTGGTTGGAAAATAAAAATTCTGCTTCCAAGGATAAGATTGGGGAGGGGGAAGAATATAAAAATTCTGAAAACAATTGGTTTGGAAACACTGCATTGGAAAACAGTTGTATGTCAGATCTTATTCTACTGATTTACTCAGAAACATCTGTCTTTTGACACTTCAAAACCAGTTTATTTTGATATAATATTTCAAATTGAGAAATACAGCTTCGAAACATGGCTTTGAACATTTAAGTTTTTTTGCGGTGAAAATGTCTTCTGTGTCTCCACCGTCACATTTTCTGATGCAAACACACGACTGGCAGGAAAGCTTTGGGCTGACTTTGCTATGCCCGGGTGTCGAGGTAAGAAGCTGTGCTCAGAATTCACTCTTACACAGCCCTCCTGGCTGGAGGTGGTTTGAGGTCTCTTGACACAACGTGAGGCTGCTGCAGGGTCTCAGCAACTGCTGTCACCTCCGTGTCCCTTGGGGGACCGGTGAGACAGGAACCGATGAGGGGATATATTCTCTCTGACCCATCCTCTGATTCTGACTCTGAAAAGCACAGTGTCCTTGGTTCTGCAGAGCAGCCTGGTGGGGACTGTGATGTGTTCCTCCTTGTTTTCTGTTTTCCAGTGTGAGTTGCTGCTCTGTTGCAGTGGTTTCATTTAAAGCTTACTGCTTTTTAGCTGCATGGATCTGGTTCAGAGGGTTCTTGCTTTCAAAGGAAGGTTGGGCACTTCCATCTTGCAGCATGAATGCGTAAGCACAGGGAAGAGCTTTCCTGAAGATGCATTACTAAGCTCTTTAAGATTTAATACTCTCTTGAAGTTCAAACCAGTGTAAGGGAAGGCTTAAGCAGCTTAATGGGTTAAAATGATCCGTGACTGTGTCCTTCAGACAGTTTAAAGACCCTGTGGCAACCCAACGGGCCACCTGTTCCTCTCCCAGACAAACAGGTTACCCTCCTGACCTTTATTCTGCCACCCTTCAGTTTTGCCTGGCCCAGCTCCACGTGTGGAGTGATTGTTCTGAAGTCTGTCATTGTTTAAAATGCCACTTGCCAGAGTTCAATGTGCACAGCTGCAACCTGAGCCCATCGCCGTGTGTTAATAAGACTAAAACTGTTGGACTGGCACCAAAAGATCTGCTTGCACTTGGCATGTCATAAATTAACATCATTCTTACCTGCCAGGGATGATTCACTGCTGGCTCAAAGAATATTTAAACTTTAGAGGATGCCAACAAACTGGGCGGTGGTTTGACCTGCCACGTGGCCCGAGACGGCTGCTTTTCCCTTGGCCCCCGCCTTCCCTCTGTTGCCATGTCGGGAAACAGAAGCTCTTTATGGCGTTATGAGAGCTCGTGTTTGTGTGCTGCCCTGGCCCTCCTGCCCCCAGCTGCCAAAGGGCTGGCCTGTTTGTGGGAAGATCCTCTTTGCCTTCCAAATTCCTAACTGGATTGTTACTGCCGGGTTTGGGAGTGGCTGTGGGGGGTTAATGCTCGACGAGGCTGCAGCCTGTCATTGCAGCAGCTTCAGGAGTCTTTCTTCCCACAAATCCTACCTACCCCACGCGGGCAGGCTCGTGAGGGCCTCTTAGCATCCCATAAATTCCATGGTAGAGGAGCACACTTGACCAACCAACAGCCCACAGCAGCTCGTGCCCATGCCAGGCGGCATAGGAGATGGAAAGGGATGTCCCACGTGGAAATGATGGAGATCGTGTTGCAGGGTTATATGCCAGAGGTTGAACGTGCTCCTTAGAGCCCAGACTCTTGGGCTCCAGCATCACAACAACTGGCCAGCAGTGGGTGCTGGTCTGTCCCGAGGTGGGGACGGTGCTGCTGTCACATTTATTCACTTGCTGCATCCAGGGAACTGCGCAGTGCTGCTGCAGTGCTGCCCTGGCAGCGGGGACAGTGCCCCTGGGCTGCTGCAGGGCAGAGGGAAGTAGGAGATAAGAAGGGACTGGATATAGTTAAGACATTTTTGCCCTTTCTCATTGAAGTCTGTGGATGGGGGAAGAAGGTAGGTATCTCCTGTGAACTGGGGAGGTATTAATGTATCTCCTTAGAGAGCCCAGGCCTTTTTATAATGATTCAAGGTTTTTCTCCTCACACTTTTCCCTCAAGGCTCATGTGTTCTTCATAAAATAATGTGAAGGCATAATGTGCTCCTTCAGTTAAAACTGCTCCTTTGCTTTCCGTGGTGTCTGCATTGCCTGTTTACCTTGGCTCATCCAAATCATTTGTTAAAAGCAAGTTTGCATAAGCAGTCCTGTGTGGACTTGGGACCCTTGAAGTCTTGCTGTAGACATCAGGAGGGACAGAAATGGACCCCACATCTGTCTGAGATGCCTTTGAATCTGATGGAAATCCAAAGCGTTGTATGGAACAGGGTGTAACCATGATTTGGTTAGGGGTAATTACGGTAGGCAATGCCAACAGCAGGCTGCAGTCCTTCTCATGTTCCCTACCACAACTCCACACAGGCTGGCAGTTTAACCCTCATGTAACTATTTCATTATAACGATATTCAATACCTTTTGTTTTCTTTTCCAGCAGGGAAAAAAAAAAAAAAAACAAAACAAAAACCCAAACAAACAAAACAAACAAAAATACAAAAAAAAAAAAAACCAACAAAACAAAACAACAAACAACAGAACAAAACCCACCCAACAGAACACAAATGGTCCACTATGTGTAGATCAGAAATGAGGAATCCTGGGAAGGGATCATCCTATTCAGCAGGACAGAGAGAAGACCTGACCTTGCAGCCCCAGGTCACCTAAAGACCCAATTCAGACCGCACTGTGCTCACCTCCTGCAGCAGCACCGCTGATGCACATTCAGAGCGGGAGCTGAGGTTAGATAGTGCCCAGGACAAGGACTGGAGCTCTGCTCAGCTTACAGGCACATGGCGATTGATGCCTAAGCTGCATAAAGGCTTGTGCTGCCTGTATTTTATTCTGCGGGTAGTGCGCGTTGTTGGGTTTTATTATTTTCTCTTTATGCAAGGCTAACATGGAGTGGAGAGCTGGTTGCTGGGCAGTGGGGACTGCAGTTGGTAATAAAGGTCTGTTTTCTCACTTTCTCTATTTTTGTCTCTGGGCAGGATGAGGCACATCAGGGGAAAATCTGACTTGAAACAGAAGCTCAATTTTAAGTTGGAGTTAGACAGTCCTGCCGAGAGAGGTTTGCTTACACCACAGCTGCCCGTCATCTCAGGGTATGTGGCTGTGACTCCTCACACAGTGGCAACCCCTGGGGTTCAGTTGGGTTGTGTAAAGTATTGTACCAAACCCCGATCCCCGCGTCAGCCTGTGAAGTGGTGTTGTGATGCCTGGCGAAGGATGTCTGCCTGATTGATTGTTCCCCAGCTCCCACAGGTCTTGTGACCACACTGAAAAGGTGACATGTATCCTCCTGTAATGAGGGAATGGTCTTTATCAGGCATTGGAGTCAGGATTCTTGGGCCATACAGCTTTTCTACCTGTTTGGGCCACCTACAGAAATTCTGTGTATCCTTTCATCACAGAGATGTTGCTTTGTGTTTGAGAGCTGGTGGTGGTCTGTTATTTGCAAAAGGATTTTTTGCTTGCAAGGAGAGTTTTGCAATCACCAAGTGAAAACTGCTGTTTGGAAGAACCCTGGGTTTGGTACAAACCTCTGAATCTCTCCAGGTGAGTCTGTTTTCAAACAAGGTCACCGGATATCTTCACATCTGCTCGGATGAGATGAATGAGTCCAGCTGGGCTGCATTTTGTGTATGCCCTCTCTAAAATGAACTGCAGAGCTGATAAATTCTTTACTCCTCGCCCCTGCCAAGGTCTGTGAATTACAGCTTCTTTCAGAGCCCAAGCTCAAAGCGCAGAGGCTGGACTGCCACAGCACCATGGCAAGTGTCAGCTGAGGGACAGGCTGTGACAAGCCTGGACATGTACTGGAGTCACTGCCCAGTCTGGGAGGGGGGACAACAGCCACACTGCTCCATGGACAGCACTGGGATGTTTCTGTCCTTGGCACTTCAGTTTGAGGAAAGGGACAATCAGTGCTCAGCGCTGCTGGAGGTGGAAGGAAGGATTTGCCCCCTCTGAATTGCTGGTTGGTGGACATCACAGCAAGAGTCTGTAGCTGATATAACTGGATTTTGCTTTTTTGCTGGTATAAAGCAGATCAGAATCTGGTCTAGGGTGAGGGTGTTTGTGCTTTGGCAGTGGGTGTGAAAGGAGAAACTCCAGAGGGTTGGGCGGCAACACGCTAGTTCTGTTCTCTTCCGTAGATGGCCTTCCGGAGACACGCTGGGTGAGTGGAAAATGTAATGAAATTCCCAGAGCCTCCTGGTGCACTACCAAGGTATTTTTGCCAGCTTTCCAGCTCAAGATGTTGGTGCAGCTGGAGGGGCCAGCTCTGAAGATAGAGCTGATTGCAGGTTAACCCCCACCACAGCACGAGGATTTCTGAGAGAGATGTCGTCTTCACCTCTGAAATGGCACACGCTATAGCCACTGCTGCCTTTGGGGTAAAATCAGCTGAGTAAAGGACTCAAAGTACATCACGCTCTTTTCAAACAGCCTTTCTTTTTTGAAAGCTCATTTGTTTATTCTGGTTTGCAAACTGAGCAGTACAGACAGCAGTAAAAATGTGATGCATCCCAAATTCTAGCTGTGAGGATGGGTTTCATGACCGCTGCAGTCTGCGCAAGGTCTTTTAGATCCAAACCATGTGTGGGGCTTAGAGTATGCAAACTATTCCTGTTGTCTTAAAGATTTACCAGGGAGTGGGGCCTTAATGCGCCAGAATCTGTAAGAAAAGAGAGACCTGCACCACTGACAGTCCTGAGGGTCTTGTTTTAAGCTTCTATTGAATAGATTGATCATTGTCCTGCAGCATTTAGCGGCAGAGAAAAAAGCAGGCAGGGGGTTTAACAAGTGTCTCATATGGTTTGTGTTGTCTCTGCTCTGCTGAACCTTCCTTTCTGCTCACACAGCAGGGTTTTTCTTTGCCTCTGTTTCCTTTGTGCAGATGGTAGCAATAGGTTTCGTTTCCCCCCCAGCCGTCAAATTAACAGCCTTGGCAAGCTTTCGTTTGCTGGCTAGTTTTGGGTGGTGCTGGAGGATTGCTCCACTCAGTACATTTCCAAGACTGGCTTTTTAACCCAAGCTCTATAAAAATAAACTTTTTTGTTGTTGTTTATTTGTTTGAGAGAAGGGACCTTGGGAAAGCAGATATAAAATTTGCTCTGACTATATTTTGTCCGCTGAAGGAGTTGGCTTTGAGTTGCATTAGAATAGCAGATTGGCTTCTTGCACAAATCTCCCACAAGCAATGGGCTGATTTGGGAAAAGCTGGTGGGCAGAGGTACTGGAAACAATCTTCTGTTGTGTTAAAGCATCTGCAGGAGGGACTAATGAAAACTCTGGCATCATATCTCCAAACTCCACAGCAAAGCTTTCCAATCCATCCAGTTGCACTGATCGGCTTCAGAATACAAGAATATCCTGAGCTTGTGAATTTGCAATGTGATTTTCTCTTATTTTCCCCAGTCACAGTAATCCAATACAATATCAAAGAGCAATTGTAGAATGACAACCCCTCACCATTTTCCAGCGGCTCTAGTAGCAATATTCAGCTTACAGAGAAATTAGTGGTCTGAACTGCTTCAGTGATACAGACGCCGGTGCAAGGGGATCCTAACCAGAAACAGGTGAAGAATCACCATCTTTCTTTTATAAATATAACAACCCAACCCAAAGGAAGACACGGGCAGAAGGTTTCATAAACCTTTACAGAAAGCCCATGGGATGGCCATAAACTGAGGCAAGCACTCCTGAGTCCTTATGCCTTCACTATTCTGTGTTATATATAAAAAATATAGTGTGTGTGTATATATATATATATAATAGATACAGTTCATATGCTAAGGGAGGTTAGCACAAATTTAAAGTTCTTTCATTGCCTGCCTACATGCCTTTCTAACTCAAAAAGCTTTGCTCTTGGCATCTTGCTGTAGTACAGCAGCATGTGTGGGCACATTAGGTTGGCAGCTTTGTGCATACTTGGTGAATCTTCACCTTTTGGGGTTTGGTTTGCTTTGCTTTGTGGCAGAGACGTGTAACATGCTAGAGACTGCAGGACCCAGGCTTTTGGCTATCTCCTCGATCTTGAGGATGTAGTTTGAAATGTTCACTTGTTGGGTGTTTCATTTAAACTTGGTTCTACTTGAAAAAGAACCTGTATATCCAACATGCTGCCATGCCAGGAACAACAAAAGACACAGAGCCACTGCTCAGCCTTGCATTTGTTTCTCACATGTGTTCCAGGACTGCTTTCCTCAAACCTCCTCACTGGTTGTTTTCATCTGTTGTTAGAGCCGTATGTCTCCAAAGGAAGGACCAGCTCTGCCATTTGAACAATCCTCCTCCATCTGCTGCTCCTGCTCCCGTTGCTGAAGCCGTGTGTGAAGTGGCACCTCGGTGGCATCAGTCTGTCTGTCATTGCTTGTGTGTTTCCAATAACCTGTGCTAGGTGAGGTCATCATAAATATGCATTTTGGTGCTGGGCTTCAATGGTTTAAGTTTGTTAGGAATAAGAGCACTGCCATCGGCAACAGGATGAAAATTCACTGAGCATTCAGACCTGCTGTTCTTGGGGAAACAGGGAACTGCTGCGTCTGTGAGTTGGCTTCCAGACGTGGGCTTTACAAGCCTGCCCTCACCGTGAGGGATAAGACCAGCGACAAGATCTAGTCAGATCTGTTCCATAGTTTCAGCTCTCTGTAGGCTAAACCTATACTCTAGGTTTAATTCCCACCTTCAGCTAGACTTCTATTTTAGTGGAACCGATAGTCTGCACAGCTGGCCTCAGATTTCCTGGTGGTAATGCAAAAAGGAGTCAGAGATGCTTGTGAAGTTTTCTGTCTTTATCAATGTGCAATATTCAGGGTAAAACCAGGCATCTCAGAGAGCACCAGATGGGCCAGAAGGTCTCCTTTGCACTGTGTGGGGTTTTATTGAGATGGATGTGGACTGCACAGCCTGGAACACAAGTTGTTTGTTTTAATTTACAAATTAAAAATAAAACCATGTTTATTTGCATCATTTGAGGGGTCTTTTTCTCACAGCTGCTTGAGAAGTGAGATCTGGCTGCCAAGTAAAATAAGGTTTAATGTTACAATGTGCGCTGGGAAGGGCAGAGCTGGTAATTATTCTGCGAGCAGCAAGACACTAGTAGGTACAATATATAGAAATCCTTGTGAAGCGCAGAGCTCGGCTCTGGCTTGTGGCAGATATGGGACTGAGCTGCAGGAAGGTGTTGCAAAGCGGCAGCCACCTACAGCGAGTAACCCCTGTGACCATGTAGGTGAGGACACCGCATCTTCAGGGAGGCTCTGAGGAGCAGTTCTCTCTGGCCACACGCTCCCAGCCAGCCCATGTCTAGCATTTCTGTTATGGAAAGCTGGTCGGGAGATGGCCAGAATCCCTCGTTTCCTTTTAGTCCTCTCTTGTCGAGCTCTGTGCTGCTGGAAAACACGCTTGTTGTGTTGGGCAGTGGTTTGCTCCTGCAAATTGTTGAGGAGAAAGCTCATCTTCCCAGGTCTGCTTTCTCCAGTCGGCTGTGGGGATGTGCACAGGCTGTGAGGTCTGCGTGAGCTCGGTGTGGGGAGCACTCTTTGCTTGTGAGATCCCCACAAGCCTGCAGGGAGGACACTTGTCAGATGGGGCTCTGGGTTTTTTCATCTCTGTTTGATGCCGATGAAGCGGTCTGCGGGGCAGCGATGGCTGGTGTGGGCTCAGCTGTGCTTCATCTGACTCATCTGGTACAGTGGAATAAATGACCAGGATCTAAATGTTGTTTTACTGTGGCTGAATCTCAAAACCCAAATAACAGTGCAGTGTGGTGCTAGGTACGCTATCCATTTACAGAGACTTCTCCTGCCTTTAGGGGATAAACACAGGAAAAAGAGAGTAGGCAAGGCAGGGGAGGCTCAGAGAGGCTGGACCGCTTGACAGCTACATGCAGGGGCAGGAGTTCAAGTCAGATCTTTTGACGCCTACCAGGAAGGCTGTCTTTCCCCTTGTTAACAGCAAGGAAACATGGAGGAGCCTGACGGATAGCCCAGATCACATGGAGGCAGTGTCCTCTCAAACTGCCATGGGTCTCAGGCTTGTTGTGTTGCCTGGGCTGAATGAGCCCTGCTCAGCTCGGGATTTCGCTGTGACCAGAATTTAACAAGGCACTTTACAATGGGTTTGACACTGTTTGGGTAGATGAAGCTGGCTCAAAAAGCATCCACCCACTTGCAAAACAATGCCTCGGGCTCCAAACGCATTAAACTGTTGCTCTGCTGCCTACATGCAGCTTTCCAGGTGGAGCCTGGTTTTGATGTTATCCATCTGCCTTGATAGCTTGTGTGCCGGCTAACTCTGACTCCACCTCTCATCTCTTCTGTCTATAATTTGTATTCTAATTTTTGGGAGCCTGCTCGTTGCGAAGTCTTGCACAGACAAAGAACGGTCTTCATTTCTGAAAGTGTTTCTGCCCTTCTCATTGATCAGTCAGCCAAAAACAGGAGCAAGACTTCAATAAAAAACTGAAGGACACTGAATGTATTTGTTGGAAAACTGAGTCCGGTTAAGCACTCATCTCATTTACAAGGATGCTAAGGTGGTCATGTTAATTGCAAATTCTATCCCTGTTTTTTTTTAAGAACTGGTGATTTGGTGCTAGATTTGACTTATTGGAATTGCAGAGACAAGATTTAAGTTCAGTTTGATGCGATGGATATTCCAATTCTGAGTGAAGCTTTTTAGAAAAAAACAATGATTATCCACCAACAGCTACTTTCCTTTTTTAACCTGGAGCATATAATCTTCCTTGGAACTCTTCTCAAGCACCAGAAGGGTGAAGAGGTGGATATTGTGGGTTAGCACAATTGGGGGCAAGGTTCATGGTTTTTTAGTCTTTACTAATGCAGATTAACATGTATATATGTTGAAACTTACAGTGGGTAAAGAACCAACAGCTACCTGCCATGCTGCCGCAGTTGGCTGTGGAATGGCCCAAACACAGAAAAGTTTTTTTAAAAAAAGAAAAAAAAAAAAAGAGGAAAAAAAAGTAGCTGTCTTCAAGTATGTCTGAAATAATGAAAAGAGCTGATGTGCAAAGCGATTAAGAGATCTTTGAGGATCAAAAGCCTTGATTCAGTTTTGCCAATGGAACAAAACTTTTCATCTGTTCTTATGTGGACCTTAAAGTAGGGCAGAAGGGTGTCGTTTTTCAAATTATTTCATTTCAAAATTTACTTTGGGCAGGGGGAAAGGGTTCTTTCTGTTTGTTCTTGCTCTTGTTATTCAGTGTCCTTAACACAAAAGGCCAGCCTGGCTCTGAAATGAAGAGCAGGGTCGTTCTATGAACTGGTGGTTCATTAGTCTCCTTTTGATATGTCAGAACAGTAAGGGACCCTTTTATTTTTTTTCCCTTTCTAGTAGTTCCTGTGTTCTTAAATCAAGACATCTTCCCTCATCATGCTGCAGTGGCTGAATCTCTTTTAGAGATTTCCAAAGAGGGTTGTACCAATAACGCTAATCTTGTGCAGACAGAGTGTACAGTCAGAAGTTAGATGCCTAAGGAAGCCAAAAACAAATGTTTCCAGCACTCCATCCAGTAAATCCTACTTCCCGGCTTTGTGTTTATTTGGAGCAGGATGTCATCCCCCAGGGTAAATCTATGTTTTCCCTGGTAGCTTCTTGCCAGCAGGACCATAGAGCAAGCACAGCCTTGGGAGAGGGCGATAAGGGAGGCTCAGAAGTGGAAATTGCTGGATTCCAGCACTGTGAACTCATGAGCAACATGCCCTTTCTTGGGGAAGGATTGATAAAAGTAACAACAAAAGAAGGTGAAGGGATAGAGAGCAAAGACAGAGCAGAGACAAGAGATTGGGAAGGAGAGGAAAAAGCTCAGGAATGTCCTTGTCATTGTGTTTCTGCAGGGGACAGTGGAAGAGCTCCCTCTTCCTGTGCAGCCTGTTCCAAGCATTGCAGGAAAGAGCCTGTCTGAGTGGTCCCAGCATCCACACAGCAGTATAGTTTTTTTCTGCATGGATCTGCATACTGGAGAAGCCACAGGACAGCATGGATTTGCTCTACGGGTTCCCCAGACCAGCCCTGCTGCATCATACACCCCCACTGACAGGTTAGTTTTTAGAACATTCATGGCTGAGTTGCAGGCTTGTTGGGTTTAATGACAGAAGATGTGTGTTGGTCCTGTCTCATTGCAAAAGAACTGGTGACAGCAGAGAGGTTATGTGTTTCTGTTGCCTTTGCAGATGTTTTATTAGTAGGCATGTGGTGCCACAGTAGCACAGGTGCTTCCTGCGGCCTGGAGCTAATGTGCTTCTGGTGTGCGGTTTCCTGATCTCTTCTAACTCAGGTCAGATGGTAGAATCAGAGAACAGTTTGGGTAGGTGTGCTCTAACCTATTCAGTAGGGCATTTGTGAGACACCAGTTTAAAGCTTGTTCTCGCCTCTAAAACTTAATTAGTACAAGTCATATTTTGTCACCACATGTGCGGCAGAGACGGTAACTCCCGTTTATGCTGCTATGGGAATCACATCCATGCACTACACAAACTATCATGCTCTAGTGACGTACCAACAGCAATAGTGGAAACGTAAAAACAACATCAGCAAAGGCTGAAAACTGGATGCTCCCTTGACAGAGCAACATTCTCAGTTGCAAACTGGAAGAGTTGTGTTCGTAAAAAAATCCAGCAAGGTGTGGGCTGCAAAGTGAACTGATCTGCTTTCTTTTTTGACCGGTTTCTAGAGTAGCTCTGTCTCTTCCTAGCACTCCAATGTCCATACCAGTGGCAGGAGTGAATTGTCACCAGTAATAAAAGCAATTTTGTGAGCAATATGATAGGTGAAAAAATTACCTCCTATGGGCTGGTGATCTCCAGGCTCTTGGACTTGAAAGCAGGCATTCATTAATTTACTGCATAATTTTATACTGATCCAACATCATTATAAGCATGTGTCATTTCAGCATATTATCAATTCTAGTACAGCTGTGAGCAGCAAGAAGAGTAAAGAGGACAGTCCTCATGCCTGTCCTTGCAATCGAGGGGTAGAGATGAGATTGTCCCTGTATTATCTTCTGACAGTAGCTTCTCTCCTGGTGTTCACATAAATAGTTATTTTTAGGAAGATCATATATTTCCTGGTAATTGTTTTAAATGCATCAAAGAGCTCGTTGATTTGAAGCCTGTGATTTATGGGTTCTCACTACTTTTTAATAGCTGAACTTAAATCCTGGATTCACTGAAGCCATTTGGAAAATTGGGATTATTCCAAGCTGGAGCAAAGGGAGGGAGACTGGTATTTTGCCAAGATCAGCAGTGATTCATTCCCACATTCATGCTCAGCATCCAGCGAAGGGCAGAAGCTGGGAATACTGTAAGGAGAGCTAGCAAGAGATTATCATGTTGAAGGTGAATCTGCCCTCCTCACTCCCTCTGTTGCTAGATAAGGTCTTTTGAATGAGAAGGACCAAATTCTGTCATGTTTTTCTTTCATCCCCTCTAAAAGCTCATTTATTTATAGAAACCCCAAGCCAACTAACTCGCCTCCTGTCTGTAAGGCATAGAGAGAACTGAATATTTGCTGTCCTGAAGAATGTCCCTGTGGAGGTGAAGGACTGGAGAACACCTCAGGATAAATATATTCTGGAAATCCCTTACAAAGAGATGTTTTAGTGACCGCTTGGAATGAAGCAGTGCCTGGTTAGCTCAGCAGTTAAGGGGCAGGGTGGACCGGGGACTCATCGCTTGCACATTCTGTCACACTCCTGTGATATTTGGCTCCTGGACACCCTGAGTGAGAGGTGATCACAGAATAAATCAGATTAGTGATAGTATAGTTTATATCAGGTGATAAATCTTCAAGAAATATAAAAAGTGGATGCTTGCTGTGGTCTAAGATTAACGCAGTTTTGTTCAGCCTGAGGACATTTATGCTTCCAGTGCTTGCATCAGGGATCAGCCTCCATCTCCTAGGACAGACAGCTGGACAAATAGCCTATAATACCTGGCTGTGAGGAATGAAAGGGGCTGTCTGTCTGTCCGGGAGCCTGTCCTGCCTCTGTCCCTCCCGTGTCTGTGCAGCTTACAGGGCCGTGCTCCAGTAGCCACAGCCGTGGTTGTGGGGAGAGCAAAGCTTTTACAGCAGGGCAGCTGAAATACTTGTAGTTGTGAGCCCCTTGGGACCCGTCTTTCCTCAGAGAGATCTGTCGTCCTTGTCCTCAGGCCAGCTGACGGCGGAGTAACATTTCTCATGGTGTTTCAGCTCTCCCAGCCTTGGGAGAGAAGCGCAGGGAGATGGTGAAGTAAATGGAGCTGAGTGTCGCAGTGTGGTTCAGTCCCAGCAGAAAGAAAAGGACTTTTTTTTTCTCCCTCTTTTGCAGAGCAGGGCCACAGCCAAAACAGTATTTTCTTCTTTTCCTGATGCGATCATCCCTGTTGTGTATGTTTGAAATACGGTAATTCTGAGAGCACTGCTGCCGTGTTCAGGAGGCAAAAAATAAGCAAATTTGTATTTGTGGATGAAAGGCAGTAATAAACCCCTGAATTTCCAAACACACAGAGGAGCATTGACACCTAAATACCAGAAATTCTGAGCCCTTACCTTGCTAATTCATGTGGCATTTGGAGGGTCTGTGGATTTTTATTTCATCCTGGCATTTGTGGTATTTCCTGCCATTAGGATAGGAAAACCCTTGTGTGGTAAATGCCGGCTTTTTCCTCCGTTGGTGGCAGCGACTGAGACCTGGGTTCATGAAAGGCAAACCATCCATTTCAATACTGAAGGATCTCAGAGGTACCTGGGAAGGAAAATCTCATCGGGGTTGAATAAGGACCTTGGTACTGTGACTGGCTGCCAGCTGAAAGGCTTTAAGCAGAATAAAGCTGGTCTTGAGATCCAAGAGTCTGGGGTGGTTTCAAAAACTATAGCTTGGAAACACTATGGATAGTAATTTTATTACAATGCCTTAAAAGTAATCATCTGCATATGAAGGTTTCAGGTACAAGTGTTGGCCCCACATCAGTAAGCCAGGCTTGAGAAACTGCTGTTCCTATTGCAGATTAAACTGTAGATTGCGCCGTTTAGATTTGTAATGGAAAAATATTAGCCAATGTACTTTTGTCCCCTCCACCCTCTATCATCAGGGCATATATCGGATTGCACTGTCTGGCACGGTGTTCCAAATGCTATTTAAGAAGAGAGAGGAATGCAAGCGATGTCAGCAGAAAACAGCTGAGTAGCGGTTAAATTTCTTTGGCCTGAGTCTGTTCCGCAGGGAGAAGGAAACGCAACAACTGGACTTGTTTCATTTCACCCCAGCACAGACCATCCTTTGGAAACAGATGATGTTTGTGAGCGATTTCTCTACAGGAGCCGGGGTTTTGGGGTGCTACTGGGTGGACAAATCCTGCTCTGCTGGAGATGTGGCAGGTCGAGCTCAACAAGGCCAGCACTGGGTGTGATCCCTCAGTGGAAGGGCTGGACCTTATGGGGCCCTGGCTATTACTGTTCCCTTGTGAGGCTGGAGTCTGTTACTATAGAGGGGCAGCTTTAGGTTGCATCTCCATGACCTGCTAAACTTTTTATCTCCATTGGCTTTAAAGATAAAAGCCTTAAGAGCTGGCTCAAGTGAACTTGCCCGGCACTGCAAAAGAGCAGTGGAAGTGCGTGCAAGGATACTGTTAGCTGAGAAGTTGGACGGTGTTAAATGGTACCCTTAATCCTCTTGATGCTGGCAGAGTCAAGTTAAAAGGTCTTCCCCACTTGGGGTGAGGGCTTTGCACGTGTAGATGCTGGTTCACGTAAGGGCAATGCAGTGGGAGAACCCTCTGCTCTGCTGGCGTTTGCTTCAGCACCGAGGGAAGAAGTCACTTCTGTAGCGTCCCGTGTCATGAGCTGGTGGCGTGTGTTGAATATTTGGTCCATGGAGGCTTTTTAACTAAGCAAGAATGGAGGCAGAAAATGCCTAGAAGCAGAATGGCTGAACAGCAGAAGAAAACGCAAGTTTTTCTTCTACTTGTCAGTCTAAAGCCTCACCTGACTTCTTTGCCTTGCATTCCCCATTTATCTGAATTTTGTCTGGTTCTTCACGTGGCAGAGATCCACATTTTTCTTTTCGTTCTCACAGCTGTTGTGAGCACCAGTTGGTTGCAGTCCCCTGACCTGGTCCTTCTTGGGATTTGGGGTCCTTCTTATGATCTTTCTTGTCTGACTGGGGTTTAGGGTCCCTTCCCTTGCCGTGTTCTTTAGTTTTTGCCATTTCCTGCCTCTGGACCACTCTGATGGGACAGTTTGGTCTCCTCTAGGACCTGAGTCAGATCTTTTTTTCTAGCTCCTGATCTTTAGGGTTGTCTCTAGTATCAACCAGTGTCTGTTCTTCACAAATGTTTCATATTGAAATATTTTCCAGGTGTAGTGCCCAAAATGCTTCAGGTACTTGGACCTAATTCCCTTCGACTTCAGTAGGAGTTATGCAACTACCATTGCAGAACGTGGACAGGTGTTAAGGGCAATTTTGGGAGTTTTTTTGTAGCTGAATGCAAGAATAGCAAAACAGACCTAAGGAAGACAGTTTCTGCAGTCAAAGCATAAATCAGGAAATCAGAGGAAAATCAGAGAATTTGCCCATGAGTTTATTTTTCTGAGGGGCATGGAATAATTTCGTATGCCTTAATGTTAGAGATCTTCATTCTACACTAGAAATAGTGTGGCTGGTATTTTTGTATATAAAATTAAATTATTCAAAAAATAGTATGAATAGTTTTTCATAAGTGACTGCAAGAGTGACACTGATGTATTGAAAGAGTACATTCAAGATCCAAAGCAAAATCCTATCTGAATCTTTTTTCTTCGAACGCGTTTCTTCTCTTCCTCAATCCAGTCTTTGCTGCACTAGTTATATTGTCTAGTACAGCTTTCTAAAACAGAAACATTTTTATTTGCATGCAAATTGGTAGGAGGCAGCCTGCCTGTAGATACTGTGCTAATCATTACAGGTTCCATGGTTCATCAGGGCTCTGATGCCTAATTGGCTGTGGGATTGCCTATAACTCTGGATAGCCTGATTCAGAGCAATAGGAATTGTTGAATCTACATAATAAAGCGAGTGTGATGAAAGGTGAGTGCACACCTACTTTATATATGTGTTATCATTCTCATCAAGGTCAAAGCATTTTTTTTCCTTCCAGATATACATATTCATAGAGCCTGTGCACAACTAATGAGTCGGAAGATTAAATGGTTGTGGATTAAGAACAAACCCTACTGTTCTCCTAATTAGATTGAAAGTTACTTAGTTCATCTGATTAGAATTCTGAATTCAAACCAGCTCACGCACCGGTGCAGCGCTCCTCGGCTCCTTGCAAAACCTGAGCATAAGAGTCCCTGGAACAGGTTAATAGTTCATTTCATCCAGTCCCCCAAATCTTGGAGAGGGCAATGCCACCTCCAAGGGATCACTGGCATCCCCCCCGAACTTCCACATGGGCAGAGGGGCCGCACTGCCAGGGTCAGCTGGCACACAAGATCAGATTTTTTTAAATATTCCATCAGGGACATTACTACTTCTAGTCCCTGCCAATAGGTATATTACCTAAGGTGCTGAGATAACTCCTTGCTCTTGTAACTGCCGTGCATTAAACTGAACTGTCTGTTCAACACACACAAAGGTATATAATTAACTGCCATGACTCACAGCAGTCCTTGCCCTAAACCCCAAGTGTCACTGCTTTTCCCCAGAGCTTGGCAGCAGTTGTGCTGGTCCCAGGGCTCGGAAAGGGGCTGCAGCATCATGAGGCTCAGAAAACCTGGAGGGACAAAGAGCCAGGTCTAACAATAGGCGTGAGTCAGTTGCTTTGCAGGTTGGTGATTTGATTTCCTGTTGCTCTGCTCTCTGGGCTGCTTGTTTTGGGGAATAAATCCTTATTAGCGCTTTATCTATAACCTCCTTGCTTCCACCCAGAGGATCCCCCCGTGCGTTATTTTCCTGACTTGTGCTGTGTTTCGCATCCTCCTGCTCCCCAGCCGCGCAGCTGCTCCCGCTCCAGCTGCCTGCGCAGGGTTTTGGCAGCGCTCCGTAATGAACGCTGCTCCAGGATGCTTGGCTGAACTTCATGGCACACACGAACATTTGTCCTTTCCCTCTAATCTCCTGAATTGCAGGAGTGTTCAGTATTTGGGCTTCCTGGTTTTATTCAGGTGTAGAAAAGGGGAGAAGGGAGGGTGACAGAGGGTCTGTTTAAGTATAAAAGAAAACAAGGTAATGGTTTGGGGCTACATTGTCCTAGTTATTTTCTTTTATTTTAACTTTTCTGTTCGAAGGGTGGGAAAGGACCACAGGGTCTGACTTGTGTATTTAATGAAAAGAGAGCGCTGGAAGAGAACTTCAAGAAGTTTTCACAGGTGCATTAAAATAGCGTAAGATTCCCGTTTCCTTAATGAACATGGAAGTGTCTTTCCATAACAGGTATGAAACAAAGAGGACTAAGAAATGTGTTGGCATTCAAAAGAACGGGAAAGTAACACTGTTCCTGTCACTGTTAGAAGGTTAAAATCCTGCCTGGCAGCCTATAAACTATTTAAACGATCCTACAGAAATTCCACTTACTGAATCATCTTTGGGATTTATAGCTAAATCCTTCACCCCAATTGAAGACCCAATGTACTCACAGTCCTGCTGGAAAATACACCTTAATGAGGGGAAATTGTAAAACTGGACTGAAAGGAAAAAAAAAAGCCCTCTTCAGCAAAGCGAGGTCCTTGCTGCAGTCCTCATTTCACATGGCCATTGAGATGATGGCAGCTGTGCTGCTGTGATCATATGTGACCTAGATTTTCCTCACAGTAGTCCTGTGCTCTCCCTGAACTCGCATAGGCCTGAATGAATTGAATAGAAACATTTCTGGATGCTTTCAGAGAGCAATGCTATCTTTTTCTCTCTCTTCAAACCGCAGCATCTGTTCCCTTGTGGTTTTCTCCCTTTGCTCTCACACAGTGGTTGTGAAAAAGGACAGGGCTGGCGGCGCTTTAATTTGGGTAATGGTGGATGGGGAAATCAGGGCAGGTGCAATTCCTCCGTGGTGTACTGCGGCACAGCAGAGCGTGGAACTTGAGTCTGTGGATTTTAGCGCTGAATGCACAAAAGGAAGACGGGAGGCTGTGGGGAGGATCGAGGGGTGAGGCTACAGCATCAGGAAGCCCCGCGTTTCTGCACTGACCACAGGTCGGAATCTGGTGTCACCACTCCTAGGCACCACTGGTGTTAAGCTCTGCTGCCTGGGCTCAGAAATTACACCAGTGCAAGATCCTAAATTGGAGCGACTCAGCTCCTCAGTGCATGCCCAAAATCTTGTTAATGTTGTTCGGCTGGATTAGGTGCAGGCAGGAATATGCTTGTTGCGTTGTAGCACCCAGCAGAACGCCTGAGACGGTCCCCTTCCCAGCTCTGACACCGATGCTATCTGTGTACAAGAACAAAAATCACTCCATTTGGAGGGTCTGGGTTCAGGTGCTTGGAGGAAACAGATCTGGTGTGATTTCCTTAGCGGGGACAGCAAGGCTTTGCAGCAAAAAAGGCTGAAGCAATCTGTAGGGCAGACTGCTAATACTTCCTTCCTTCCATGCAGATCCTGCTGAGTCTGTTGAAAATTGAAGTTTCTAAGATCACATGCAATTTTTTTTAAACTTAAACCAAGCAACTAGCACTCACAGTCAGAGTCCATTGGAGACTTTGAGATACTGTTCTGATAGGAACAAAAATAAACACTTATTCTCTGCCTCAGCTCATATGTAAAATGAAATTGTAACGATCCCATCATCTGCTGTGCAGAAAGCTGTGAGGATGACTTCTCTTCAGTGCTGTCTTCAGTTACAGAGCTGTTCTGACAGTGGCGAGTGAGTGTTACAGGTGGTGGGTGGGGGTTCCTTCCGAAATTTTATATAACTCCAATATTATCTGTTCCTGTGATTGACTTGACACATGAATTCAGAACAGTTGGAGCTTCTCTCCCACTCTGATGTAGCAAACTGGATGTGAAAATGACACTTCCCCCTGGGAGCTGATAGTTTGCTGTTCCGTGCATGGTGTTGTGTTCCTTTGTTCGCTGAACATGGCATTTGGCAAGTGGTTTTTGCCACTTCAGGGTTGTCAGTTCTGTCTGCTAAAGGCCAAGATAAAGCTTCCCAAAAAGCCTTTCACTCTGAACAAATCTTCTCTGTAATGTACTGACTCGATGACAAAGGAACTGGGAGCTTAGAGGTGGTTTGGATTTTTTTTCCACCCCAAAGTGTGCACTCTTCCCTTGTCATGCTTGTATTTTAATGTGGTATTTCCTACCCTGCTGTAAACACCAGGGTGGTTTTTGTCTTGTGACTCGGCAGCGCTTTGCCATGACATTCCTTTCATAACGCGTTGCTGATAGCACTAGATGTGCTGCTGGCTGCTTCCAAGACTTATCAGAGGGTTTGTACCCAGTGCACTTAGATAAATCCCGTGAGGAGGTGTGTTAGCAATAAGAAACCCGTTGTGATACGTTCACGACAAAGAAGTATTGAATACATGCGAACAAACCTGTGTTCCTCTAGAAAGTTGTGATTTTTGATACAGCATGGTGGAGCAACATGTATATAGTGTGTCCTGGTCCATAATGGCTTTGTTTCATCTGTAAGGTGACCGCAGTTTCTTGTTGACAGCAAAGCTGAGCAGCGGCATCTGTCCTTCTGAAACCTGGTGTGAAATACACATTGGTCATTATAAATTTGAGTAGCAGAAATGTGAGAAATATCCATACCAATGAAACTTGCTTGGCTCTTGTTTTTAGTTGAAGAAAACAGATGAAATTTGTCATAGCATTCACAAAGGTGTCTGAATACATAAGAGATCCTCAGTAGACATGACTTGATCCATCTTAGTGGAATTCGCAGCTTTGATTATTGAGGTGAAGCCTCGCCATTTTTCAGTGAGTTGTATTATTCCTTACACACCAACAATATACGGAATCAGACATGAATTCAGAATTACTGTGCTTTCAAATTATATGCAAATTGACCAAAGTAATAAATGAATATTTTGGCCTGGTTTTATAGGCTTCTGTAACACAGAATACAAATCACAAATCACCCAAAGATACCGGATCCTATTCTGTGCACCAGACTTTCCCCCTGCCATTTGGCAGTTGTCTGAATGCTCAGCTCCTAATGAGAGAGGGAGGATGACAATACACATAGGGACAAGGAAAAAACCGTAAGTCATGTAAGAACATGAACAAAAGGAAACTTCTGTACTGAAGGGACCTCTCCTGTGTATTGTGTCAGGACTGTCACAAGCTCCAGCTGCCAGAACAACCTCCAGGACAGGCGGATGGGTATCGAAATGTAGGAAGACAGCAGTAGTAGGCAATCAGTCTGCAAAACTGGAGATAAAATACATGCAGTCCAACTGCGGATCCCATTATAATCAATGTAGGTTGTTTTAGGGACTTTGCAGAAACCGGGATTTGGCTTCACAAGATGAAATGAGAAATTTAAGAGGGATGAAGAAAGGCATTACCATGCTATTCATAACACTCCTTGTTAGAAGGTGCCAGCTTCTTCTTGCAGAAACTTGAAGGAAGCTACAGGTGATGGAAAAATAAATTGGTCCCTGTGGGCACAGTGATTTGAACTATACATGTGTATTAGAGATGAGGCCAACGTGCTTTGAACTGCAGGTGAAATGGCAGCAGTGGTCCATGGAAACCTGGCATGTGTCAGTGATGCTGCTCAGACATGGTCAGGGTGTAATGCCACATTTTATTCAGGCTGAGGCTAAAATAAACCCTTCCAAGAGCACAGAAGTTGCTTGTTGGAAGAGTAAATGGCAGACTGTGTGAATGCTTCTGAATTTTCTGTCCCCTTCTCACGGCTGTACCTTGCAATATGGGGTTTGCTGAAGCAGTAGGAGAACATCATGGCACAGTGAGGAACTGGATGTAGTTTTCTACAGGTCAAGCCAGCTGCCCATTGCTGGCTCATCCCCTTGTAACCACTTTTAAAGTACTGAGTTGTATACAGTACTGAAAAATGTCTGCAGCTTTTATAACCCCCCATACAGCTTTGGCTTCAGTCTGAAGCACAGTTATGTGGGCAGGGAGAAAATGTTCTCTGAATGAATCCATCATAAACATAGCGCCTCTCCTGTAATAGCTGGGATTGGAAAATAACAAACTAATAAACCAGAGTCTTTTATTTCTTCCCTTCTTGTAGATCACATGCTGAAGGCTTCTGAAAAGTGCCTCTGTCTCTCACCCACAAGCCAGGAGCAGAGACAACCTTAGAGCTTGCATCAGTCAGATGTGCTGAAGAAGAAATATTTGCTGAGTTTGCCTGGGAACTCACAGCTGGGCTGGGCTTTAAATCTAATTGGGCAGGGCCAACGTTTTTCTATAGCTTTGTCTTTTGTAGAATAGAACTGTCTAGACCAGGATGCCTCTGACCACCCCACTGAGGCTCTCCAGTCTCCTGAAGGCTTTCTGGTCTGTAGTTATCCCTGGGGATTTGGCACCAGGAACCATCACAGAGCTACTGTCACAGAGAGCAGCTGTGACTGGGTAGTGGGAATTGGACTTGCACGGTCTTGTCTGGACTTGTGTGAGGTGACTGAATGGTGACAGAGAGGGAACAGGCTTGTCTGGAGGACCTGGGTTTGCTTCCCTAGATATGGAAGTCCAAGCAAAATATGAGAGATCTGAAAGCTGCTCTTTCATCTCTGGCTGTGCTGCCCAGAAAGAACTGAGCGTGGCCAGATGTTGTTCACACTGCAAGTTTCCCAGCGAGCTCAAGGTGAAAGATATTTTTCCTCAGTCCCATCCTACCAGCAGCGTGCACAATGAGCCCAGTCCTAGAAAACACCAATGCTATGATTTTGTATATATAAATATATAAAAATACATATATATAAGTAGAGGGTGGTCTTGCTATCTAAGGGAACGCAGCACCTCTGTTCTTCGACCTTATAGAGAGTGTCTTTTTATCTTTCCTGTGGCCAGTTTTGAGTTGATAGTTTCACATCCAAGAGTTTTTTTGTTATCCATGGAGTGTTTTGTGAAACTTCGCTCAGCTCTATTACAAACATGAAGGTTTTCTTTTACGATTCAGGTGCGCAAAGCTAACGACTAAATGGCAGAGGAGAATCAGCCTTAGGGGGATAATTTGGTACCTTCTCCTGAGCTACAGCTCATGATACTCTTGTTTCAATAACAGGACTCTAAGCTCACCTAATGTAGTCTGTCCTTCTGATGACAGTCTGTAAGCCTGAACCAGTTTAAGGAGTAAAACGTCCCCTTCCAGGGGAGCTCAGCATATATTTATGGTGCTAGAAATCATCTGGATGCTAAAGCAGTGCTTGAATTATAACGAGAAAGACTAGAAATTTTTATCGGGGTGTTCAGGTTCATATCAAAATCAAACAGGTCCCCATTTCAGCTATGGAAAAGATGACTTTCCGTGGCAGCCTGAAGGCAAATGAAATCACAAGAATTACAATCTGTTTCTCCAGGCTCATTTGTTCCCCTTGTTTATTGTGCTAACCATGTGGTCTAAACCCCCCCATATTAATCCCAAGTTGACTATGCAATGAATTGCCATTCCATTCAGGAGATCCATGGATGTGTCCCCTTTTGGCAGTGCCAGTCTCTTCTTCGGTGGCCTCTAAACTCCTGCCTGGCTTTGCCCACTTTCTAAAAATCATCCACTTGTCCTGCTGGCCATATCCAACAGCTTATCCAGTCCCTAAGGGAGCTGATAAGTTCTCTTCAAGTTACAGAGCAATTCCATCTCTGTTCTATCCTCCCTCTCTTTTGCTCCTCACCATCATTGCATAAATTCCACCCAGAATGGAGTGGTAGATTTTGCATAGAGGAGAGATTGCACAGGGCATATTTACCAAGTTGTTGCTTCTTTTGCTGTCACTTTTCTCCTCAAACTCTCCCTGGCCTCCACAGACCCAGGACAGAGATGGCAGGAAAACGCTGCCTCAGATTAGTTTTTTTCTCCACTCCTTTTCCTGTATCTCCACATTTTCTCTGTGTGGTTTATTGCATTTGGGGACAAAGATATTTTTCTTTTTTTTTTTTTTGTACCGTGCATATAATACAATGGTGAAATACAACATTTGGTAAGTGGACAACCTGTAATCTTGTCTTCACAGCTCTTTCCCTTACGCTTACATCTTGAATGTGAGATTTGGATTTGCACATTTTCCTTCCTCTGCAGCACAGCCTCCCTGGTACAAAGCATTGGCTTTATTATATGTAACAGATCCTAGAAAGTTGCTTAGATCTTTATTTCTGAGCTTGGCACAAATAAGGTGGCATGAGCATTTTCAATGCTGTTCTCATTATGAAGGTACAAGTTTTCCCTGGAACTCTACAATCATTTTTAGAAGAGAATTGGGAGCAATAAGCGTGAGTGACAGCTTTCCCCTCAAACCTTTTCTATTCACTGACAAGAAAGGATGCCATTTGGTTCCTTTGCAAATAAAATGTACCAAACGGTACTAGTGATACCTGAAAATATCACATGAAAAGTGGTAGTAAAAGGCAGCCCTGGTATCTGTTGAGAATGGACATTGTTCTTATTCAGTCTCACTTGTGATGAGAAACTTGCCTTCCAGACCTGACTGCACAACAGGCTATTTTGAGGAGATAGTCTCTTTACATTGCTTGACTGTAAAAGGCTTTTAAAAATATATATATTAAAAGCAGGCAAAAGGATTACATTACAAAAAATCATGCATGCAAATGAAAGCTGCTCAAATCTTTGAAAAATCTTCCTTAATATTATATAATAAGAAATACATAACTGTGCCTATTTTTACTATAATTTTCTTTCATTTGATGACATTCAATAGTAAGATTTATTGTTACCCGCATGGAAAATATCCTGCCTGGGGGTGGTTGAAATAGATCCTGCAGACAAGTCATCAATCAGCTCATGTTTATCTCTTCGGAGATCAGTGATATCAGTGGCAGGAACAATTTCAACCAATCCAAGAGTATTTACTGATAATAAAAGGAAATGTTCATGTGGATTTATACTGCGTCTCTCAGCAGAGGTCACAAAATATTTTTGCGGGAGGGCTGATTTATTGAGCCTCGTTTAGAGATGAGGCTGGGAGGGCTCAGAAGTGCTGGAGCTCCCTGCTTAGTCCTTACCCTGACACTTGCTCTCTTTCTGGGACTGGGTCTGACTTCCCTGGTAGAGGGTGACATGCAGAGGGCTTTAAGTTAATCCTGGTCTCCCTGTACCCACTGCTCACAAGTTCCTCTAGAACGATTTAAGACCAATGCAGACAAAAAGATCTTTTACATCAGATAAATATCATGCAAAATGATTGCCTGACTTTTCTAAGAAATGAATAGTGGCTTTTAACTTAATTCTGCTGTGATTTTAAAGCAGGTCTTATATTTGTGTCCCTGATAGGTTTTTTTCAAAATTTTATGACAACATTCAGAATATTTATAGGTATTGACTGAAGGGTTCAGGACAAAGATCTGTTGTCCTTGAGGCAAAATAACAACACTGACTTTACCTAGTATTTGCATCTCAGAGTAACCAGCCTGGAAATGAGACTGCAGTTGTTTTTTAACCCATGTATGATAGAAGTTTTCTTTCTCTCACTTTTGCGTTTTCTTCTTTGTGAAATTCAGTATTTATACTTACTGAAACAAGGAGCACTTTGAATCACGATTTGAAGTGTATGTTTTTTAAGAAGTTATAAAGGGGTCTTTTTTTGTTTGATTTTTATGGTTTTGTCTAAGGAAATTTACTGGAACATTCATTTCTGTTTGAAAGGAAACTTGCTCTATGCGGACAATAAAGATGTTGAGATCAGGATGAATGTCTATGGGAGATAATAATAGTGAATAAAAAAATGCACCAGTCCAGTACTCATATTTTCCAGGAACTGCAAGAACTCAGTTCTGGGTTGTGTTTTAAATCTAAGCCCCATTGTTCCTGACTGGGTTCTGAGTCTGTCAGAAAGACTTCTTCTTTGTTCCTTTCAGCAGCTTCAATCTGAAGCATTTGGACCGGTTTTGTATTTTAAGCAAAATTTTTAAGATGTACATGTATCTTAATTCTTCCAGCTTTAGAATGTAAAGCAAAGCATCTTTTTTTACAATTTCCTGTTGAACATGAGCAGAGTACGCTGGCACCGGCAGAAGTAATTCGACCTACAATGTGCCTGTGTGGGGACGGCCGGCGGTTATCAATGGTACGTGGTGTGTGCCGTTAATACATTGCTCCTTTTATGCCAGGGAACATGCCTTGTGAGGCAGCACAGCGCTAGCGAGAGCTTCACCTCCGCCATCCCAACAGCCTGGCGTGCGTGTCGTGGCGATGCTGACCTGACAGGCGGCGTGATTTGTTCTCCCGAGAGATACAAGGTGAGTGAGAACATTTTTTTCCTGTTGACGCTGTTGTACTTGGTAGCAATAATCACACGTTTGCACTGCCAGGACCAGAATTGAGTTGTGCCCTTTTACAAGTGAATACCCTAGGCTGATAGTACAGTGATTTTTCTTCCTTTCTTTTCTTTCTCAGTCAATATGGTTTGTTTTTCAGCCAAGAAGCTCTGATGGCATTCACCTGGCTGCGTGCAGGAGCCTGGGAAGCTGCTCCCCATCCACAGGTGGGATTTATTAGTGGGTAAAGTTACTCTCCTTGTAAGAGAAGTTATCTGGAAATGCTGTCGCTCACCCTTTTAACACCCACCAGTTAAACTTCTTCCCTTGCAAAATGCCCACGTAAGGTTTCCTGGCCCAGCCCAGCACCCACCTTTTGTCTCTGTGGCCGTGCTTGTTCTCCAAGTGTCACATCATGTGGGAAACAGTCTTGCATACCAAGAACTGCAAGAGTCCTAGATTCCTGTGTCACACTGCATTTGTAAGCCCAGCTCTGCTGTTGACAGACTGCTGGTCTTTGAGACAGCTGTGACAATACAACCCAGCAAATATCAGCCTGGAAAACACTCAGGAGCTTGTTGCCATCAGCAAACCTGGGGTCCCCAGGAGGTCGTTGTCAGCAGTGTGCGCGGCACAGCCATCCAGTGAGATCGTGTTAGTGCTACCACAGAGCATGAACTCCTGCGAGGGGACTTGGCACTGGCTTCTGCTCAAGGGCAATTGCTGGAGCAGCTTGTGAACAGGCAGCTCGCCAGTGAGACAGGCAATGCTGCGGACGGCGAATAGACCGTCTGTGTGCACAGGGAAGGCAAGATGCACAGCTGGGAAACGGGAAAGAGATTTCTGTAAACCCCTGCTCTGAGGGGTAAGAGTACATTCAGGCAATGCCAATCTGTGGAGGAGTAAAGAAATTACTTCTGGCAGCTAAGACAGGTTCTTGGTCCTGCTGAATCTGACAGAATGCTGTAGGGAAGAACTGGAGATGTCTTGGTTAATGAGTATGGAAATTATATCAGTAGCTTGGCCATCTAGGTTTTAAATGTTGTCAATCTATAGCATGCAATGCTTCAGTAACATTTTCTGGCTGCCTAGTTTAAGGCATAAAAGCAAGCAGCCTCCCTGTAATGAGTCAGTATCTATAGACAGCAAGCTGTTGATAGCAGAGCAGAAATCTTGGCTTCTCATCTCAACAAGTTAAGTTTAATCAGAAAAGATGGTGGGCAGGAAAGGAAGAGGGGTTGTTTTCTTTTGTTTTCCCATCTTCGACTTCCCTGACAAACTGAATTCCCCATGATTTTCCTGTCTTCCTTCTAGGCCCACAGCAACATTGTCTCAATTCCTCTCCTCTCGGCTCTGTGTGCACTCCAGCTCATGAGGTACACACCGACCCTCTTGCCCTGCTCATCTTTGCATCTTGGAGCATCTTCAGAATCTGAGCCACAAATGCTGAGATAAGGCAGAACCTATTTACTGTGAACACATTGTCACCCCGCATTTCAGTCCAGCAAGGGATAATTAGCAAAACTCCAAGACAAAGGTGTTGTGTGTTTTTTAACTGGTGTGTGGAAAGGATCCTCTTCAAGGCTAATGGGTCTGTGGCTGTTGCAGACATCCAAGTGGGCCTTGCTGGCTCCAGAAGAGACAGAGAGTGACTCTGGGAAGGCAGAGTGAGGAATCTGACACTGCTGTGTAATTGAGGAAAAAAGAGGCCATATGCATTATTTATGAGCGGAAGGCTGGGCTTAATGTTAACAAGTGAGAAGAAAGTGGCTTCAAAACACCGGCTTTCCGCTCTTCCCTGTAAGAAAGGCTTCTCTTTTAAATTGCTTCCATTTGAGACCAGGAGGGAGACAACACCTATTTATACTGTGCCTTATTTTGTGTGTGTGGCGTTGTACAAGATTGAGGGAGAGGCAGGGATTGCCCCAAGGAGTGCTCTCTGTTCGCTCAAGCTGTGGCAGAGATGTGTCATGCGTGTTGCCCTGTAACTAGCTAATCCCCATCAGCTCCAGGCAAAAGATTTCGCTGCAAGACAGAAGCAAGCAGAATTGCTACCAATTTGGCATTTCCATTGGGCAGGGGCAGTTCTAAAAAGTGGAGGAATTTTCTCTGAATCATTCTGTCCACCGGGCGCCTTGGCCTTGCCCTCTCCTTGGGACTGGATGAGCTGATCTTGTGGCTTTGGGCCTCTTATGGATCCCCCACCAGCGGGGGCAGTCCTGGCTGCCGCTGGGGTACGTGCTGGAACTGGCATGAGCAGTTCAGCTTGTGCTGTTGCAAAGTCTCGCTGCAAAGTCTTACAAATGTGCTGCGGTTTTGTTTTTTAGCTGGTTTCTGATGATTTTCTAGAGAAACAAGGCCTGGCTGGCTAATGTCAAGTTTTGCTCTTAATGATGGCAACGCGTCATTATTGCTAGCAAGAGAGATTATGTTCTGAAGAGCACTGGATGCTGAACTGCCTGTTTTTCAGGTAAAACACAGTGTGGGCTGAGCCAGGGCAGGTTCCTCCCTGAGGAGAGATCACTTGATTACTGAGCCAATGCTGCACTTAGTGTCTGTGCAGCAGTCACACCTGGAGTCCCCAGGTAGAGCCTGAACTCTCTCTAGACCTCTTTCCAGAAAAGCCCAGCCATTAAAGACCCCACTGCAAAGTGGTTGACACATTTGTGTTGCAAATCTGACACCCAGCACTAATCTACAAGCCTGTATTTCCAGAAATTGTATCCTGTTATTTTTTGCCAGTCCCAAAAGGTAACACCCCCCTGCCGCGACTTTCTTCCCTTTATAAGGCCACTAACTTCTCCTGTCACCATTTCTACATTACTGCTGGCTGTCCTTCCAATGGCATAAAATCCAGGTGCTGTTTTTGCTTCCTGGTGTGATCCTGAGCAGCCAGTACTTTGTTTCTGGGAAGAAAATTAGCCCGGTGGGATCAGATGAGAATAACTAGGCCTCTGTAGAAGTCAGGAAGCAGAGAGTGAACACCATTGCACTGGAACTGATGGGGGGAAGAGTATTCTGTTCCTTGATTTCTAACAATGGCTCATTGATTCTTCTCTTGGTTCAATCAGCAGTTACTGCTTCTCCTTAATCCTGGTTCATAACAACTTAGTGGAGTGGTTTCTTAACAGAAATACCCCTGAGAAGGCATAATAATGGAGTGAAGGGGAAGCTGAAGAACGCTGGGATCTTACCTGTGGCCCAGAACAAATGTATTAGAGCAAGGAATTGCTGTTTATAATAGGCCTCACTCCACAGTCACTTTGCAGACAGGTTTGTGTGCGTGTCCAGAGAGGCCAGAAGACACATACTTGAGTGGTGAGAATGAATAGCACTTTTTTCTAATATGAAGACTACCGTTACGTTTTCCCTGTCCTCAACCTTATTACAGCAAAGAGGGTACTGACAGGAAGGAGTAATGAATAAGGAGGATTGTTGTAAAGATGGATTGGAATAGGAGAGGCTGGAGGTGAGGCACAGCACCGGGGGAGGGAGGCAGACCGTGGGGGGACTCGTGAGTCACACGTCCTCCAGCAAGAAGCACTGACTCACTGGGAAGATGATCGCTTCGCTGCTCCCTTTCTGCTAAGACTGAGGAATCAATTGATACTCAACAAGCTCCCTGCTTAGAGAGTGAGATGTAAAAGGAAAATAAGCTGGAGACCGTGGAAAACTGAAGTGAGAGGCAAAGGAACCCTGGCAAGCGCAGCCTGATCGGCTGGTGTTGCTGCAGAGGATCCCTGGTGCATGGGCTGGATGTGGAGCAGCAGTTCGGCTCCTACAGCCCAGCTGTTCCACCAGAGCCTTCAATACCTGTTTGTGCTCCTTGCACTGCAGGGTCAAGGCTCAGGTGCTCCCCCAAGGAGGCTCAGAGTCCTTGGAGCCAGACTCCAGAGCTGCCACCCACCTCCACTGTGAATTAAAGTACAGTACAATTAGTGGGGGTGTGGTTCTGGTGCTTGTTATCGCCTGTGCAGGTCCTAATGCTTAACAGATGAGGAGAGTCATCACTTATTCTGCAGTATCTGCACATTTCTAAACCAAAATATATATATTTTTTATTGCTTTTGTGCACAGGGAGTCATTCTGCGTGGCTGGAGAAGGGAACAAGAGGGCCACGTGCTTTTTCTTTCTCTGACAGCAGAGAAAGAAAATGTCTAAAAAGAATCCAAAATTACCCTAAAAGCTGATCCACACTCAGATTGTTACAGCTTGAGATTTCTTACAAGTGAACTGTAAAGAGCCTTAATACACAATGTGTTGCTGTAATTCTTTTCAAAGCAGCGAAGGAGTCCAAGTGTGTTTGTGCAGTGAGAGTTGAGGGCAGGGGCCGTAACTGCAGAGTACCCGCAGTCCCCAACTCCGGGATCACAAAATGTGACAGCAATTGCAAGTCAGTGCTGCAATTTTCTATCCCTTTACAAGTTTTATGTTGGTAATGTGATGTAATTAATGAACCGGAACAGAGCTGCAGAGGGGGAATAATTTTAATGCTCTTTTTAAAGATGCTACTAAATCAATGGGGCAGTTTAAAAAGGAATGATAGGAATGATCAGGAAACTTAATACAAGAAATTAGGCAGGGTTTTGAGAGTGATCGAATCTCAAGTAGGCAGGTCGTTTGCGATCTGCTGCGTGGGCATTTATATGTTTGGCATACGCTGGCAAAGGCAGAACTTGCTGAATTTTAGGCCTAACTTGTCAGACTCTGCAGTCTTCATCACCGAGTAAAGATCCCCAGGACGTGGAAAAGGCACTGAGAGATTGTAAAGCACAAGACATGCTCCTGATTTCCACTGTGCAGGAGCAGTATTTTTCCACTCCTTTCATAGGTCTTCTGCCTAGCAGCTACGTGAGCGATGTCTACATGGTCTTTTGAAGGCAGATAGGAGCTTACTCTGGCTGCAGTCCAAGAGAACCAGAAACCATGTAGCTGCAGCTGATGTGCTACATGCCCAAGTTACTATGGCTTGCTGAAAAGCAGGATATTAGGTTGGGTTCAGGGCTCTGGCCAGCTCAGACCACAAGTAAAGCAAGTTTTCATCTGCATGCAGGAAAACATGTAGACAAGGCTGAGAGAATTGGGGTTGTTCAGCCTGGAGCAGCTCCAGGGAGACTTTATTGTGGCCTTTCCATACTTAAAAGAGGCCTGTAAGAAAGATGGGGATGGACTTTTTAGCAGGACCTGTTGTGATAGGACAAGGGGTGGTGGTTTTAAACTAAAAGAAGGTGGATTTAGACTAGATTTAATGAAGAAATTTTTGACACTGAGGTTGGTGAGAGCCTGGCCCAGGTTACCCAGAGAGGTGGTGGATGCCCCATCCCTGGAGACATCCCAGGCCAGGCTGGACGGGGCTCTGAGCAACCTGAGCTGGTGAAGATGTCCCTGCTCCTGGCAGGGGTGGCACTGGGGGAGCTGGGAAGGTCCCTTCAACCCAAACTATTATGTGATTATATGATTCTGTAAGGACAGCCAACTTGCATAGGATTTGGAAAACCATGTGTTATTATCAGTCAGGGCAGGTAAGCTGACCCCGTGGAGCTCAGGCCGACACAACTGACTGTGCATCCTGCCCCAAGCACAGAGAGCAGCACCATGTGCTTGGCCTCGGAACCAGCCAGCCTCTCCATAGCCAAAGAAAACTGCCTTGTGGCCTTGGTCCACATTCTGTGGGCCTCCAGTTGGCTACCCCTGTTGTAGAAACCCAGACTTTCTCTTCTGTTTTGAATAGCAGTCACTCGTTATGGACAGGGAGGGTTTGAATTCAGTCTTCACTGGCTCTGTGAGTTTTGGCAGGAGCTTTATAATGTGACACCTGATTGACCACACTGAATTCTGAACCATGAAAGTGGACAAGCACATAATGTGTTTGTGCAGTCCAACTCTTAGCTCAGAAGAAAGGCTGTCTCCACTTTGGATGGATATCTTTACTGTTTTTCTTATCTTCCCAACATTTTTTATTGTCTTAATTCTGAAGACTGCTTTGCTTAATTTCCTCATGCATTATTATTTAATGTTAATGAGGGAAGTGCTGTGTGTATATATATATATGTGCTTATGTACACATGCTATGTATAATACAAGAAAGCAGGTATGTTTATATGTAAGTACATATGCAAAATTCAGTGTTGCTTATCTTAGAATGATACATAAATATATTAAGGGTCCACAGCAAAACTGAAGAATGCAGTATACTGTGTACTAGGCAGTATTGTGGTACAGTGAACCAGGGACCTCTTTTGCCTTTCACTCAACACATGGAGTCCCTCCTCCTCTTATAGTCCCCCATCTGTAGCATTTTAAAAGCAGAAATTTCAGTAACTGCCTCAGTTACTGAGGACAGAACTACAATGTGAACAGGAAGAAGCTTTAATCAAAACATGCCCATCAGGTGAAATCCTGACCCTACTAGGATCAAGGGCACAACTCTCACTGACCCTCCATGGAGTCAGGACTTTGCTCATATCTTGTAACACTTGACTTTCCTGAATTTGAGGCATTAGTCCTATAACAGAATAGATAAGCTAAAAATAGAAAACAGTCTGACCTAAAATATTTTGACATCCATATCATAGTGCTTATTGTCTGAGAATACATCTATGTTGATTAATGCTAAACTGAGGACAATGTGATTCATTGGAAAGAACTGGGAATGTACCAATAATTCAGTACTAGAAACTACACAGACATGGACTCAGTGTGCAGTGTTTCCAGGAAAACTTCATTTGCAAGCTGTCAGATTCATCTGTCATTTTCCCACCTCCTTGGATTCACTTCTGAGCGGCCTGGGTGAAATATTCCAATCCAGTTCTTGCGAGCTATCAGTTACTTTACTAAAGCAACTTTTTCCTCTGCCTTTTACTGAAAACAAAGCAGTCACATCAAGTCAGGTTGCTGTGAGCAGCTTTTAAGAGAGATGTCGGTTGCACTTAGCACACAGCTGGGGCCAAAGTGAAGCTGTGTAAGAGCCTGAGCTGTTCAGCTGGAAATTACATCTTGTGCAGGAACCTAAATGTCAAGCTCCCCAGTCCCCTCACAGCCACAACTCTGACAACTCCCCTTTTCCCATGGCTCTTCTTCACTTTCCTACAGATGCAACTGTGCTTTCCTTCAGATACAATAAATCATACATGGGAATGCCACAATTTAAAGCAAGGCGAGCTGTCACCCAAGAGTTCAGATGACACTCAGCCACATTAACGAGTAAACAGAGCCCACAGGAAAGATGCCTTTTGAAATGTGCTGTGCAGTGCTAAAACTAACGAGCCAAAACAACAAGGGGAAAAAAGGGAATCATCAGATGCACCTAAAGCTATAGGCTATAAAGTCAGTTTGGTTGAGAAAAGCTCAAATAAGAGCAAATCTTTGGGACAGTACATAAATTATATTTTCCATAAGCAAAAAGACAGCGTATACTCCCAGCCTTGAGATGAGAAGAAAGCACTAAAAGAAAGACTAAATGTAACCATGCGAAGAGAAAGGAGCCAGAGTGAATGTGTTTCTTATTTTGGAACCTTCTCATGGCAAACAAGCAAGACTCGAGCCAAAATCTTCAGGACGCAGAAGGAAGTTGGAACCGTTAAACAGCCACATGGCTCACGAGCAAGCTGGCATGAAGAAAGGGATCAGCTATACATTGTTGGGAAGGAGGCACACAGAGCGTGCAGTATGGAACAGGCATCCCCAGGGCATTTGGAGGCAATAACTATCAACAGTCAGTGGAACTGGCCCAAATTTGTAGCAATCTAACTAAAGGATAATTTTACTTTTGATAATGGAGGGGTAAAATGTGCACCAGAAGAAAAAGAATCAACTGGTGGTAGGGTATGGAAATGGTACTTTGCTTTATGTGCTATTGCTATTTCCCTCAGTTCTGACTCTTGTAGTGTACAAGTTTCTCTTCCATTGAACCACTTCTTAAATAATAATCCTCTGAAGGAACCTTTCAGATCTCTAACATGATGAGAGGAAAACAGCATTAGCTACAGTTCTTATGTTCGTGGTTACTTCATTTTGATACAAACAAAAGTGCTTGATCTTGAATTAACAATAGCTGTGGTTTAGGTTTTCTTCCTTCAGCGATCCCCAAATAACGCTTGCGTGCATAATTTGGTACTAGAGGCAGAATAAACATAAACTGTAATAGCTGAATTTTAAGGTTAATATTAAGGCTAAGTACATAACATTTTTTCTGAAGGAAGCATGTATACTCTGGTTGAGAGGAAAGATGAAAACCGTGTCTGGGAGAGCAATGGCTGATGGCTTAGTTCTGCATGATAAAATAAATAACTTCGATTAACTTCAAGCTCCAGTACCTCAGATGTTTGTTGTCACAGAGCAGCAGCTTGGCTGATTGGCAGCTCTGGTTTAGTCGACATGTGTTCACAGAAATTGCTCAATTTACATGGAGTACTTCAATCTGCTGGTTTAGAAGTTTCTGTCCCGCATAGACTAGCATTTCAGCTTTTGAATAAATGGAGGACTTGTAAGGGTCATTAAAGAAATTACTAAAGCTTCTGCAAATGCTATAGGCCAAATTGCTGACTGAGATGCATAGTGTGCACGTGTCACTGCAGATACTTTCCAGATAATGGTACTGATTGAGATTCTAATCTGGACAAAGTGCTGGAGGCAACTCTCTTTCCAACACTCAATTATTCTGATAATATCCTTGTTTTTTTCCTGTGTTCAAAATGTGTGGTCTGCTGCAACTGTGCAGCGTGTGTTTGGAGTGAGGGGGAAAAAACAGTGAACAAAATTCATGCCATGGCAAAGGGCACTTGCAGCACAGTGGGGAGGACAATGTGTTTTTACCATGGATGGATGAGCCAAGTAACCACCACGAGGAAGGGCTGCATTTCTTCCCACAGGCTGCAGGACGACTCCTTACTGGTTCTCAACAGCCACACAGGAATAAATGTGAGGCACAGCCTGCTGCTAGGACTGTGTAGTATGTTGTAGGGGCAAGGCTGACATATTATTGTGCATATGCATCTTGTATCCTCCCTAGTGGGATGCTGATCCATAACAGAGTCTTCTAAAATCTCACATAACACAAAGAATTCAGACTAGTTTCCCACGGACATTGCCCATAAAAGAATTTCTTAGAAGAGATAACTCAGCCAGGAAATGCAAACTAGGGGGCCAAATTCCTTCATTCAAGTCAATCTCCCATTGGTAAAGGATTTAAAAAATGGTCCCTATATGACTAATCCCAACTATGCTTCCCTAATTTCAGTAACAGTTTCTAGAGACGAGAGGTGAAACCATTTGAGAAAATCAAGCTTTATTTGCTTTTTATTCATTAGGGATTTTTCTGCTAGATTGAATTACTAATAACACTTCGTTTATTAAAATTCATGAAACCTAGATTTACTTTTCAGTATCTATATAATCTTCTGATCCTTAATACTTTTCATGAGGCTCAAAGAATGAAAACAAACCCAGCTGTTTCATGTTTGCTCATGATCAACCTTTATGGGGATCATGTTAGCATTGTTTCATACTTGTTACTAAATGATGGCGGAGTGCACATTTCTGAGGCAGCGCAGATCATCCATTCTTACCTTCAGCAGTTCACAACTGAAAAGGGAGTGTACTCAATCTGGTATGAGAGCCAGAGAATGCATTGCTGCTTTCACAGCTACCTCTGTCCCTCTCTCCACACTATAAAATCTGCAGAGATAGCTGTGAATTTGGCTCACTTTCATTTATATGTCCAATGGTATTTGTTGCTTGAAGTGAATGCACAAGCCCTAGGCAATGCACATAAGATTTTTGGCTTTTAATGGCTAGTTGAAAGTCTTTCCATATATGTTAGATTAAGCCGTATTGGATTTAGTTAAGCTAGTGCTGGGTAGCCACTTTTATTCTGGACTAAGAGTGATTTGTGTCAATTTACTTTAAACCCATTCCTAATTGACTTGCACTGAACTAACACCTGATTTATGCCTTCAATTATCCCATTTTAACCCACAGCTCAGGCACGCTGTCTGGTTCCAGCAACTTAATGAGTTACCGCACATCACCTGCAGCATGGTAACTGCAGCATGCTTTCCTTTAGCCCACAGCAAACCTGAGCTTCCATGTGTCAGCCTAACCTCAGGGCCAAGAAAAAGAAAAGTCTAAACTGGTTTCTTCCATCCGAGATGGCCACAGGCGAGGAGCAAACACACATGGTCAATTACTGTGGCTCGGCCGATGCGTGGTAAGTTGTCGAGTGTGTTGGTACGTGAATGAGATCACTCATTCATATATTCTTACCCTGAAAGTATCATTTTAAACTGGTGTTACATAAACAAGTGTAACTGTGGATATGGACACATGGACAAATTAGCGTGGGGATAACAAGCCTTTATGTGTCAGCTTTTTCCATATGCATACCTGCATGAAATGCGGGGTGATTTGAGGCAGCCTCCTCCTCTTTTACCAGATGGAAGGTGTAGCTAAGGCATGGTAAGCTCAGAGCCTGGCTTCCATTGCAGTCGTGGTTTTAACCTCCTGTAGAACAGTTCAGCTTGGCTAAAGTGTAATGAGACAGATTTAAACCACTTAACACCAGTTAAACCATACCTGTTGCATATTCTACTCCTTGCTTAGGTAGTGCAGTTTTGCAGGTCAAATCATTGAATTAATGAGAGACTTTCCATTGACTATACAGAGCAGTATTCTATGGAGAAGTTTGAAGATCCTTCATTGTAGAGTCTAATGTAAAGATGAACTTGCAGCTTTCTTTAAAAACAAACTCCAAGACCAACAATGCCAAAGTTTCAGCTTTTCCCCCAGATAACACTAGGTTTTTGTACTCCACCCTGTGGGAGAGCTAAGAAGAAATTTGCCTCTTTCCAACGAGGAACACTACAGGATTTGTTAAACTGAAACTAGAGATAGAAAAGTTCCAAATCCAGGATGAGTCTGGACCCTTTCAAACTATGACTGGGGCCAAAGAAACACAGGATCAAACACAAAATCTTCGGGTGCTTTTCCTTTTTATTCAATAACTTGAACTCATTCTCAGTTAATCTTTCTCTACTTGCATATAATGAAAGGAAATATATTTGATTAGGTTATGTGAGATCACGTGGACTTGCAGGACCAGACATTATTATCTCGACTAACACGGACACATTTTGAACACTGCTTCTCACTCTGCTATCAGCCACCGCCACCTCTGCAGTAATGTGACAGCAAGAGAAAAAGGATGGGAAGGCGATAACGTTTGCCCACGCAAGTAGAAAAGAACTTTCTGTCCAAAACCAGCTGGCTTGGCTTGGAAATGAAATGGCATTTCAGCGCGAGGTGACCTGTTTGCATGTGTGTCGGAGCTCCGTCTCCAAACACTTGTCCTAGATGCAAAGGTGGGGTCTGTGAAGTATTTTATCATCAAGTAACCATGGGAAACAGGTGAGTTGTCTCAGTGCCAGTTTGTCTTTGAAACCGTTTGACAGATCAGAAACCATCCTCAGAGACTGCAACAAATGTGCTGCCATGTTTCATGGTTAGAACTCAGCATATTTTTAGTAAAGGGCTGAGAAAGTATGCGATAATCCTAAATCACAGCCAAGAAAACCATAAACCCCTTAACAAATGCCTGTTCAGACACAGAACTTGGAAATACATAACAGTTGATCCACACTGACACTCTTGGTCAATTCTTGTTTTCTAAACTAAAGCATTTTTGCCTTTACCTGAGAGGGCCAGAGGGAGCAAGGAAGCTGATGTCTGATATTTATCCTGTGGGACACAGACCAATCATCCTAAATGTACCCCCAAAGAAATCAATGGGAAACACACCAATTTGTACTGAGGAGTCCGGATGCCATTATCAGAGATTCAAAATGCACCTTGTAAACTACCCAAGTTTAAGAATTAAGCTTTATTTCCTAAGTTAGCTACTTTAAAAGTTTCTTTGTGATGCTTTGTACATTACAACAGATCATGCAGAGTCATTGTGGGTTCTGTACATGAAGCTTACAACATCAAGGCAATAAAACGTGCTTTTCTCTATGAGCAATTTGGTCAGTGGAGTTTACAGTGAAGCAGATAAAATGCAGGGAAAATAACGCTTAAATTTACATCTTAAGAGCAGTGCTAGCTGATCGCAGTGGGAGCTGAGGGTGCTGTGCACAAGTCAGGACCAACTTATCTGGCTTTTAAGAGTTCCAGGAGTCTTTTGTCACTTGAAGAGGCGCCGTCAACTTCAGATCTACTTTAAAAAGTAGTTCAAAGACTTTTCAGGTATTATGGTCTCCTATATCTATTTCTGTCCCTTTTGTTTCCTAACAGCATGGGATATTGACCACACATACTGCTGTCAAATATAGAAATTAAACTTAGAGAAAAAAATGAGACATTTTTTCTTTAATCTCTTGGAAAATTTTCCAGACTAAAGCATAGTTCTTAAATTGATAATATCCCTTTAAGAATTTATTTGCCAGGTAATGTTAGAAGACAAAAGACTTTAAGGTCAGTTTGAACATTAAAAAGACCCCCTTTAAAATCAATTTCAAGTCTATATTAGAGATAACAGCAAGCAGTGTTTTAACAGGTCTCCAAATATATTCTACACCTTAAAAAGACAAATAACTTTAAAATAATTCTAAGTGATTTCTAGTTCTTTGGGCAAGATCTGTCCTAAGAAATACTTTGTTGCATAAAAATAGTTTAGTGTTGTAATATATGACAGTCATAGTATGTATAAAGCTACAAAATTATTAACAGATGAAGGGCTGCAGTTTTTGAATAACATACTAAATATGATTGGGTTTTTAAGAGAGGTGAAATAAGACAGTGCCATCAGAAGAGAAACGTACATTTTAAGAATGAAAATATTGAACATAACTATTTTTCTTTAGATCTCCTAAGCAATCTGTGTGTTCTCTATAAGATGTCAAACTATACTGTGCATATGTACACTTTGCTCTCTATAAATATACATGTGCATGACACATTTCTAAAAGAGGTAAATGAGCGCTGGGGAAATACAGAAACAATGAAGTTCCTAAGAGAGGTTTATTTTTTCAAGTTATTAAAGGAAGGTGGCAAGCGTTCACGAGGATATGAAAATTTAAAGCCGTCTGCAGGAAACTCTGAAAAATCTCTGGTTAAGGCTGCTGCCAAAAAATCTCAGCTATGTTATGTCAGAATGTTTAATTGCAAGCTGAAATTTTAATGAATGGAAAGATATGGCAAAAGCAGGAAGTTTCTGAAGCAACATAGAACAACCATGAAAATAAAATACCAAAGGTTGTAATCCTGAATGCTGTTGGAAGCAAGAATTTCCATCCGCGCTCTGACTCCTTTTCCTACTGTGCAGAATTCACCAGCTGTCTGGCTAAAGAGGTGAGTGGTTCTGGATATCATCTCCTGGGCTCAAGGCAGCACTTGTTATGTCTATGTGAAGAAATCAGCTTCTTTGCGTTTGTCATTATGGCTGTTTACAGAAATGCAGTTTAGGAATAAGGGGAAGAAAGGCAAATGTCAGAGTGCATTAAATAACATATTTTCTTTACTTTCCAAGAAGCTCGCTCGCAGCGTGATGTTACTATTTATATCAGATCTCTTAAACCCAGCTGTTGGTTCATGTTAACATGCAGAATGGTGAGAAAATCCCAGCAGAAGAGCGTGAATCCCAGAGAGACCTGTGTTCTGTCACTGCGAGGACCTATAAAATATCACAAGTTTTGCTGAGGTATGGATCAGGCATGCAGCCAGCCAGGCATGCAATACAAATATTTCCCGTGTTGATCCTCCAGTATTAGAGGGCCAACAGCAAAGCAAAGCGAAAACTGCCAAATGCTGCAACAGGCAACTTCAGATAACTTAGCTCGCACCCCTGGCTGGAAAAGTTTGAAAGAGAACTTCTACCTGTAACTCAAAACTAGAAAATATACTGTACACCCACATAACAGCGTTCTTAGACAAGCTGTGTCTGATCTAATCTTATGTACCTTGGCCACAAGTTCTGGAAAAACAAATATTCCCAAGGCAGTCAGATTACTGAACGCAGCGTATAACGATGTGGAAATATTAGTGGTTTACAGAGGGCAGTTTATGAAATGGATTGAGTGAATTTAATTCATGCATTGTCAGGCAATTTGAACTTAACTAAAATAAGGAAATCCTTACTTAATTATATCTGTCTTCAGTGGAACACCAGAGCCAAATAGTGGAACAGCAATACTCCCATCCATGGACGGGGAGGTGGGGGCAGTTTGTGCCAAGCCAGCCTTCTGAGAGAAAAATCTGTCTGCGCTGACGTGGTCATTATGGGGTTAACACGCTTACTCAGAGTGTTAATGGAAAGGAACCATTATCTGCTGCTCTCTGGTTTCCTGCTCCCTAGGTGGGAGTCCCCCCTGCTCCATCCTTTGTTTCTAATGTAAGTTCCCATCCTGAAATGCTGCCAGTACAATTTGGTTTTGTTGCAAGAGGTATTCCTTTACAAAATCTTCATTCATAGAGTATTTCCACCATTGTAAGTGAAACAATGTTAGGAATTAATCTGGCCTGCGATTTTAAGAAACTTTGTTCTTAAAAGCTTGTTCTTGGACCCTCCTTCCTCATGAAGGATAACTTAATTGTTTGGCAAATATGCAAAAGCTACATAACATCCCCTACTCTTCTTATCTATAAAAGTCCTGCATTTTGTTTTTAGACAAAGTTCACCTTCAGAAACGCAAGACTAAGAATTTTTCTCCAGGACACAAAATGGAAAAGCTGATTTCTGGAATGGAAGGAACATTTGAAAGGAGGCCTGAGAACAGCCATGGTACATCTTTGGGGTGTTTTGTAAGAAGCTCTTAAAATGTAATGTAAAAGTTAGAGACATGATTTTGGTGGTAGTGCCTCCAAAATACCTTGAATGGGTAGGTGGAAATGCACTGGAATAGAGATGCAACAGAAAGCTTTATTACCATAACAACTGCTGGATAATGACTCTATTCAGCTGTGAGGCTATTTAGTTAAAATGAAATGTACTGGTGTCTTTAAAACATTTTTTGCATAGCTTTTCTTTGTATTTGCTATGTCTCTGGGTTTATTTTTCCTTGGATATCATGGAAATTATGCTGGCCTCTATTTGGACAAGTGAACAGATTTCAGGTGGTTCTTTTCGGTCTCTGTGTTGTAGTAAGATGGGCAGAAGTGTGTTCAGTGGTTGGTCTCTTATATCTCAAGAGTGATCCTAGCAGATGCTTGTGATAATTTTTCACTTGTCATATTGACACTCAAGTGTGAGTTTCTCTGGGGCTTTGTTATGTTGCTGCTTCTACAGTCTTATAAAGATCATGATTTTTTTTTCTCTGTACTGTGGATTTCTCTTAATCACCTGCAGCTTTGTATCCTTTGGATTAACCAGGTGCATTTTGCCTGTGCCGTTGTCCTGGAAATTAAACCTAATGCAGAACGTGGCGGTCAAGTCGTGCAGTAATTTTAGTCATTATGATATTTAAATTATTCTATGATTTTAGTCTTGTCACTCTAAGGGGTGATATTTTTCACTTACATTATTGTGACATGTGAGAACATCTGTGACCTCCCTGCCACCCATTCTTTTCCACTAGCAGTCCCAAGAGGGGTCTGCAAGAGCAGATGTCACAGCACATCATCACATATGGAAAACAACATCTGTAATTTCAATTGGATGCCATATTTTGCACTTCCTTTTCTCAATTGTTACATACGACAGAGTTTCAATTGAGGGAGGAATGCATTTCAGTGGGAAAGCTGCTGCTCTGTACCCCTTAACAATGGTTTGCAAGGCATATATAGAAATCCCTTGAGCAATGCATGCTTTGCTTATTTTCGCAGTGCCACTGAAAAGGACCCATTAGAACCAATTATTTATCTTTTTGGCTCCTACTCTATTTTTGACAGCCTAAATAGTATGATTACATACTGAAAATAATTAATGAGTGTATCCAAAGTCCTTGCTTAGGCCCTGCTTCAGTGTCTTACTCAGACTGCCACAAACTTTTATAACTTAAATAAAGAATTCAGGATTTTATCTAACATCTTTTCAGCATATTGCTGCCATGAGAGGATTTCATGGTATAAATCATTAGATTCTAGTAACAGACCTTACAGATATTATGGATGATAGGTATAGTGACGAAGAACTACATTCATATAAAAATCAATGACATTTGGACTGTTCATGTTGAAAATTGTAAGAAAACTGTATACATTTAAATCTCATCCTGATTATTATAGGTCAGTAACAATCAACTTGGAAATATAGTAGATGGCAATTACTGTATTTTGTGACTTGTCTTTCACACCTCTTGCTGGCTTTTTCCCAGATGCACATTAAGAAGTGCATACTCTTGCACTTCTGTTCTGAATGAAAAGTGGATGTTTCAGAAGTTGTTCAACTTATTTACTGGCTGTATGTTTAAATCCCAAGCAAAATGTACATTATAAAATCCTGAACTTCAGCAGTTCTTTGAGCTGTGAATTACTACTTCCATTTGAACTAAATGTTTGGAAAAGACAGTAGAAATTTACATTATTTTTTTGGGAATGATCTTGGAGGAGATATCTTTTTGCTTCTAATGGAGTGGATAGCAAGTTGATGTTTCTGTTGTTGTTTCTTGTATCTTGTTTTCTAACCATTTGTGGAGCTACTTTTTTGGTACTAGGTTAATAAGTGAGTCTTCCAAATATAAAGAACACCCCCTGATTTCTGTTTTGCAGAGAAAGCACCTTTGATTCTCATGTCCTGAAGCAGAGATGTGTGTGCACTCTCCATTGGTGATTTGGTCCTTTCAAATGGCTCCCACCATTTCACTTGGAGGCTGCAGGTATCTCTTGCAGGATAAATCTGGAGAAGCTGTAGAGCGCAGATGATTTTTGGCAAGTATCTTTTCATCATCAAAATTTCATTTTTTGGGTCATTCTTCAGCTGCTGCCTTCTGCGAAGGGCAAAGACGCCAATTTTATGTCTTTTATTATGAATTCCCTAGTAGTCTTTTTGGCTTAAAGCGCAGTTAATGGGAACTCTAAAGGAGATGTGAGGTGGGGACACATAGAGGAGGAACCAAGGTGGATTGTGGCCTTAGCCTGGAAGTGAAAACAGAGCTCACATCCTAATGATAATACAGCAATAATTTTCACAGAAAGCCTGTCATGTATGTATTTATTTCTTTCTGTGTCTGTACGTTAATACATGTATATAGTGGGGAAGTGGTGGTGGTTTCTGTGCTGGTGACAGAGGTCGCTGGGCTATTTCCTGGTGGGAACTGGCATTGATGTGCGTGCTCCAGCTCTGAGAGGATGAGGGATCACATATTGACCCGCTGCGCGGCAAAAGCGGGACTTTCCGCCGCCGGTTTCTCCTCCCCAGACGGGAGGCGAGCTGTGGCGGGGGGCTGCCGGGCCCCGGGATGGCGGACGGGGAACTGCGGAGCAGCGACCGGCCGGGCTGAGGAGGCCGCAGGGCCCGCCCCGCCCGCAGGCCCCGCCCGTTGCCCTTGGCAACCCCCGGGCACGGGGCGCGCGGCCTTGCCCTCCAGGAGCAGGCGCCTGGGTGCATGCGCCGCTGCGTGGTGGGGCGGGGCTGGCTACGTGCGTCACCGGCAGCTAAGCGAGGGACGGGCCCGCCTGGCGTGTGTGCGCATGCGCTGCCGCCAGGGCTTGGAACGCGGGGGCAAGGCCGAGAGCTCCCTTCGCAGTAGGCCCGGCTTTGATTGGCTGTTGCTTCCCTCGCAGTCTCTCTGATTGAGCAGCGGCCTGTCACTCAAGGCTTCCACGTTTCGTTACGCCCCGCCCACCAACTTCTCTCTGGTTGGCGGGCGCCTCGGTCCTTAGCGGGTGCTGTGATTGGTGCTGCCGCCCTTTCACTCCGGCGCCCTGGCCTATCGGCTCGCGGCTCCGCAGCATTGGGTCGGCGGTGAAGAATGTAGACCCGGCCGCTCCCCATGCTAAAACAAAATAATCCGGTGATGAACAAAACCGGGGCGCTCCCAGCCCCGCCGCCGGGCGCAGGTTCACCTCGTACTTCCCCACGCTGTCCCCCTCCTCCCGGCCCTGCCTGGCTCGGGTGAGCACCCTCAGCGGCGTCCGAGTTGCTCGGAGAAAAGAGCGGAAGGATATTATTGGGAGACGTGTGACAGAGGAAGTAGTTCCGGCCCCGATTGGGCCTTGTTTCCCAAAAATAGCGCCCAGCGGGTATCCGTGCGCTGGTGTCAGTGTCTCCTGAGGAGCCTCAGCGGGGAGGCGGCAGGAGCGGCGGCGGGGAGCGAGGGGACGCGGCGGGTGAGTGAGCGGGGGGGAAGGGGACCCCTGGATTTGGAGCCGAGCGGGAGGGTTCGGGAGCGTTTCCTGAGCCCGGCGGCTCCGGACGGTGGCGAGGGTCGGAGGCGAGGAGCGGGGGGAGCCGAGGAGCGGGGTCAGGGGCAGCGGGCGGGGGCAGCCGCCGAGGGGGGCGGCTTGAGAAGAACGGAGAACGCGGGTGTCCCGCCCCCCCCCACGCTGTCCGCTTTCCGCTCCGTACAGCGGAGCGGGGGGTGCTGGCGGGGAAGTTGGTGCGGGGGGCGGGCGGGGGAGGGGCGGGGGCGGCGGGCGCGGGGTCCCGCGGGTGCGGGGGGTCCTTCGGGTGGGCAAGTTCCCCGCGACCTCCCCAGAAGTTCCTTCCCGGCTCTCTGGAGGAGGGAGGATGGACATTTATGGACCAGGCCACCCGGGTCTGCCCGGGGGCTGGTGCAGCAGGCAGGGTGGGGTGCGCGGCCCTGGCGCCCGGGGAGCACTGAGGTAAGATCGGCTTCCCCTGGGCGGCCGGGTGCGCTGCCCGCGGTGTGCGTGGCTGGGAAGGCGGGGAGGAGAAGTACCTTTTGTCCTGATTCTCGGCAGCCACGTTGGGTAAGCGACATTGCGCTTAAAAACAAACAAATAAACCCCCCTCCCAGGACTGTGTCCGTGGTGTACGCTCCGAAAAATGGGGTTCGGGGAGGGAGGAGGTGAAGGTAGAAATAGTTACAGTAGTTGTGCAGTGCATAAAGGTGTGTGGCGAATGGGAGGAGAAACTGTTCGCTAATGTGTAAACTAGAGGATGTTTTTGTCCAGAGGAGGAAAAGATTGAAGGTACAGCTGTGTTCTTATTGCAAGGAGGATTTTGCGTTTGCCAGCTCTGTGCACAAGTCATGGGGATCAGAGACCGTTCTATTTCAGACTGGAAAGACAGTAAATTCTTTTGAATTTATGAGGCTCTGTCTTCCAGTAATTTTTTTTACCTGGTTTTGAGATGCTAGGTGGTGACGAGAATGGGATTGCTTAGAAAAAGTTAGCCATAGTGACTTGTTTGACAGGTAATTAATTTCGGAGTTGAGAAACAGAAGTTCTGTAGAAGGTGAAAAAAGACAATTTGAGAATAGGGTTTTCTAAGTTGCTTGGTGTAAAACCATGGTGTTCCATAGTCATACGAAGACTGAATTTATTGGGAAGAGTGTGGGAAAGGGGTTCTGGGAGGTACAGAGGAACAACAAAAAGGAATAATTTCTAAGCAGGAGTAAGGGAAAAAAAAGTGGCTTGTTGTGGAATTGGTAATGTTGATAGTATTTATTTTGAACCTTTTTAACAACCTGGTAAATTTTAATGTAGCATAAAGAAGGCTATAAGCTTAATGTTAACTGTCTACACAATTGTTCCTTATACAAGTGTTTTTTCATTTTTAGGACCTAGATAGGTATATTTTGGTATTTCTGTTTTATTATTGCTAGCTAGTGTGCAAATGACCTGCGTAAAAGGTATCAGAGCAACTTTCCTATAATCTGTCTGTTTTAAAAATTATTTTAAATGTTTATCTCTAACTCTTACATGTTAGAATATATTCTGTGGTTTTTTGCTGCTCTCCAACAAGGGATTTGCATTTGAGGGAGAACTGTGAGGTTCCTCTTTATACTATTTATTTCATTTAGTTGCTAGAATATGTACAAAATGACATGTCTTTCAATTACATAATTTAGAAGAGTTGTAATAAAGGATGTAATTTTAACACTTCTAGTCAGTAAAGAGCGTAATTTCAAAATGATATTTTAAAATTTTTTACTTATTCAGCTAACAAAACAAAAATGAGAGAATGGAACAATGTGTTTTGATATTAAGGGATTGTACTAGTGCTGGCCAGTTGGAGATGAACCTTGTTTGATTGAGGGCATGCAGCTTGGAATTTAGGAAGGAAAATAACCCAGTGCCCTGGTTAGTTACTTTTCTCCTCCATAATTCTTTTCTAAATCTGTAGTTGACATGGTCCACTGGTAGTATTAGAGGAGTATCATCAGTAAATGAGAACAATCCTTCAGTGACAGGGATGGGATCTTCTTCAGAACGATTGGAGTGGAGATGGCAGTCTGTGTCTCTGCCACTGTGACTCATCTCAACCAGTCTTAATATTCTAGCGTTTCTAATGATTTATTTGTGAGAATACCTTTGCAGATTGTAAGCTGTGGTAGAAATACATTAGCATTTAGCTTGTATATTTGCTTGTTTTCCTCATTTTTGTGTGTGTGTATTTAAATCAATGTGGTTACAGTAGGACCATAGAATGCTTTGTGTATGTGTAGGTATCTGGATTTAGATTCCTGAAATTTCACATAATGTTTTCCCTCTGTGACACAAGGGATGAAGAAATAAGTGAACACTGGTTTTTATGAAGCTACCTAAATTGATCTATAGAATTGACTCATGTTGGACTAGTAAGATGAGAAGGACTTGGCTGAACTAAAACTTGAAATAATTCTGGATAATAGAATATCTTATTATGGCAGAAGACCTGTGTTATTTAGAAACCTTATTGGAGCTGAATTGTGTGCACTTTACCTTAAACTGGTTAGTGTGGGCAGCCAAGCTTTGCTGGGTTTTATTTTAGAAGGTTAGCCAAGTTTCTCAGGTAACTTGTTGATGTTGTTCTGTGGATACTGCACCCAAGTGCTGCTGCAGAGAGACCAGAAGCGCTGTGCGGTGCTGCCTCACCTGCTCTGGGTCATGCTGTGCATAACAAAACACAGCTGATTAGTTGTCTAACAATGGTAAAAGTAGTGTAGTAGAATGCTGTGTAATGTGCAAACATGTATTAGCGTGGGAACTGTTTTGTTTTGGTTTTTTTGTACTAACTGTAGTTCATTATGCCATGTGTGAGAGATGTGTGTTTCAGCTCTGTTCTTAAAACATGTTTTCTAAACTATAACATTAGCACATCATATTCACCTCACCAAATTTTTATTTTGAAAAGGCATAGGCTTAAATGCTCTGTATAAAACTTAGGCTTTAGGCCTATTTAGTCATGACAGCAGCCTGACAATGTGTGCAAAACACTGGGACATACTTTTCCATCTCATTGAAGCAAAACTTACTTTGAATTTGAACATCATGTCGTGACGTATATGCTGCATAACTTTTTCATACACTAAGTGGCCTAAGTTTGCATATTTCTTATATTTGAAAGATTTTATTTCACATGTGTAATAATGTGTTCTGCAACTGATCAGATGGAACAAAATTCAGAATTTTGGTGCCTGTTGTTTTGCATTCAGACTTGATTCTTTCAGGTCTGGTAAAGTAAGCAGGGAAGAGAAATGCACCATTTTTATTTTCTTGTACGTTTTACTGCTTGTGCTGAAAGGCTCATGTAATGTTTATTTGAATGGACTAGCCAGTGCGTTGCTGAAGTGATACTGAATGTGGTTTTAGTGTAACTCTTTCTCCTATCATGTGAAATGAATAAAGTCTTTGGAGGTACAATCGCATCCTGAAATACCTAAATATAGCTGACTTTTTCCCTGAATGTTTACAAGGTGGTTTTGGCGTCTTATGAAGTTCATAGGAGTACAGCAAGACATTATTTTACTTTTCTCCCCCAAGCTAATTTTGTTGACCTTCTAGTGAAAGAATTGAGGAACTTTTTTGGGCAGCTAATGAAAATACATTTTAGGTTATTGCTAAGAGTTAAAAACAGACTTCAGCTGTGTAATGTGACAATAACCCTCCCCTCCCTCAGCATGTGTTCTGTGGTAGAGTACCAGCTAATAAATAATGCCATGGAGGGTTAAGTGTGTAGCCCACAGTAGTGTAGTTTGCTTTGTTTATTTTAAACTAAGCATCTGATCTAGATTTCTAACCTTTACCACCCCCTTCATATGGTGCATTTTTATTCTAATGATCTTTCAAGTTACTGCTTGTGGAGTTGAAAGGAAGGGATGTTTTTTCTTCCATATTAAAGCACTTCTTATTTTTGTTTATCAACTGTACTGTTTAGACTTGTGTTTAATGGTGCTGTGAGACTTTTTCTAAGTTTCTTTAGCCCTAACTTAAGTATGCTTTTCCTTAGGAACATAAACCGTTGTACTGTATGCTCTCATTTCTATTTGACACTAAAGGGATCTAACATCTTACAAGACAAGTCTGTTCCTGAGATTTCCACCCTTCCACCAAAACAGTCACTGAGATGGAGTATTTTAAGTTGTATGTATGGTAGTCTTCCTTTCTCCTTTCCTCCTTAATCTGATGCTGCAGTGAAGAATTAGGCAGGAATGACTGTCAGATAAAGACGGTAGATTTTGTGGCCACGCTTTTTTCCAAAATTTTCATGCGCTTTTTGTTCCCCATGTGTTGTAACAGTACAAGTATGCCTGTATGATGAGAATACATCCTTCTTTATAAGACTGTGATTAATTGAATTATTTTTCAGGGAATTAACTACTTTATATTCAAAATGTTAGTGATGCTTAATTAGGTAGGTCTCCCAGTTATATTTATCTCTGTCCGTGAAGAGCCTCTGAATTCTGCCGAAGTCCTTATGGGCCAGCCTAGAGTTTTGAAGTGCATTTTATATTGCTTTGTGCTCAGCTGGATTTCACTGGTAGCTGCATGCCTGTTGTTGCATGACTATTTTAAGTATACTAAGTTAAAAAGTAGGTGTTAGGAATTATCAGCCAAGCAGTGTTGTAGTTTCTTGCTTTAAGTGCTTGCTTTGAGTATCTGTGTACCAGGCATTGATGACAAAGCACCTTTCACTGTGTTGTGTTTGTGGTGTTTTGGTTTGTTTTTGAGAACTAGGAGAAAAATGTTTACCTTCCCTGTGGTGGTCAGAGATCACCTAAAAGGGTGGGGTTTAAAATGGATGGGTTTGTGCTCGTGATACTTTTACTGTGATAATTAGTGGGGGAAGAAGGATTTTTTTTTTCGATTTGCTTCATTTGAAGACCAGATTGCTTTCAACATTGTAATATAGAATTGCATGGGTTGGACTAATGTTATTTTTATTGTTTGAAAGCTAACCATAGACCTGTGAGAATATGTAAAGCAGATATATCATCTCAATACTTGCAGTAGTACTTGGAAGCTGTGGTCAGTATTGAATTCTGTACCAAAATACACAGGTTTGATCTTGTAATTTTCTGTGATAGCTTAAAATGTTTGGAAGGTCAAGGGGCATAAATTACTAAATTTTTAGCTGTATAAGCTTAAGCACAAATATGAGCTGTGCTATGGCCATGCTGTTAAAACATTACTTTCTTTAAGATATTGGAGTACAGAGTTGAGAGAAAGAAGTCAGAGGAGATAATTTTGGCATCCTTTAGGATGCGTGGGAAGGTATTATAAGTCTAAAATGATGGGATATGGAAGAATTACAAACTGTTGTAAGAGAGGAGAGTAAGCATGTAGTTGAATGTTGAGAGACACACAGGTACACCTATCCATACAAAAAGCTGAGAGGTCATAAAGGTCAGAACAGCCTTGCCTTGGCAGTGTCCATTAAAGAAATGGTTGAAAGGTGTCAGAATAAGGTGACTGCCTCCCCCTGCCCTCTGAATCTCACAAAATCTGCAATACTTGAGTTTGAGAGGCTGAGGAAGAAGTTATATTAGTGTTGTGGTGTGTTTGTTTGTGGGGTTTTTTTTTCCCTCCGGTATGAAAAAAGTGAGAGTGTTTTTGAGTGGACATTTTTCTCTAGATGCTTTGAATTGTATTTAATTTACCATCTTACTGTTGTGGAAAACTTGTATAGTATAGCTCAGAAACATTGTGTAAGGTTATCAACATTAAGGACATCTTGGTTTTGGTATCATTCTTTCACAGCGACTGCCCTTTTCCTGATATGACTGCATGCATCCTGTCTTAAAAACTGTAAGCTGACGACAATGACTGCTAATAAGTTGACATGTATAGCAATTCAAAATTGTTGCTTTTTCCAGTGTGAACTTTCAAAGCACTGAGTCTTCTGAGAATATTTGGAAAAAATGGGATGTTCCATCATCGCTGAGCTTGAATTATGTTGTCATGCAGTGAGGGTAATAAAGTAAATTTTTCAGTAACTAAATATTTTTATTTTTCCTTGAAGCTCTTGAAATTATTGTGAAACGTTATGAAGATGTTATTCCAATTCAGGTGTCTTAAATTTGTGCTCAAAAGCCTTGGTTTCGGGGTGTAAGGGAGAAAGTAAAAGGTATGGCAAGAGATACAATGTTGTACTTGATGTGTACAGAAAGGGAAAGTGTTTTCTGGTAAAATTTTTGAGCCTGTAGGCTGTCAAATTATGTTTTTTAGTCTGAGTTTGATAATACACATTAGCTTGGCTAGTTGGCTTTTGGGATTTGAAGCTTTTGAGTGCAGAAGAAGGATTTCCTCTGAGACACTTCTGTAATATCCTCCTGTGTTTCTTTTGGAGTGTTAGGGCTTTTGTGGCTTGTGTGTGGTGGTTTTGTTTTTTTTTCATTTGTTTTGTTCTCTTGTTATTCTCCTTATATTTGTTTATAGCACTCCACATGACAGTGTCTTAACTTTTTGTCCCTGAAGCATATATTAACATCTTTGCTTTGAGAGATATTGGGCTCAACTATGAAAAAAGTGCAGGCAGTAAAAGTATTAATGGTTCCCATTTGGAAGCACTAAATTAGATCAACTTTTTCAGGGGAAGGAGACAAAATCTTGCGTGGATGAAGAGAGATGTGGGCAGTAGGCAGGAGCAGGTGTTCGCTGGGTATTGGACATGTGGAATATGGGTATATTTGCAGAAGTTCTAGCTATTAATGCGCATGATCTGAAAATTCCTGAGAACTATGTAGAGCATTTTAATAACACGGTAGAATGTCAAAGAGTAGTTTTCAGTTTTAAGTAGCTGCTTGATGTTTTGTTTGTCACAAATATGAAAACTGCTGACCTGAATAGTCATCAAAAAAATAATGGGAGATTATCAGTTGAATTAGCTGGAATATAAAAGGTATTTTATTTTACCAAATCTATTTTACAAAATCAGACAGAAATACAGAACATTTGTTCCCGGTGAAGGGCACAGAGAAATTCAAGAAGTCCCCCAGGCTTTGTCATGGGTAATGAGTTGAAATGTGAGGGGCGTAGCAACAAGAGTTATTTTATGATAATTGTAAAATAATTTTTTTCTTTTAAAAGAAAAGAAAGCTTTTGGTCAATGTATTGATCACTGCTAATTTAGTAGCTTCAGGGAACTAGTAAAATGTGGTATTCGAATGATTGTAAGTTCTGGATTTTAAACCATAAGTTATTAATGTTCCTGAAAACTGGAGTAATTTAGATGCTTTACACAAATAAGAGGAAAGTACTTTAAAAGACTAATGATTTGTTCAGGAGATGAAATAGGATTATGGGGGAGTTGAAAATTTCAACTACTGTTACTGTATTCTGAAGGATGCTCCTAGTTGAATTGTTTTTTACAGGCATAGGTTCATAGGAGGTTTGGATTCGCAGTAAGATGAAATATAACCTGAGAGACCACAGTTACCCACGGTCTGCTTTTCACTAAATCTTTCTGCAGGTACTTTTAGTGTGCCGTGTGTATGAGACTTTTCTAGTTCAGTGAGTTGCAGTCTTTTTTTCTGTTATTTGTAGGTTCTGCATCTGTTTTTGCTGAGGAGATGGACTCCTGTACTGTCAAGTTAAACCTAATGGTGACATCCTTGTTTTCAGAGTTATCTTTTGAGGATGCCCTAGAATGAGTCCATGAACCCTGCTGTTGTCAAGTACATGTGTGTTTACAAGGAACAGTGTGTTAGCGCAAGGTGCTTATGTAAAACTCACACTGGATTTATCAGAAAATAATGGAGTTGTTCACTTCAAAAGAGGTGGTTGGAGAGGAGATCAAAACATTAATGGCTACTAAGACACCCAATTAAAAACCTCTTTATTTTTTTAAAAGCTGGGAAAAGGACTTGCCCCATATCAGAAGGCTATGATTCAGGCCCACATCTGCTGTGTAGTCCTGTTCTGAGCCCCTGCAGCACCCTCTGGTGAGCCAGATGTGCTTGTGCAGCAGTTGGGGTCCTGGTGGAGCTTATGAATGGGCATAACCATCAGGTCTTGCTACAGGACTGAAGAAATACTGCAAAAGAAGCCTAAGCTATATAGCAGACTTGATGTTACTAACGGGTGCTGTTGGGTTTTGCTGCCATTTCTTCTTCTTTTCGCCTTCTAATTTTTTGTCTAAGAGGAGACAGAAGTCATTAAAGGATCTCTAGACCTGTTAATATTTGCTCTAGGCAAGCATAACCAGTGTGATTGCATGAGATAAAAGAATTCCAGCTCTGTGGCTGGGTTGCTCAGGAGCAAATGAAGTGTGATACGGGCAAGAGGTAACAACAAAGACAGTATGTTTATGAAAATTTTTATTCTGTGTGCTATAGCCCATTTTATTTATGGAATTAAAATACAGCTTGGAGAAACAATGGAGATAAATTTAAAATAGTCTGAACAGTAATAGTAAAGTAGTGGGTTTGCAAATAATAAAACTTTCACTTCCCTTATTTTTTAACTCTTCTGTTATTCCTTGATCTTTCAGACTATCCCCTGTATACAGTATATTTATTTTAAGTTCTTTAAATATTTTAACTGGGCTGCTGGCAGTGGCTGCTCTGAGTGCCCGAGTGATCCTGCAGAACCTGCTGACACTCTGCTCACGGCAGGCTGGGGGGCCGAGGGCAACCGGTGGGTCAAACATTCTGCAGCAATTTAGAAAGTCTTAAAAATAATCAATACTTTTACTATTGCACAACTACCCGGTTAAATCAGAAACTGTTAACGAGGAGGAGAGTAGGCTATGTTCATGTAAACCTCACTTTATTAGAAAAACAGGTTTAGAAAGCTTTGAGTAATAGCTTTGTCTTCAAGATATTAGTGCCATCATTGAGAATACCCTAATCTTATATCAGTAAATGGTGTTATTTTCTTAAGTGTTTTTATTTAATTTTATGGAAATAAACTCTTAAAGGTAGGATGATTTAAAGCTCTGCATTAAGTTTCTTAATTTGCATTCCTTTTAATGTGTTTGATTGGATCTAAATGTTAGGCTGCGATTTATTCATTCAGCAGAATAAAGTTAAATCCCAAAGACATCTTCATTTTGATGATGGCTGTTTGGAAGTATATGGGAAGATGGTTGTATAGAACACTTGTGATTTCTTCCTACCCAGCGAGTCTGCTTAGGATGCTGTTTGCAAAATTCTGTAGTGTTTGGGGATTTTTGTACAGGGAATTGACTAGACAGCATTTATACTCAGGATTTGATTCCTGTGATCTAGAACAGGAACTCATTGGGTTCTGATTGCAACTGTCCTCAGCTTTTCCCTTGGGAGATGTCGGACCCTAATTGCATAGAGTTTCAGACAGCAGTTTGCTTCTCTTATGCATATGTTCTGGAGGTGGGGGAGCAGGAGCGTATTTGCATCAAAGAAAGTCAGACCTGTTTGTCTAGAAACCATTTAGATTTTTCTGTTTTAACACCTTGTTTATAATCTCCTGTGCACCTCTTCTTCTCCCCCCCCTCTCCCCCAGGAAAGAGAACAGAAGAGTTGAGGGAATATCTTGTTTTGTTCTTAGAGATACTAACAAATTTATTTTAAATTGCTCTCCCCACCCCTGTATGTGAGGCTCATGTCTGTGTTTTATTAAGGACTTTCTGGATCCTATTTTTTAAAAAACATAGTATTTTTAAGGGTGAATTGTTCAGTAATAAAAACCTACTACAATATTCCTGAAGGTACTGGCTGACTAGTCCTCAAAAGAGGTTTCAACCTGCTTTTCCATCATGTGTTTCTGTAATGAAATGTTAATGAGAAAATGATCTGATAAACTTCTTCAAAACGTTCTGTGTAACAAACTCATAATCTGAGAATTTTTCTTCAGATGGAGTTCTTTTAAGGCATCTATGTTTCTGTAGCTGTCTTGTGTGCATGTAGATAATGCCTGCAAGCAAGTGACAAAGATTTTGTTGTGGTGTTCTTCAAGGACTTGAATGACTTGTTTTCTGAAGGTGTGAGGAACAACAGCCCTTCATGGGAAGTTTCTTTTGTGCTTAGAAAAACTGTTAGAAGCAGGAGAAATTAAGTACAGACTAAAATTTGGATTTGCAATCTGATGAGGAATCCTTCAGGCTGCTTTCCTTGAATAGTTGAGATTATAATTCTTGCTTCTGTTTCATCTGTACTTCACTGCTTTTAATTCTTCATGGTCTCTTCTGCTTAATCTTAATGGCTTGTAAGATACTTCACTGGCATAATTAGCTTATCTTAAAATAGTCTGACCTGTTAGCACTGTTGGAACAGTGAAGGGACAGCCAGCCCAATCATTGGGTTTCAAGTAGTGCACCCTCAGAGATGTGTCAGTGTTTGGGCCACAGGGGAGGAAGGAAGGAGTAGGTATATATGTGTGTGTATATATATATATATATGTATGTATGTATGTGTAACTGGATCTTGAACATGAATGCTTCAGCCCACCTGTGTTAGGATTTACAGATATTTTCCTTCAGGATTTTGTCAACAGCCAACTGAAGTAACTAGAAAGCAGCTTTTGTTTTGTTTCAACCAAGATACAAGTGGAATGAAGATACAAAATTCAGTTCCAAGGGTTTTCTTTTGCTTTGTGTTTTGTCTGGTTTTTTGTGTTGTTTTGTTTTTTTTTTTTCCTTTGTGTATTTGTACCTTGAGTGTGTCTGGCTTGACTTATCAGCTTTTATGCTTGAGACAGAGTGAGCCTCATCTTACCTTAAACTCCTCTTTGTTTCAAATTTGCTTGTATTTCTGGTCTCAGACCTTTAAACTTTGAAATGTTCTACCATTAATGTGTCTACTTATTTGAGATTGTGTGTCTGGGTTTGTCTACTTTCTGTGATTGTCTTGTCTTCCTTTTGCATTTCCATCTCCTCAGACAAATGTACAAATTTGGACAAGGAAACAATTGCATATATTAATGAAAAAGAGTGTTGTGGGTATATTAATTCTGAGGGGTAAGTTCTGCATTTGAAACACATTTTTGGAAGAGCTTGTGCTGTGGTTGTTATTGTAGTTGCTACAATATTGGACAAAGCATTGGAATATTTTTTGTTTCTTGTAACTATGCAGTAGAAGGAGCTTTATATACAATACATTCAGGATGCTCCTTGCGATGTGATTTATTTTATGTTTTCTGGAAGACATCTTTTTGTTTGGATTTCTTTAGAAGGCGACTTCTTTTTCTGAAGTTCACAAAAACCCAAAACAATGTACCAAGTTGCTATGCTGATTAAAAATGCATTTCAGCATTTAGTGTGATTCAACTGGCCATTTGCTTAAATGCTCAGATCCTCAATAGCTAATGTTAGATATACAACAATTGACTTTAAGCAGAGAATGTAGGTCTATTATTTCAACGTATGAAGTGCTTTTTGGGGAAAGTCTGTTCTAGTTTTGGATTGATAACTCCATTCTGGAGTCTAATCAAACTTCTACATCAGTATTTTTAGGTGCTGTTTTTTGATCTCTCAAACCCTGCAAAGAACCCTTCTATTATGTAGTGTTTGAGTTTACACACCATCATTGAAAGACTAACTTGGACTCCGTGAAACATAGTTAAAAGCTGATTATCCTCATAATGTTTGAGTTTCTGCTTCCAGGTGGATTTTATATACTGCCTCCATGGAGGAAGTGAGAAAAGTAGTTTTAACTGGATGTTAATGTCTTGTGTGTGCTGCAAGATTTCTTGAGCTTTTCCTGTAAATGGCAGTAACTTGGCAAGTCCTATGTGTAGTTTAATGTTTAAAGTAAGTCTGGTGTCATTTTGCTGGTATTGCTAGTGCTCTTACATATACAGATAGAGTTGCAATATAAGTGAAGATTGGGAGATGGAATTTAATTCTCTTCGTGTTAGAGCTATGCATTCCAAAAGCTTGTTATAGGCATCATTTTACTATGGTTCAGTTTGTTACAACAGAATTATTCTAGTGAAACTTCTAGACCAGGTTAGATAAAGTCAACTTTCAACAGAATTTGGTGCATTTCTTGTAATGCTTATGTTTTTGTGGTGTATGTAGATTTTTAAATTTTCTTTATTTTTTTTTATTCCTCCCCTTGTTTCTCCCATGTTCACTAACTATGATTACAGTGAGTTTTAAGTGAATTGGTTTCTGTGTTCCAGCTAAATTCTTGGCTGTGGTGATGGTGTAAGTGTTGGTGATTTTATTCTGGTATTCTGTCTACCATGTTTCCTTGTGTCTGTTAAACCTATTGGATGAAAATGCTGTAAGATGACAACACTGCCTGTGTGCTTGTTCCCTGTTATGCTACTAATGTTTATGTCTTAGAATTATGAGTAGAGAGATTATTAGGAGAAGTAGTCTAGCACAGAACAGCTTCCTGTAGAACACTTGTCATAGTGGTGAATTCTGACAGGGTTCCCGTGGTAGTGAATGTGTTTTCTTTCCTACCCATTAGACAGATTTTGCTATTGTGTTCTTTATAATACAACATGTTGGCTGTATTATAGTCAATATACAAGTTGGCTTAGCACAACTTTCTAAAACACTGTTTAAAAAATACGTAAAACCATGTTTGGCAAATATGTGAACGGATTCTAATGGTCCCTGCGCATATAGGGAACTGTCTTTTTCTCTTTTTGGCATTCACAGGAGGTTTTTAATCCAAGTCTTTGTCTCTTTCTCCTCTGCTGTACTCCCATACTAAATTAAATTATTTAACTTTTATTTTAGCAATAAGAGACAATTTGAGCATGATTAAAGTAGACGATATGTCTAAATAAGTGATACCTAATTGAACTTATCTTTGTTTAGAGAACATACCTGCAGTCCTTCATCGCAAAACAGTACGTTTCTGTTTGAGAGCTACAACAGATGCTGAAGTCTCGCTGTTCAATCTAATGTATGTAGCTCTAGATCTGCGCTTGCATTGCCACTCTTAATTTCTAGAATGCGCCAGTGGGCTGAGAAATGCTGTTATGGAATTTCAGAGCTTTGGTGAAGGTGAAGGGAACTTTTCTTTCCTCTGCCTGTGGTGTCTGTTACAGTGGGTTTCAGCCTTCTTACTGCCTATGGGAGGATCTAGAAATGCTCACAGTCATTTGGATAATGGGGGAAGAGTGTGTCCATATTGTTTTCATAATTCTTCCTTGAAAGGTGTTTCTGGGTTTTAGTGTTGTTTTGCTAGTCTCAGGCAATTTACGTATTAAATGTCCTAAAATCAGAAGGTTCTTCACCCAGACCTCAGACCTGTGCATTCAGGTCTGTGCAGTATGTTTAGACATGTTACAAGCTCATAGGCCTTACCAGATTAGAGACCAAAGTCAGGAAAATAGGCGTTTAGTCTGTTTAGCTAGGATTCCTCAGATCCCCTCTTAGATCAAAGTAAGGCTATATTGTGATACATGTGTATAGATAGATGTATGCACGCTGCCTTTAAACTAGTTTAATGTACCTGTGTGAGTCAGTGGCATGTTAGGATACCCCACACAGAGAAACTATGTAATTGTTATCCCTACCACCTGAAAATCCATGGTGTCACAAAATTGAAGTACCTAGAAGGAGCAAACCTGTTTCTTCGTGGAGAACATGTCTGAAGAGTCCTATTTATCGCTTATTAAAGTCTTTGAGAAACTGAGTTAATATGTTCAGTTATGACTGTTCACTAGAGAGATGTGGATGGCAATGCCACCTGCATTTTGAGGTCTTGTGTGGTTTGTAGCTGTGAATTCCTGTTTCTGCTTTTCTTCATATCTTTAGCAGAAGAGTACTGAAACTGTTTGATATGTTCCAGTAAAACAAATGACAGTCAGCACCCACCAACACTTATTCTTTTTCCATTTGTTTCTTTATTAAATGTAGTTTGGTAAGATTTTGTGTATTGTGAGAATGTATTCTTTGATTTAGCAAGTCTTGCTGCATGAAATGCTTTCAAAAGTAGGCTTGAAGTTCTTCATAACTTCATGACAAATTTAAATAGGTGATCCTTACAAAAAAACCGCACCTTATTTTTGTTTATGTATTTCATTTTGATGATTAGACTACAATGACGTTTGTGGCTTTTAGTAAAAGTTGTGGTTCCAGGATTTGTCTGTCCTAAGAAGAAAATTTTTGCTCAGGTGGCTTTTAACAAATCAGGAAAACTAGGGAGGTAAAAAATTTTGCCTAACTTTGATCTGTATGTATGACAGAGGCTTCTGAATTGTTCAGAGTACAGATCTTGTGGTGTTGATAACAGGTAGATGATGGTGGTGGTAGTTTCTACTCTGCTGTAAGTCGACCTCACCAAATGGATATCTGACTCTGGGAAGTATTAGCTTTAACTGTGGACTTTATTCTGCCCAATATAACTTCAATCAACTCTTGCTATATACAAATATGGAAGATAAAAAAAAAAAAAAAAGTAATAATTTTCTGGTGAGAGTGCTGCATTTCTGCATTTGTTTTTAGTTCTCCAACTTATACCTATATCTTAAATTAAAAGTTTAAGTTGTGATCTGGAGGACTTTTGTGCCTCAAAGTTTGTCTGCTAATCTGTTGCTTTAGCGTCAAATGTTACTTTTATCAGCAGACCTTGCCTTGTTTTGAGTACTTTGCCATTGAGGAAATTTAGGATTGGTGCCTTGCCTTGGAAGTTGACTGATTGCTTTCTGACCCTGGTGCAAGTGCCTTAATCCTCATCTCCCTGCCTAGGTGCAATTTAACAATCTCTTGTCCTGTTCTTTGGCAGCGTGACAGAGCAGAACAGGATTTTGAAGAGGGGTATGGCATGCCATGTGACTGGGCTAAAATGAAGCGATAAGAACAACTGAAGCTATGTTGCATATGATTTTTGGTGTGAGGATCTGGAAGAATTAATGTCAGACTTCAGGTGTTTATTCTTTGTGGTGTGTTTTTCTTTTTTTTTTTTTCTTTTTTTTTGAGATAGTTGCAAGTAAGCCAGAAGTATTTCTGTACCTCCTTCCCCCCTCCCTCTTATCTTTCTCTGCTGTTTTTTTGAGCTTTAATTCATTTATCTTCCCAGTGGGTAGACGATGGGTTTTCTGTCAGATTTATCTATTAAAGAGATTCAAGATTGATACAGATAAGGAAATGATGGCTTAAATATTTGAGCCAGTAGCAAGTCAAATGCAAAGTTTAGCAGAAGTAAACAATTGGAACATTACAATTCATCCAGATGCAGAGATGAAGCATAGTTCTTGAGGAGGTTGTGTGTTGTTGTTGTGGGGTTTTGTTTACTGTGTGTGTTTGTGTTTTGGTTAGTTGTGTTTTGTTTGTTTTTTTCTTTTTGGTTTTAATTTGCAGTGACAACTTCTGTGCTCCTGTGGGCTGAGGGGGTGGGGAATTCTTACCAGCAGCTGCACAGAAACCTGTAAGTGCAAAGATGGCCCAGATTTGATGTTAAAGCTATCAGGCAGAGGACTGCTGTGTATTAGCACTTAGTCAATGTGATGCTATTTGACCAGATAAAGTATCTCCATCATGCTTATGTGTGACACTATGTGAATACTTATTCTGTGTCTAGTTAATGTAAGTGTTTCTCCTGGCTCATTTAAGAAAAAAAATCTCTGCTATGATAGAGATTATTTGGGGATTCTAATGTGAACTCTTAGTGCAAAATGAAACCTAGTCAATAAATGAGGACCATACTGTAAACTTCAGGATATGGTTTTTCTAGAGTAGCAACAGGCTGAGATTTTTATGTGGACTAACTGCCTAAATATTTACCGAAGTTCCATATGATTCCCCATGTGTCCTACTGCAGTACTGAAGCTTACTGGGATTACACTCTTACTGATAAGTATTTGAGTTTGAGTTAAGGTTTCCTCTGTGCTTACAGAAAGGATTAATTCTTCTAGCAGAAGACTGATACTTTTCTAATTTCTCTTGACCCCTGTGATCAAGTCTATTCCCCTTTTATTTTAGCATCCTCCAAGACAGCAGTCTGAGGCCATGAAACACATTTTCTGAAATGTCCCCCCGTGTTAGTCTATAGGCAGTGTTAAGAAGAGATTACCTTCTTTTCCCCATTAGGCTGACACTCTCTGCAGCGGTATCCTCATCTGTAGTATGACATCGGAAAGCATTGTGACAGAGGCAGATAAAATATTTCTAGTGTGTGCTTCATTAATTTTGACAACTCAGATTTGTTTGTACTTTTTATATGCCAGTGTGTGTATTTCTATATATGTCAATACATGTAGAGACAATGTGTGGGGTTTTTTATATGTTGGTATCTTTTATAGAGGACATCTGTTGTGAAATTTAGGAACAGTATGCAAAGATACTTAAATAAATGTGCCATAGTAGTTACTGTGTATACAGTTGGTTTAATAAACCAGTAAAACATTTCAAATATGGTTGAATATCCTATGCAGTTAATAACATCTGTTTTGAATTTCGTCAGTCTTACACGTCATATATTATCGACCATAATCTTGTGGCCTTTTCCTTAAATTTTCATAGCAGGAGACTAAGACAAACCGATTAGCTTTGGAGTTTTGAATCTTAAAAAGTCATAATATAGATAACATAAATGCAAGGCTTACATGTGTGTTTTAAAAATAGTAAATGGGTTAAAGTAGCACTGGCATACTTAGGACTCTGTTGGCATAGTTTTTCCCTTCATATGGCTCTTTGGAATGTGAGACCTCTTCCTATATTTGCTGTAGCAGAGCTAAACTCTCATGTTGCTTATAGGAGAAATTTAATACAAGCAGCTTGTACAGAACTGACCTGCTGCTGCGATAGCATGCAATATATTTAGCATGTGTGTGTCTAGTAACCATGTGATCTTATGCAAGAGAATAGAACAGGGAAACTCTCAAAAGTTACAATTTCTCTAAACATTTTCAGAGTTCTGTTAATTAAATAAAATGTTATCAAACTAGGTGAAGAGACTAGGTTTGTAACTGAGATACAACCAACTGCAGAATTTGGAATCATGCAGCATTGTGTCTGCATATCAATGTAGGAGAGGACTGAGAATTCAAAATTAGTTGGATTTGTTTGGTTGGTTTTGGTTAATTCACAACAAGTTTTGGAGTATTTTGTTTGGTTTTTAGGCTGTTATGATTTAGTTTTCTGTTGCCATGATGACTAAGGATTAATTTTTAAATGAAATCTGAAGATAGAAATCTGATCCTCAGGTACTTAATCTTTAAGAAAAGTTACAAATATAAATTTTGGCAATGCTGTAGCGGGTTTGTCAGTGCTATTGACAAATAATTATTACTTTAAATTTCATTATGTAGTTTGCTCTTTCTCATGGTTCTTCTAAACAAATTTTCTTTACAAGAACTGAATCTTGTGCTTAATTGATTTTGCTTTCAGAAGGCCAAAGAATACCTTGTGCATCCTTGAAAGACCTTCTCTTAAGGTGAAATCCTTAAAAGTGAATGAGAACCAATTTCTTTTTACTGTCTGGTTGAGTCTACTAAATTTAAAAATCTACATCCCTGCCTTTGTTCTATGCTTTGTGGCATGAAATTGGATAAAATGCTGCAAGTAAAACTCCCTACAGGTAAACTTATGTAGATTCTTACTGCTGCTGTCCTCCATCTCTTTTTTTCCCCACTTTTGAGGTCTTCCCCTTCCCTTTAATGCCTTTCTTCCATCTGCATGGGGTGAGCATCTTCACTGAAGGGAACTTGGACTCATCCCAATCAAGAACAAACTGAGGCTTGAGTCCTCCTATCTCACCTCTATATGACAAGACTATCGGGATTATTGCCATCCTGTTCAGGAGTAGTTTGGCTTCAGTTCCACCTCCTGAAAGAATTAGGCAAGGGCGCCCATTTGAGTAAAAGGAGATTTTGAGCCTAAGGATTCACTAGAGAGACTAAGTACTTCTTTCTTTCCATGCCCACACTGACATCTTGCAAATAATGCAAATAGACTAATTTGGCAGCATTACAATGGAAGAGCAGAAATCTTGATTTACTCTGTTTAAAGCAAAGCTCAGTGCTTTGCTGCTTTCTAGATGCTGCACACCCATGCAGCAGACCCAGCTCACGCTTCTATACTACTGAACTGTGCAGTTGTGGTAGTCTTAAGATTTTTCTGATGCAGAATCCTAGGGGGTTTATTATTATTTTAAAGTGATGTATATGGAGAGGTGTGCCTGCCATCTCTAAAGGCTTGCCGATGTAGTTAATCAGATGTTGCAATCAAAATGAAATCTACTCAGTGGTAGGCAAAGAGAAAGGAAAATCTATAAGAGCTGGAAGGAAGAATCTCCACAAGTATTGATTGAGGTAACATGTTAAGAGTAGTGCCTGCTAGAAGTACGGGGTAAGCTTGTTTTGGTTTGTATCCTTCTTTGGAAAGCAGGCAAAAGTTTATAGGGTAGAGGATGTCTCCACCACTCCCCCAGTGAACCTGTGTGCTGGGGAAAGTGATGACAATGTATGTGGTGAATTCTTACAAATATAAACATAGACCATAATCATAGGTGTGTCTGTGTAGGGGTAAAAATCAATTCACTTCAGATGAAATAGTAAGCTGAAGTTTTCAGAACTGGGTCTGACTCAGTGGTCAACATTTTGGGTTATACTAAGAAGTCTTTGTTTCAGATCTCGGTTTAAAAATCTGTTTAGCTTGGCAGCAGGATGAAATCTGCTGAAAACCAGCTATCAAATCTGCAGTTCGTCTGAACTGCAGAGTGAATTGCTGGAAAGACACCATTCTTCCAGTGGGAAGAAAGAATTTTGTCGCTTTGCGTTGTGTTTTAATTTTCTTTAAGCAAGTCCGAATGCATTTCCTTAAAGCTTCTGTAATCCTGTCTCAAAGTAGAGGTTATGAGACGAGAGAAAAGTAGAACTTAGTTACCAATACAATTTCATAATTTAAAGTCCACCTTACTAATTCTTTCTTCCCTTTTTTATGTGCTCTCAGGATGATCTTGTATTTTGGCATACAGCTTTTCTTGTGTTTGCTCTAAGTTGACTGTTTAGAGTTTTTTTTAAGAAATGTGTGGCCTCCTGTGCAAAACTTGGTAAGCATCAGGAAGGAGCTGAGCTATGTAAAACCATGAAAGGATGGAAGTGGGTGCTGGAAGTTTCTTGCAGTACAATTTGTAGCCAGATTTAGAGCTTTGTTACTATATATTTGTATGGCACAGTGGGATTTAACTGAAGAGTTTCTAGGATGGTATATGAAAGCAGGTAAGTTCAAAGGTACTCCAGTGTTATGGAGGAGAAAATATACTTTTAAAACAGGCAAAAGCAGCAGTAATACAGATGAACATATGAGGCCCTAGTTATGCTGTCCCTTCCAGGCTTTGTCTGTGCTGATGCAGGTGAAATTGGAGACTCTGAGCACTGGTATCTCTGCTGTTTGCCAGCTAGCTGTCAATATTTATTGCTTCAGCTGCTGTGAGGCTTCCAGTCAGAATGTTAGAAGAATGACAGCTCTAATGACCTGAAGGTTTGGAGTATTCAACAATAAATTTTTTTTTTTTTTTTTTTTTTAAGAGGAGTGTCCTGGTTTTGTTAAAAACAAGACCAGTTCTCTTTTAGTGTTTTTTTGTTTCGGCTAAGTTCTTCTAGATGGCTGTACTTTTCTGAGTTGTTGCCTGCATATTTTTCCTCAGATGCTGTACTCAGTGCTGATAAGAAGACAAATGGAATGCTGAAGATGCTCATGTTTAGGTTTATTACTATGGTAGCCAAGAAAGACTGATAAGTTTTCCCACATTCTGTCGTGAGAGGGGCATGTGTGAGGAGGGTTGGACAGAGCAGGTGACTAAGACTGACCAACTGACTATTATTGTCATACCCCCTATATAAGAGGGTGATCACGAGTGCCTGTCTCTCTTTGACTGTGGCCAGCATCTAAAGAGAACCCTCTCTGTGTGCTTGTGGTACTAGACCCGAGGCCCCGCATCCCTGAAATCCAGTTTCTGGTTTGCTGTGAAGTGCCGCCCATGACTCCCGGGGGCCTGAGCTGCACCTGCTGGCGCCACACCAGCTCCGCACACCCAGCTCGGCTGCTGCTGGGGCAACGCCAGCTCCATATTGGGCACTTATTTATTTTGTATACTTTATGTATTTTCTCTATTTATTAGTAGCATTAGTAAAACCCTTCAAAACCTTCTAACTTGAAGTCTAAGTCTCTCTTCCTTCCCTCTTATGTCCCTATTATCTTCCTGATCAAAAGGAAAGGGTGGTGGGAGGTAGAGTGTAACAGGGAACATCTGCCACGATTTATTGTTGCCTTGCCTTAAACCGTGACAGGAGTTAAGATTTCTTGCAGGTGCAAGAGTTCTAAGCAGGTTCTTGAAAGTGGTGTGTAAACTGCATGCCAGTTCGCTGTGGTTCACTTTTTGGTTCCTGTAACTCCATATAGTCATGTTCACAGATTATTTACTTAGAATTAATAAAAGGAGATGCTACAGAATAATTAAGCGAGCATCTGATTCTAGTATACAGAACCCGCTTTCATGAATACATTAGTATATGAGATTTTATTTATTTATTTATTAAATGAGTAACTATATAGTTTTTCATGGAGACACAATGCTTTGTCACACCAGGAAGAAATGGAGGAAATTGCAGCCTCTTCCTCATGTACTCTAGTGATACTGTTAGAATAAAAAAATCACTTCTATGTCTGAATAAGTCTCCCAGTTGATGTGCAGGAATTCAGCACTGGCTTTAACCACTTGTTTCTCTAAACTCAAAGATTGGCTGAAGTATCTGAACTTGCACATTGCACACTTCCATCTGCCAGGGCTGCAGGCAGTATCCAAGTTTTATAGTGGGATGCAACTGCTCTTACCAAAATAAGAGCAGTTACAGTTAACGTTAAGTGCAGCAATTAGTACTAATACCTTCAAGGAGAAGTCATTCATGTCCGACTACTACATATTTGCTTTACAACTCAAATATGCTCCCCAGGTCCCTTTGCAAGGTTTTAGTCACGGGTGGATGAGAAGACGGCATGGATGGAAGGGATCCAGCAGTGTGTGTGAAATGAGCAGTGTTTTGTGTAATTTTCTTAGCAGGTTTAAATCATTGATGCAATGATTAAATGCTCAAGTGTCCACTCTGACCATCTAATAGTGCAGGAGACTGAGGCTAATCATGTGGTCTTCCCTTCTGAAGTGGCTTCAGGACTGCTTTTTGGCATTTCTGACAATTTCTTTGATAGTGAGGATAATTATTTTTCCTTTTCCAAAATCAGGATAGTAAGCTGTGTTTTCTAATGCATTACTGCAGGTCTGGATGGCCAGCTATATTTATAGCGTCTGATTCCTGACTGATCCTGGTTATTGTCAGGTCACAGCAGTCATTACATCAGATAGTACTTGGCTGACTGAGTAGTAAAGATGGAGAATGTCTGCCTTACAGTTCCAAAAAGCTTGAATTTACATCTCATGTTTCATGTCGAAGTTAAATGAATATACTTGTTTAAATTGAAGAGGTTTCCAATAAGGGAAATTACAATAATCTGAGCCTGTTTGGGTTTCTCTTTCAGATTCCTGGCTGCTTAATCCAACTGAAAATGGCTGCCTTTCAAATACATTAAGATCTGGCTTTTGCGATGTCTTGCTTTTCTCGGTATTCCTTGCTCTCGTTTAATTCTTGAGTGATGTAGTACTTTGTTCATGTAGTAGTTTTATCAGTAGGGCTTTTTATATTTATGTATGGATCACTTAATTGATTCTTACTTGGGACCTCAATCAAATTTTTTTTGGTCCTTCACTTAAACTTCTATCAGCTGTATCTTCTCATTCAGACTTTTTTAGTGGCTCTATTCTTGTTTGTCAGGGTTCATTGACAGAAAGAGAAATTGATTTTTTTTTTTAAGTTTTGACAATTTGTTTTTAATACAATAATGGGAACAAATGGCTGATGCTTACTTTTATTTATAGTTATTGAGTATTTTATTCCAGAAGCTATTGAGACAGATGTTTCAATGCATCTTGCTATTCACCACTTGAATCACGTAACTTTCCTATGAAGCAGTAATTTTCGTTAGGGTCACGTGACTTAAGTTTTCTATTTGCAGTAATCTGCAAGAAAGGTGGAATAACTAGATATTATCATTTACTCTGCCATGCAGGTATAACAAGTAACAAAGTTACGGTAGCATCATGAATTTCCACATGACATCAGAACCGAATCAACTGACTATATATGCTGGTTTGTTGCCATTGCTAAGGAAAAAAATAGTTTCAAAGTTAGTTTTAGAATTTGTTTTCAATTCAGAGAACAGTTCTTGTCTGAAGATACAGTGTACTATAATGAGTGTAGTTTAGGTAACATTTTTGCAAGTGAATCAAAGCGGCTAGGTTAATGTTATATTAATGATATATGAATGCCCAGACTGCCAGACCTCATGTGCCAATAAAGGAAAAGGTTTATATGCAGGAGCAGAAGATACTCTAAGTAACATTCTTGCTTCTTTTCTTAGTAGAAACAGAGTTTACTATAGTATGCTTAGATGTTGGGGTATGTATCTGATGTACTTTATTTTTAGTGGCCTGCCCAATACTTGTTTGGGACAGCATTACCTTGTGATTGCCTTTAAGAAAATAGATGTTGAAATGGAGGGCAGTAACACCAGCCTTGAGGAGGGGGTGTAGAAGGGGAAGAAAAAAAAGGATTATGAAGTACTAGGATTGGTAAGATGTTTTAAGTCTTAAGGAATTTCATTCTAGACTCCTTTTAAAAGTGGCTGCTGAAATTAGTCTGTGGGAATGAGGCTGTTTCCTGACCATGGGTGCCCAGCACTGTCTTCCCAAGTTCATTGGTGTTGCTTATATTCTGCATGTTTTTAATCTTTTTCCAATATATCAGTACTGAGATGCAGCTGAGTAGATTCGTCTCACTTCTATGTTATTTTATTGTTTGCTGCCTGTCTGCCTCACATTCTGAGACCTTGAGATTATAAAGAAACTAGTCTCTATGCATGTTTGGGAAGGACCTGTCCTATGATCTGCTGTAGCATGTCAACAGTAATGGAGGTTTATTTAACTTAAATATAAAAGTACTATTTGCTTAAAAGGATTCAGGGAAGGGAATAATTCACTGAATTTTTGTCTTAATTTCTCGGAAATACAATGTAACTTTAAAAAAAAATATTTAGACATTTGAACTGGAGGTATATCTGAATTTTAAAATGAGGTTCAGTTTTGAACAAAGGCTACGGCAGCCACAGAAAAAGAATCTTACCACTAATCTTTGTTAGAAACTTGTAAGCGTCTTTATGGTTTGCGGAATGCCTTAGTGAGGCATGCAGGCTGTTTGAAGCATTATGTTGTCGTGTCTGTCTGGTTTATAATTGTTGCACTTCAGCAATATGACTGCATGCTGTCATTTAATCAGACGTCGAACAAATTATCAAGAAAGCTTTCTGGATAATTGTTCAGTGATTTAAAGCTTCTTATAGATTCTTTGGTGTGTGATATCTCTTCTGTTTGTTCTTGGCTTTCCTGTTTTCTTAAAAGGGGGGATGGTGCCTGCATGATGTGGAATCCTCTGGAAGACTAAAAATGTACATTATTTTTGTTAAGAATGAGAGGATGCTCAGGATGGAGATAGTTATAGAGACTACCTGTTACAGCAGACCAAAGGAAAAAAAAAAAAAGGAGCCTGCAACTTGTGCAGAACATGAAGAAAAACTGATATACTGGTTCTGGAAGAAGCAGATAGTTAAGAATGAGCTAAACCTTAGGAAGAAGTTTCCCAAGTACAAAATGGGAGCATATGCTGCTCTGCATCACAAAGCCGCGGACTGGAGCCAAACTTGGAAACAAAGGCCTGTCTGACAAGGAAGAATCTTGTTTATAATCCTTCTGTATCTCTGTTTTGTCATCTCCTTGCATTTGACCCCTGTTAAGAACTTTAATACAATCTGGCAGTTTTTGGTTTGAAATCTGGTTTGACGAAGCTCCTTGTAGGAGAAGGTATGAGCAGAGCCATGCGAAAGCTCTGGCTGCCTTTGTATCCCGTTACATTCCTGAAGTCAGCTGTAAATGTTTTTGATGGCCGTAATGTTTGTTCAGTAAGGTGTTGAAGTTGCTGTCCTGCAGCTGTTTGTTGCATTACCTCAACAGTTTGTACTTTGTGGGCAGGGTGGACAGTTTTCTTCTTTGTAAAAAGTAAAAATGAATTATTAGAACTTTAGTCATTGGTAAGTGTTCAGACCTTCACCGAGTTTTAGAAGTCTTGCTGCAAATCACAAAATCAGTTTGCTGAAGTACCAAGCTAGTACAGTTGTCTGCATCAGGTAAAATCAGTGCTAAATAAGATGATTACCTCATAATTTGTGTTATTTGTTTTTTTTCAGTAGAAGAAACTAAAAAACAGAGGCAAACAAATGCCTCTTATGTACATATTTCCTAAGGAAAAAATCTGCTGTGGTTTCTACTTAGAAAACTGTGCCAGTTATACACCAGTCAGTTTTAATATACTGAGAACAGACAGTGCTTTACTTAACTGGAGAATTGCTTATTTGGCATTTGCTACAAAGAAGCTGAAGTGCAGCCTGCGAAATTTGAATACCATTTTAAAGGAGTTTTTGAAGGATAAGAGTAAAAAAAAATCTCATAACGTTGCCCTACTGTATGTGCTGTGTTCTGAATACTTTTTTCCTTCCTGTCTTCATTTCTATAAATTATAAATCTTTGTTAGGATACTGTTTGGCTTAGTGCAGTTGGCACCTTGTTTGATTTTGAACTATGTGTAAAGGTAGTGAGTTGTATTTTTGTGACATTGCTTTCAGGTATTTGTGTGTGGTTTGTTTTGTGGTGTTTTTGTTTGTTTGTTTTTTCCGATATAATCCAGCTGTGAGCTGCGGTTATGATGCATCACAGTTTATATAGAGGATTATTTTTGTCTAGTTTTTTGGTTATGAATGTTCAGTTGTTTATATGTAGGTTCTTTGCTGTTCTGAATGATTGTAAAATGAGAAAAAAAAATGCTCACTAAAAATCTCAGCACTCCTTAGAAAAGGTAATGTACTTAAATCACGTACTTCTCATCGACAAAAAGGAGGACAATACTCCTTATGGATAGAGACATCCAAATAGAAATGCCAGGAACCTGAATTTTTAGGGTTACTTTGATATGTTGATGCTTATGTTTCAAGTGCTGCTCCCACTGAATTCAGCCTGGCATGGCTATGTTAAGAAGTCAGAGCAAAGCTTCCAATTTATAAAACAATGAAAACAGTAAGTGACCACATACATGAAAAAGAAAGTGATGCAGCTTGTCTAGAATTCAATAGAATTAATAGAAATTCAAATTCATAGTCATAGAAATCTGACCAAATAAATGTAGTGGTTTAGAACAGTATTCAGCTCTTGTAACTGAAAACATCTTCTGTCCACTTACAGTCTTATTCACTGAATGGACTTCGACTTGCTGTGCTCGTTTCCATTGGGTTAAACACAGATGTGACAAGTGAGGCAGAGGTGTTGTAAGAATAAGGTATACCTTTGCCAAATGCCTGTTCTTATGCTGAATAAAGTTACCTGTATTCTTCTAATCTATTGATAAATTGAGATGGGAAAAATAATGAGCCAAGATAGCAGGAATTTGAGTGTCACTGTGGTAACTGATGAAATATGAAAACTTCTGGAAATATATTTCCTAATGATAATGCTGCTGCTTAAAGTAATGACTCAACGCAGTGGTATATAACACGTTTGTTATGTAAAGATGCATCAATGAGCCTGAATAAGGCTGATGAAGTGTTAAGATGTTGCAAAACCAGAACAAAGCTCCATTCTGGTTGGTGAATATATTAATTGGAAATGGAACAGTCCTGCATGTGTACTTTATTCTCTCTTATTGCAGGATGAAGAAAAACATTGAAATGAACCTTTTAATTGTCCACACTATTGTAGTTACTTACCAATGCTTGTGAAGATGTCTCCTCAGCTGATTCTTACTGAATCATTAGGATAGATTTAAAGAAAGGAAATCATCTTCCCAGCTGAGAATAGCAGCATTATTTTACTGATTTTTTTTTTCTTTAATTTTTTTTTTTTTAATCCCTCCCCTTTCCCGACCCCTTCCTTAAGATGAACGTAAATAGTTCATTTCACAGGGCACTGTTTTGTCTTCTGTAACAGAGGAGAGCTCTTTTGTAGCAGCTTTTTGTTGTCGGTGAAATTGTGTATAATTTAAAGCCATGTCTAGTAGACATGTTCATATCAGCGTTTTGGAAGGTACATTGTGATGCTTCTCTTCTTGGAGGCAGAAAGGACTTTTGATAAGAAGTTTAAATGTTTTGAGTTGCGCTTTGGGCTTGCCATTGTGAAAGTCATGCCAGTGCTCTTCTGTTTCGTTATGGAACAATCCTATCTAAACTTAAGTTGAGATTTCTACCTCTCATTAATTAGTTTTCCAAGAGCTGTAAATGGGGAAAAAAGGGAGGATTATCTTGTCAAAAGTTTTAAAATTGTGATCAAACTGACATGATTGTACTAAAAGCTGTGGTTCATTCACTAGGAAATGAGTCTTTCTGGCCATAGTTTTTAAATATTGGGTTTTATTAATAGCATTCAGAATCCCCTTTTTTTATGGCTATTTTTGTATACCATGGAAAAGTCACATCTTTCGACAAATTATGTGATAAATTAGGAAAAGTTCCTTGAGAAACTCTCTGGAGCGTGTTTTCCACACTGCTATTCAGTCATGCAGTTATTTTCTTAATCTGTTTGTAGAAGTCTGGCAACAGAATTCTTGAGATGACTTAAAATATTAAGTTGTGCTTCTATCTAAAATTGGATTTTAATCCAGAACTGAAAGTTTAGTTCTCTTTCTGTGGTCTTCTTTGTCCACTATTAGCTCATCAGTTTCCAGATCTTATTTTCCAACTGCATTCTAACGTGTTTCTGAGAATGTGAAGATAAAGTCTTTTAGAAAATATCAAGACCAAATTTATGAACGTGAATAATAAAATAGAATTTAAAGTCACTTGAAAATGTGGTAAAGATTTATGCTTTTTCAGGTAGCTCGTTAAGGGTTATTGTACTTCAGGGGAGTATAAATGCTCAGAATAGGATGGTACCTATTTTTTGAACGTAAGCACTAGGCCAACAAAAGCTTGTAGAATTTAACTGTGAAAGATCTTTGAGTATTGAATTTAGCTGAAATGTGAACCCATTTAATTTGAAATAACTAACTAGAGCAGAATTTCTGGCTGTCCCTGGTCCTGGACAAGGCCACATTTGTCATATTATCTAGGAGTGCATGTACTGTCATAGGTGATGCGGATAATTCTTGAAAACTGTCTGGTCTGTCAGCTTGGGAAAATCTCTCTTTAAAGAAAAAATGTACATTCTGGGAGTGATAAAACTTTTTTTTAAAAACGGGTGTCTGAATCTTAGTTCATTTTACATACAGCTTAGATTTCTGTAGTTCTGTTTGCAAGAAAAGGTAGTTATTCAGCTTAAACTTAGGACTTAAAGCACACAGAAGAATGGCAGAAAAGGCCATTTTGAGCAAAGGTATGTTTAAATAGTATTTGGGAGTTGCAGTTCTTTAGTAAGACCATATGTTTTGAAAGTACTTTGAGATGTTTTCTAATATGCCTTCAAAGCTTCATTTGAAAAGTTGTGTAACTTACAAATGAGGAGCTCAAAAATGGATTTGATTTTAGTGTGGAAAGTGAGGACGATGTTTAGTTGCAAAGCTCCACAAATTCACTCTTACAAGTAGAGTTTACTGGAATGGTGTAGTATCGAAGATGTGCATTGTTCTTCCCAGCTGAAAGAAACAAGTGTTTTATGATGCGTAGAATGTCAATAAAGAATTGTTTATCACTTCCTTTTGGCTTTTTGGTTATTGTTGTGTGTGGTTTTTTTGTTTTGTTTTTTTTTCCTCTTGTCCCACTTTTAAAAAAAAGTTATTTTGGCTAAGGGTTGTATTATTGTTTTCTAACAATGCCTGTGTATCACTTGCTAGCTGAGGACCTAGGAGCTCTGAGACCGGTCTCATTTTCTGTAAAGCTCTGCTTGAATGTAGAAGAATGGCTCCTAAACTGAGGATGGAAAAGATATTTACTTCCTGATATTGTGATAACTGCAAGAAACATCAGATAAATGACAACATGTAGTCTTGTTTTGAAGGGCCAGGCCATGCTGTTGTTTTACACTTGTATTTTACATTACTTAGAGCGTTGTATGATGAGAGGGCTATGGAAATGTGGCTGTAGGACACATTTTTGTGACTGTTTTTGCACATTGAGTGTCATCTCTGTTAAGTGCAAACATGTAGGTAGATGGAGTCACTTTGCGTGAAATATTAATTTTAAAATCTTGCTTCAGAGTGGTAGCAATGAATTCTGGAGCAGGGCTGGTAGAATGTCTAGAGCACAGTAATAACATCCCATGGCTCTCAATATGTTTCAGTGCAGATCCAAATCTGAGTGAATATATTTTGTATAATTAGTTTGGGATTTAACAAAAAAGGTGTCTGCAGTTGTATACTTTTTATGTGGGTTTGCATTCTCTTTGAGGTCATGAAGAAGAAAATGTTCTTATCTCTCACTTCTGGTCATCCAAGTGGAGTCTGAGAACCTTTTAACTAACCTTTTGGTTAATGAGTTTGAAGACATTATTTGACTCATTTTTTTCTAGCTGTTTCCACTTAAGAGCTATGGGGCAGGGAGGGAGGACATCGTTACATCATTACAGGTACTATGGAAAAGTTAGATACTCTTGTTATCTGCCTTGTTAATGTATAAAACAGTCAACACCTGGTAATGGGTCTCATCTCCATCTTGATATGTATGGGAATATTCACATTCTGGTCACATGCCAAATGATAGTTACAATTACCAGTGAATGTGCAGTTTGACCGTGATTCGGTTGTGCAGTCCATGCCCATCAGTTCGTGCTAGAAAAAGACCTGTTAACCACAATTTAGTCAAAATTACTGTCTACTATTTAGTAAGCCTTACCTAAGGCTTACCAGTGTAAGATGCATCTATACAGATGTGTGTTTTCATGCAGCTGTGGCTTTTGAGAGTTACCATGCAAATTCTCTGATGTCATGGCACTAATTTCTCTATGTGCATTGCAGTAAATGAGCTGTGATGAGACTGTAACTGTCAAATGTAACCTGTCACCGTGCTGGTGAAGTGGAAGTTCTAAGAAAACAAGAGAGGCTGAGGGAAGTAAAAGGAAAAAAAATGAAAGGAGTGTAATTCTGACACATTTTTTCCAAACTTGTTCTGCCAGAAGGCTTTAAGACCTTGTGGAGTCCTGCACAGATACAATTTGTTTCCACTGAACCCTTGAAAGAATCTTTTAAAATAGGTCAAATACAGTTTCCTTGCTTTAAAGTTGTATATCTCTCACTATTTATGAAACTGCAAGCAACCTTGACAACAAACAAATTGATATGGGTTGCTGAAAATATGCATTCATGAGGGTATATTTTTGCATAAGCTTCCGTTGTCTTTCAATATTTACTGTGGTGTTTTCACATGTATTGGGGAAGGGAATAAATCCAGCTAATTTGGAATAAAGTTTATTTTTATACAATAATAGAAGCTTTTACTTGAACAGCTACAAATATATTTTTTCGTGTTATTATTGCAAGCTGTCATTATTTTGTTTGAAGCTCATAATAAAGCACATGGAGATTTTTTCTTCTTTTTCTCTACTTACTCTTATTGTTTTGTTTAATAGATGCCTGAAATTCTTATTAAAAACAGAAAAGGAAAATATTTTGCTTCTGTATGCCCATGCAAGTGATGTAAAGCAGTTTTTGGGGCTGTAATTTGATTTTATCACTTAAGGAAGCAGAACTTTACCTTTGTCAAGGTTACTTCACATTAGTTTCACATTTACTTTCAGAAATAAAGGTGCATTGATCTTCATAAATGTTTGCTAATTTTCCTTTATTTGGGCAAAAGTTTGTTGGTGATCAAAATGAAATAGCTTTGTGACTTAAGAATTTTACCTAAGTATGTTTGCAGTGCAATTGTGATTTAGCAAAAATAAATCTTTGCTATGTACACTTTTGCTGTTACCATCTAGTGGACATGATTTGATGTCTTGCATAGTTTTGTTGTTACTCAGGATGGAAAATAAAACTCCAGTGGGATCAGGGATTAGAAAAAGGAGAAGTCATTGCTCCCATGAGGAATGTGCGTTTGTCGTTGATGGTAACTTCCCATTTGGATGTCCTGAACCCACATGAAAAGTGGCTTTTTACTGCACAATTTACTCAGATTTTGCAGATAGTGTCAAGATCCTTTCTACACTAAGCTCATGCCAAACTTACCTTTCAGTTCTTAGCTTTGAAAATCAGCTTGTATGTGACTTAAATGCAAGGGATGCTGTATTCCAGAGCTGGGTTGCCTTTGGCAAATGTGTTTCGAAGGCAGGTTTCTGGTGTCCATAGTAACCTGTGGAGAGGGAGCAGAGGCTGGAACCAGATGGGGACAGATGTGCAAGTGGGAATTTGGAATCTGCTGTGTGAAAAAAGTGCTTAAGGTTGAAGAAAGTAGCAGCCCTAAGATAAGGGGCAACACTGGACAGTTGTAAATTCACAATGGGTTGAAGTGTTTATGCCTAAGAGTGCGTACTGATTTTAAGAGATCGGAGATAACACCCCGAAACTAAAGCAAAACGTTGGTGAAAATTACTGTCATATTTCAAGTTTCTCTTTGTATGATGGTACATGGAGCAGATAGTGTTTCCCTGCAGTTGTTTCTTCCATTAGCTTGTGAAAAACATCAATGCATCTCTTTTATTTTATATCCTTAAGTATATATATTGCACAATCTGATGTCATGGTTCTCTTCCTCTCTACCCGGTTCTCCCATGAGTGCTTTATTTTATTCACTGTATAGATTTACTTTTAAATAAATGTTGCAGAAGGTGGAAATGCTGAGTGAATGATAGAAGACCCTATGAAAAAAGTGGTGGCTCCACAAAGGAGTTTTAAAATTGCATTCTGGAGTGGTTGATTGGGGTAGCATTCTTTAGTTTTGAGTGAAGGTAACTAAAGGAAGATGCACTATAGGTGTCAAAATCAGGACTAACATGGAAGGTGAAGGTGACTATTTGTTTACTGCCTTGTATAGTTAAAAGTCCGTGGATACCAAATGTAATTAGCAAGATCAGGCTCAAATGAAAGGATACGTCTTCTACTGTGATGATAACTAAGCTGTGGAACTCTGTGCTTCTAGGTGCTAAAAATTTACACAGATTCAAAAGTAACATTCATAGAAGATTTGATGGACAGCTTTAAATCCGAGATTCCATATATGACTCCAGAAGTTCCTGATTCAAAGATCACTGAATATCTGAAGAAAATACTTAAAAATACTGCTTTTAAGTGATACCTTTTTATTCCTATATTCCTCCTTTACCCATCCTAGTGATATTTGCTAATAGCCACAGATAAACTGCTGGAGCAGATGGATCTTTGGTCTCACATGTGGGGGCTATTTGTATGTACTTGCTAGGATGGTGAGTGCTTTTAAAAAGCAGAGCAAGGAATGTGGTAATCTGTATTTAGAGAACTGTTTCAATAATGTATGGTGTATTTAAAAAACCAAGCGACACATGAAGGAGGGAGTCAATTTTATGAGCTGCTTATAGACACCCTTTTATTAGTTATGTTCAAGGCATGCAACAAGATTTTTGCAGAACTAAATATAATATGTGATCATAGCATGAGCTGACTTTTTTTTTTTTCCCTTAATGAAGTGGGGCAGCTGACTTAAGACTGAACATTTAATGAATTGAAGCTTGGAGTCCAGCAAACATTCTTGGTGACCTGGGGTTTTTTTAACAAAAAAAGGTATAAATTTTACATGGAAAGCAACAGCTGGCATATAAATATTTGCTTTGTGCCATTGGTTGTGTAGAGGCTTGTTCATCTGGCCTTAGCTAGCTATTAATACCATTTTAGCAGCACCCTGGATTTTTTTTTTTCTTGAAGAAAATGAAAGGAATGCAATGCCGATCTATGCTCTTAAGGGTGTGCTGTATAAAAAACGTCCGGTGCATATCCTTTTGACCAACGGACATCGTATTATCTTAGTGTTGGTTTGATCTTAAATTCCATGGAATAGTATTTCTAAATACCGTTGACCATTTTATGATGTTTTACCAAAGCAGTCCTTTGATATCGGGTAAATATAAAATGACATCCCTTCACTTTGTGGTGTTTTTCCACCTCTTTTTTTTTTATTTTCTCTTTTTATTTTTTTCTCCCAAGCTGCATCAGAATGTCATGGTTGTTTCCTCAGTGTAAACTGAATGTACTGTGAAGTGTAGCCTGTGACTAATCGCCTGTTGCTGTCTCTACTTATTAACTGTCTGACGGTGATGTGGTTGCACCATTTTCTACACGTGGCCTCCAGGATACGGCACTGTGACACCCATAGTAAAATATGCAAGGCTTGATTTCAAAAGACATTTTGAGTTGGAAAGTTAGAGAGGTTATAAGCTAATATTGTTGGTGTCTTTACCCTTTTTGTTTTAGTGAACATTAGGTGGTAACAGAATAAGGTGTACCTGTTTTCATGTTTATACATTCTAGGATACAGATGATGCTCTAGAGGCTATTTCTTCTCAAGTGTTTTCCAGCTTTGTTGAATTAATGTTATCCTACAATTCAAGCAGTATGTTTGAGATATGGCTTAGCAATTTTTTCTTCCTAAAATCCATTTAAATTTTGTTAAATATCAGTGTTTTACAAGTCAGTTTGGTGCATTAGTACCAGAGTAAAATACTTTGATGACACACTGTCTTTTCAAGTTGCATGTGCTCTTCCTAAACAATTTACCAAAATGAAACAAGTGCTGGACTGGTAATCGGTTATGGGCAAAGATGTGAGTTACAGATTATTGTAGAGAGAGTAATTACGTGAATATCTTCATTACTGACTGGTGTCTTGATTGCAGTGAAATCGTTGTGAAAATATTTTCTGTGGTCTTTATCCTTTTAAGTAAAGATATTCCCTTTTTCCTTCTCCCTTTTGCTTCCCAATAAAACCCCAAATATTGTCTTATGAAATGAGTTGGAATTTGGTTTGGGAACAGAAGCTTGATATTCTTATGACTTTGTTTCGTTATCATGATGATGATTTTACAAGACAAGCAGGAAACACAAAGTATTTTGTTTATAAGGTTTCCTAAGCTCATTAATGGAATTTGCCAGAAGCTTGCGGGTAGATTTTTGAAACCTCGGACAACTCGAGGCCTAAAGCTTTTAGCAATGAGCACCACCCCCTTTGACACCTATAAGTAATTCTGTACACTTTCAGTTGGATACCTTAAAAAGGTGTACAATTGAAAGTGTATGAAATTATTGGCCATTTTAAATCTGTAGTTTGTAGGTAGAATCTAGCAAACTAGTTGGAGTTTATTTAATTGGAAAGATGTAGTATAGTATTTTACTAATGCAAATACTTGGTTCTTCACCACAATTATTTTATGCATGCACGTTTTACAGCTATACAGGTGTTTAATGATGCTTCCTCCTTAATAATTTGTAATTTTTTTTCAAAAAAAATTTTTAGGGGCTTATAAGAAGAAATAGGAACCTTTTCTCAAGCCGAAGACAAAGCAAAAGGAAACTGTATCATGTGTTAGAATACTGAAGAGTGACATTTCTTGGATTAGTATATTTCTGGATTGCAAAGCAAAAGAAAGAAGAGGCCGAAAATGGGGAGAAAGAAAATACAGATCACAAGAATAATGGATGAACGGAACAGACAGGTGAGAAACAAGGAATGTGCATGAACATGTTCATCAGTAATCCTAAAAATGAATGGAAACTTTGAATACGTTTATTTTCATTTGCTCTTCTAATGCTGAGTTTTTTATGCATGTACTTACAGCTGGCATTAGCAGAATACAAATGTTTCTCAATGGTTTTACTGCTGTTTGAGGGAAAATTGTTATTGAGTAATATCAATTATTACTTTAAATCACGTTCACTGTAAAACTACTATTTCTGTTTAAATGATGCCCTAGTCTTCACTTCCAGTAGATTGGAGGACTCTGTTGAAACGGATACCTTGACCAGATAGCTGCTAGGAACACTTAGTAATGAAGACAGAGAAAGGAGGAGAAATCCGGGAAGGGATGTAGTTGAAGTATTTCTGCAGCCGCTTTGACATAGAAGTGTGAAATAGCTGTGAACATTTATCTACAGCGATTTGGATATAGTAATGAACTTTGTTAATATTATTCTGTTGAAAAGCATTGATTTATATTTCTTGTAAGAGCTGTTTGCTACAGCAGTCTTTAAAAATTGGCAGTCAAAAGGGAAGAATACTCTAAAGTGCACTGTTCTAGGGAAAGCTGCTTAGTTGGGTGCTCTCACCCCAATAAAGTGATGTCCTGTGAATTTCAGAAGTACCAAAAGTTGATGATTGTACAGAAAGTTGTATTTCCTCTTTAATTCTAAATTGCTATGCGAGACATGAAAAAAAGTTTGAATTGGATGTTGAAATGTATAGTGGGGTGTCTGGAAGGATATGTTAAGGAAAAGTGTTGTAGGAATGACTTATGATCTTTAAGAATAAGCACAGTGGGTCAGACCGAAGATGCCGCTAGGCCACTGTCTTTTGTGCGTGATGGTCGTAAGCAGTAAGTATAGGGTAGAGCTGCACATGTTAGACGGCTTTGTAATCCTCTTCCAGCCTCTAACTATTCTTAGCTCAGGGATTTCCTGAGCTGGATGTGGTTTCCGTATATTTAGTAACCATTAATGGATTTTTTTTGTTGGGTGGTTTGTGGTGTGTGTTGTTTTTCTCCCTGCCCTCCTCACCTCCTCCCCCAGTGAAATTGTTCAGTTATCCTTTAAGCCCTTATAAAGTTGCAGCATTTACAAGATCTTTTGGCTAGGATTTCCTGTAGGCCTGTTACCTATAGGAAATTGTTGTTTCAAGAAACACCTCTTCGTTTATCCTTAGTCATGGCTCTGCTAGTTATTTAGCTCTTGCATGGAAAAAGCAGCCGTCACTCCCTGTCTAGTCTGTCCATCTTGCTTGTTATTCTGTTGACCTCTGCCATGTTTCCTTATTTTCTCTTAAAGCACCTCTTTCAGGCTGAAGCACCCCAGCTTCCTCAGTTGTTCTAATGTATTTATAGTATTTTATTTGCTTTTTAAATTTCTCCTGACCCCCAACTTGATGTTGGGGTAGTGTCAAAATTCCGTGAGGCTGTCTTGCTGCCGCTATATCAGCTCAGAGCCCATTGTTTTGTTTGTGAAATCAGGATTGTTTTTCTCCCTGTATCACTTTAAAGCAGCGTAAACTCTGAGAAGACTATATATAGCAAGAAAAGTGTTATTGAAGTTTGGGAGAAAGCCAAGTATTGTGTTTGAACAACTTTAATCACACAGTGACTGTATGTTTGATGTAGATAAATGTCTTAAGTAGATGTAGTAAAAGCAGATGAATTAATAACTTCAGTTCTTTCAGATCTTGCTCTAGAACTTCAGGAAAGTTGAAGAGGTGGAAATTGATCCCTCTCCCCACTTTTTTTAAACTTATTTGGATTAAGTTAGACAACCTTGGTTCTGTTCTGCTTGAAATACAAATAACGTTCTACTATACCCTGACTTTGGTGTAGTGGGTTTTTTGTTTGTTGGTGTTTTTTTTTTCTTGGATCTCCATCTCATTGTTCAGATTGGAACAATGGAGAGGAGGAGAATTCATGCATTCGTATCAGTTTTTATCCCACTTGTACCATGGCAGTGACTAAAGCAAAATATGGGGATTAAATTTTTATTTTTGGCTGTTTTTTTGCTATCACTTTTTGGGGCTTTTTTGTGACTAGGAAGAGACTTAAGGCTCTAACTTAAAAATGGAATTAGGGTTACCAAACTCAGAGATTATAACATACTGCATCTTGTTTTTAAAAGGTTTTAAAGAGATTCAAGTAACTTTTGTTAGTGGAAGCAATTTTTTAATGTGTAGAGGTGGTGGTGGAGTTCTTGAACCCCACTGGTGTCCTGTGATTTTGACAGCTAGTATATAGAGTTTTAATGTAGTCAGATGCCATGATGCACAGGATATTTAGGTACTAGTTGACTACTGAGAATTCATTTCATTGACCCAGGTAAGGAGGGCTTTTAGGGTTTGTTTTGCCAAATATAGTTCAGTCGTGTTCTGTCAGATTTTCTGTGGCACTCATAGCTGGTTAGTAGGTCACTCAAGAACATGCATATGATGTCCTGTTTAGGTGTTTATTATGATGTTTAATTTTTTTGTTGTTGCTTTAAAATGAGTAGAATGGGATAGAGCTTTGACTGGAGAGCAAGTTCATATAATTTACGTGAGAAGAAACGCTGTAGTTTTATCAGAAGCATCTTATTTCTGATGGGATTGTATGTTAGCTCAAAATGGAATATATAGACCACTCCTCTGGGGGGTTAGAATTGTTATGAGACTGTCATTGTATTATTAATTAAACAGTCTTATCTGCCTGAATGAGCTGCAGGACATTTATCTTCATTAAGCTGAAGAGAATAAAGTACAGTAAATTAGATATCAAAGGAGCTCGGTCTTGCTGTTTTTGCTCTCTCTTCCTCGCCTCATATTGCTAAGCAGTATTTAGAATAGTGCTGAGGAAGCCATTGGCCTGCAGTAAAGATATTTTTGGTTTTAGTGTGGTCCTAAATGGCACACTAAGTGGCAAGAGGAAAAAAATAAAAGATAAATGAAGACTGAGTTTATAATCATCTATGTGTGTTGAAGTAAGGCTTGGACTCCAGTGGTAGTGGGGTTTGTGCTAATGGCTGCAAACACAGAGTGAGAAATTGACGCTGGCCGAGAATCTTGCATGTAAAAAAAATCTCACAAGTAAAATAGCCTTACAGCAGGCGAGAAAGAGAACATTTCAGAAGTTAAGATTGTCTGCCAAGGATCATACAGGTCCTCAGTGGAACTAAGCCTTCAGTCTTTTCGCTTAATGACTTTTCAAAGTAATACAGCACACACACATGTTGTTTATAATGCCTTTTTCCTGACAAAAGCTAAACAGTAGTACCTGTCTATACCTGCTCACTCTTGGGTAACAAGTGTCTTGTAATTGAAGTATCAGAAGAAGAACAACAGCTATTAAAAAAAAAAAATAATAGTTTCCTCAAATCCCCAGAGGAATTCTAAGTTGTTCGTAATATCTCATCCAAGACAGGATAAATATATGCTAAGTTTTGTGAAAGAAGGCACGTGTAAAGTGACAGAACTGCTAGGAGACTTAGACAACCTCTGTTTTTAAAAAGTGGCTGTATCGTGTTATATGTGGATAGTAAGATTTCCACCTGCATTTGGGAAAATCACAGCCTAGTAAAACTTATGTTTGTATGGTCAATGTGTTGAATTGATCACTGAAAATAAGATACTAACAGAAGATGCATTAAAGTAAAATCTGCCAAATTTTTTTGGCATCTTGTCTTACTAATGTATTATAATTGTTAAACAATAAGTAGATAGAAAGATCTGCTTACCCTAGTTGAACCTTGAATGTGTTACAGCACTTAAATAAAATTGTCTCAGAGATAGTCCTGTATCTTAATGGAGCTTCTCACCAAATGTGCTTTAAAAGGGTTGAATAAAAAGGTTATGGTAAGCACTCTTCATCTGAACATGGATTGTGCAAGACTCACAAGAGGCTCTGTTATTAGCGGTCTTTAAACTCTAAGAGTTTTCTAAGTTAGAAACACTACACAGGAACTTAGGGGGAATTGTGGTTACCAAAATATACCTGAAATTCCATATTCATGTCTGTCTTGGTCTTCTGTTTATTACCTCCATTGCTGCTGTTGCTAATCCAGGTTTTCCAAAATCATAGGCACAGTGAATCTAGGGGAGAGGGTGCATAAGTTAAAACAGTGTGTGGGGGGTTTGTTGTCATGTGTTTAAAAAAAAATCTTATTCTTTCTTCTCTAGGTCACCTTTACAAAGAGGAAGTTTGGATTAATGAAGAAGGCATATGAGTTGAGTGTACTCTGTGACTGTGAAATAGCACTCATCATTTTTAACAGCTCTAACAAACTCTTTCAGTATGCCAGCACTGATATGGACAAAGTTCTACTTAAATACACAGAATACAACGAGCCCCATGAAAGCAGAACCAACTCAGATATCGTTGAGGTAACAATTTGAAAAGACACATCAGTTTTCTTATCTCCTTAATATCTCAAGTATAAAGCAATATAGAGTATTAGAAGATATTTTAACCAAATTTATTTAATAACTTGAAAACCTTGTCATAAAATGTAAACTACTACTTTTAGCCTGGTTTCTCTAAAGCAGTAAGTTGTCTTTACAGCCATATTGTTTTCCCATCTGCCCTCCACCCCCTGCCAGTTTCTGGGAAACCGGTTTGATTTCAACCACATTTGGCAAATAGAAATAGAGGTGTGAAGGATGGTTGTTTTTCTGGGGGAGGGAAAGGGGGAAGTGTTCAAGGTTTTTGTAAAAAAAAAAAAAAAAAAAAAATCGATTGGATGGAGAATAAGGTCCACAGAGTGCCCTCAAAGACAATTATGGTTGACCCCTTTTCTCTTCTGAGGTAGTAGCCACTTTACCTGTCAAATGTTGGACACAGATCAGATCAGCCACAGCCTGTGCTGCCCCTTGTTCAGGCAAAACACCCCAACAAATAAAAAAACCCGACCAAAAACTAAACAAGCAAACAAACTACAAACAAACAAAACACCCCCACAAAAAACCACACACAATAAATGAATCTGTGGAGCAAATGAGCTTAATTTGATTTGCTGTCCAGTCACTCTGTCTGTCAGTTAAAGCATTGCAGAATGACGGCAGTTTCTGCAGTAATAGAATAGCATGAATATATTTACTCCAAGGTATTGGTTTCGTCTACTTTTATTAAGCTTGTGCTTTATATGGGAACTCTTTCCAGTACATAATTTCTAAATTAGGTGCAGTAGAAATCAAGGATTTTCTTGGCAATTGGAGCCTTTCTGTGCTGTAACTGCATTTCAGATAAGAGTCGTGTCTCCACTAGTCCTGTAAATAGACCAAAGCAGGTGGCTGACTTAAGTGTTTCATTTAAATTCTGAAGTTGTCTTCTGAACGGATGCCTTGCTTTTCAGGAATGATTTAGGAATAGCGATTAGCCTTGTATAGCTGAAGAGTCTATTGCCAAGGGGATCACAGAGTACAAGGAGGATACTAGTTGATGTTGTAAGTAAGTGTTTTGATAAAAATCAGGTTGACAGAACTGAGAAATAGACAGATGCCTGATATTGCTTCCTGAGAAGATTCTCTACTAATTTGTCAACTGCCTTTTATGATCAGAAAGGAAACCTCCCCAACTTCTGTCTTCAGCGTTGAGTACTAATGAGAGGGATAATACAAGCTTTGAAGAGTTGGAGGAGTATTACTTAGTCACTGGATTAGTATAAATAAGGGTTAGTCACTGTAGAGGAAAGGAAAACCTCATTCTTTCAAGATGAGCTTTTGACTGTGACAGATGTGAATTTGAAATAGGGAGGCAAGCAAGTCAGTGAGGCTGATTTTTGTTCTGCATCTGAGGCCTCTTTGTGTTACAACTTGAGGTAACAGTGCTTCGTGACATCATGAGGAGCAAGAACCTCTTCCAAAGTAACTTCTATGCAATACTCCCTGTAGTTTTGGGGGGCTTTTATTGATGGGTTTTTTTACCAGTATCAAGCGTTTGACCCCTGGCAACTACATTAAAAAAAACCCAAAAAAAAACCAAAAAAACAAAAACACTACTCAAGTCCATATGTGGTTTCTATTCTGGGGGAGCATGCGAGTACTCATCTGCAGATTCTTGCTCATTTTCCTCTGTAGGTTTACTAGTAGTATAATAGTGTGGCATTTGGGGCTTTACTCTCATTTTTCAAATGTAGTGAATTCAGGAGTGCATCTCCCAGGCTTTTCAGATTAGTCTTGTGTGCTCTTTAGTCTGCTTGATTCCGACCCCTCGACTGCACACACCCCCCTCCCCCCGCAAGTAAAAATTTATTTATCCGGAGTGGCGAGCGTGTACCTTTTTGCATGGTTCTGTTTACGTTTGTGGTTTTGTTTATGTTCTTTAAGTTTAGATTCTGGTAGGATTAAATATTTACAAGCTCAGTATATGTAAGGTAGAGTGAAGTTTTGTCTCTGGATTCCAGGAAAGAAAATAATGTGTACAGTATTTCAGAGATATACTCCACAGTTTCATTTTTTGCAACTGATTCCATTTCAGATTTGCTGTGTGTCTATGGTAACTTTGTAGTCCATTAGCTGGTGTTCCTTAGGCAATTAAGAGAGATCATGCACTGCTTGGTTTAATTTCGCCTTTGGCAGATGCTTGTGGAACAACAGAGGTAAAGTTACAGCACCAGCATTTTGGAAACAGTGTGAAAGAATAATTTAAAATGGTTTCTCTTTATTGCACCTACGTAGAAATACAATTTTAACAAATAAAAATGACAAAAATACCCCTAAAAATCTGGCAAATATATACTAAACCAATTTAGAATAAGTAATTCCATTTTATGGAGTAATAGCTGATGTATAAGTCTTAGTTAACATTTTTATAATTCACTTGCTTCCTTGAATATGACAGATGGTATTTATTGTGATGTAGGCTCACTGTGAACCTAGTCTTGACCCACTGTGTTCCTGATACACATGACAGGAGGGAATTTTTTGCTGTGCTAGAAGAAAAGCTAATTCTACGTAGCTCAAAAGCTGTATAAGGGAAGAAACAAATCTACTGTTACTTATTTTCAGTACTGGGTAGATGGCAATGTTGTCAGTGATTAAGTGAAATTGATGAGACATTTTCCCCTTACAGTTACCTCCTGTTCAGTTTTGGCACAGGAATTGCTTTGATATGCCCAGAGCTTGGTATCTTCTGTTGCTACTGGAACCTTTGTGTGAAAACATAGTAGGAGGGAGAGCGCTGGCATCTTAAATGAATACTTGCTTTTTTTCTTTTAAAATATGTGCTCTTATGCCTTTCCCTCTGTGTTACTGTAGATGTGAATGCTCTTCTGCTGCCCTGTACCTATTATTTTCAATTTTTTTTGGTGTTTTATGTGTTTTTCTTGGTCCCATTTTTGTTTTTAATTTCTGTAATATTTCCTTGAGGCCAGTGAAACTTTACTTATGGTTGCTGATCTTCTCATCTTTTACTGAGGTATTTACTTCAGAGGTGGTGAGTGGAATGCTTCCTTTAAGCCTCATGAAAGGAAATAATGTATCTTCTGTTGAAATTCCAAAATAACCCTTTAATATGATTTTGGAAATACAAATTATAAATAAAAAAATTCTTTGTTTCTTGCTCTTGAAGAATGTGATTCTTTCCACATCAGATGAGAGAGGTTTTGGTCTGTTGTACAATAATGTTTCATTTGTCTTATTTTTTGATAGTTATGTGAGTCAAATCTAGTGCTCTTGCACGTGTTGGATGGACCATCTAGGAATATTGAAAAAAGTGAAATTTTCCTTCAGTGTGCACTTTGAATTCTTGAAATATTAGGCTCATGTATTTGGTTTTACAAACTGTGATGGCACAGTTGAAGACTGTTACTCTGAGCTACTCTGTAATTTGAAGGACTTGCTGTAGGTGTTACAGCATTTGATGCTTTTATTTTCATGGACTTTTTTTCTGTAGCGCATTATTCTCAGCAAGTAATTATGTTTCCTGAAGAAACAAGTAGAGTGCTTCTGCAGACTAAAATGGGAAGGATTTCAGGTTTTATCAGGATTCTATATCCATATGGTCAACAGAATGTTTTAATATATATAAGACAATTTGAGACTTTGAGTGTTGATCTCTTGTTTAAATCAAAGGAAGAGAGGGAAACGAACAGGCGCTCGTACTCAATCTTCTTTAGTGTGGGGGTGTTATGATTATTACAGCTTCTCTACAAGGTAACACTTCCATGTTGGGTCCCTCTGTCATTCAGAAGGGCCTCAGAAAGCAGCGGTTGCTCAGTTGTTCCATCTCTTCCAGCCTCCATTTTTCTGGGAGTCTAGAGCTGAAGGCAGGCCCTTCTTGCATGTTTACTTCAACTTTTTGTCTCTTTTCCACATTTAGATGTTCCTTGAGAGCCCCAGCAAAGCAGGGTTTGTTTGGCCTGCGCACGGGGGTGGGTGGGTGGGGTGTACACATTCCATTGTATCACCTCATCAAATCCAGGTGATTTGATTTTTAGGAACCTGTGTAAAACGTGACCTACTTTGCCAGTTAGCATTTGTGCCCATGAGAATTTCGGATAGGTGTCAGCTAATGAGCCTCTTCTGTGTTGTGTAGTTTAATGCTGTTTTCAGTACACTATAATGTGCCGTATAAGGCCTTTACCACACATATTGACAGCTGCCCTTGAAATACACAATCTGTAACAGAATTCACAACTAAGAAGTATTTTAAAAAATCTATCTTAAATAATATCAAGTAATTATTGTAAACATACTCATTCATGTAATAGTTTTGACATAAACAAGACAGAAAGCAGTGTAAGTAAGCCAGTTGAATCTTACAGAACCTGGATTCAGTGCATCATCCTGCATTAAAATACCAAATGGGCACTCTGTTTCTCTGCCTTTTCACAACATTTTAATGAAGAGCTGTTATAGGAGCAATACGTGTTCTTTAATCATAGATTTGTAGTATCAGAGATGCAATTGTCAGATCCCAGCTTTGAGTAAGCACATAGATCTCATCTGTACATGGAGAGCCTGGAGCATAAAGAAGCAGATGCATCTCCACAGCCAGATGGAGCATATGCCAAGAGACAAGTGGAACAGTGTGGGGAGAATAAACAGAAAAGTTGGTGTTGAAACACTATGTTTATAAACCAAAATCTTTTTGATTTTGTTTTTTATCCAGTCTTCTCCACCTCCTCAGCATTGCTTCTTTTCCAGGCTATGGATTACCAACATGTATTTTGAACTGTTACTGGTGTGTCATTCAGTATGGTAGTCAGTTAACCATAGGATCTTATGAGATTTTGGTAGCACTTGAATTGGTTCATAGCTTCTATTTGTTTTAATTGGAGTGAACTCCATATGAAAGTGAAGAATTAGGAATATCTCAGTATAAGTGGATGCACATATGTAAAATTAGATGAGAAAGATGTCCAGTTATTTGATCCTATTTCCTTCCTTGCCGGATACCTGGTGTCTGCAATTTGGCAAGCAACTGCTGTTAAAAGCTAAAAAGTAAGATGGTGGAAATTGGATCACATTTGAAAGTGTGTTTTTTGGCAATGTTTCATAACAGAAGTTACTGATAAGTTTTTGAACGTATTTTTAAAAAGGAAGAGAATATAACCAGCTTCAGCTGAAAATGAAAACTGATGCTTAATGTAGATGACTAAAATCTCCAAGTTTACATGAAATTTCAACACAGCTTTGTAGAACCGAGACGGGGCTGAGCAGCGATACTGTGAATGTTGATATTTAGGCACGCACTAGAGATTGTGGGAAGGTTGACAGTGCTGATTAGTTAATGTTGTTTTGCATTCTTTCATATTTGCTAGATGGGGAGTAGCCAGAAGTGAGCTGGACTTAAGGGAGAAAAAAAGAAAAAAAGCCCAAAAAGCTTTGGGCTGATACAAGAATACAGCTGAGTACTCTGAATAGTGTTATTACATGGTGGTGGTGTTTGGACCACTTGGTTTTGTCCCCCGATAGCACGGACCTCACTGTGGACATAAGTGGTATATATTTAAAAGAAGGAAGAAGCTTAGAAATGCTTTCAGTGAAGTAAGGAAATGACTTTGTAATCTGCGCGTGATACTGAGAAAATGTAGGCATTATTGGACTTGATTTGCAAACTGATTATGTAAATGTAATTATACTGCATATAACATTTCAAATAATTTGTAAGCGGTGCACAAATGCCTTTGAGACATTTTTAAGGAGGTGATTGAGGAGTATTTCTGTATGGTTAAGGACTAAGATCTCACTTTTAGCTTAGCTTAAAAAGAGAAAATGCATGAAAACTGAAGTGGTCTGGAATATGATTCATCAAAACCATAGCTATATAAATATATATGTTTGTGTGTATGTATAGTAGATTGAATCTAATTTTTTCTGGTAAAGTGTTTGCTATAAACGTGGCTTTTCAAAGGGTATGCTTTGGGGTTTTATTGCCCGCTCAGGGTTAAAGAAGAAACAGTTTTCTTGAAAAGTTTAAAATGTGGTCAAGGTAACAAATAATTATTTTTAATATAGTGACAGAAGACACCTGTGTACTTTGTGCTGAGCAGAAGTTACCCCTTATGCTGGTGTCTCTCTTCTCCCTCTTTCCGCCCCCCCCCCCCCCCCTTTTTTTTTTTAATTTGGGAGATTAGGTTCCACACTTAATTCCCAAAGTCATTTTATTTGAACTGTTTACTCTTATCATTAGTTTTTCCATATCTTGCATTTGGTAATATTTTTCTACTCTAAAATCTCTTAATTCTTTGGCTGTGCTGAAATTGTTTTGGGCACACTGGTGATTCATGTTGACATGCCCCCCCCCCCCCCCCCCCCCTTTTTTTTTTTTAATCGCACAAAATCGACTGGGTTGGAAAAGACCTCAGAGATCATCAAGTCCAACCCTTGGTCCAACTCCAGCCCATTTACTAGATCATGGCACAAGAGCCATGTCCAGTCTCAGTTTAAAAACCTCCAGGGCCTGTGAGTCCACCACCTCCCTGGGCAGCCATTCCAATGCCTGATCACTCTCTCTGCAAAGAATTTCTTTCTAATATCCAGCCTAAATTTCCCCTGGCAGAGTTGAAGCCCATGCCCCCTTGTCCTATTGCTGACTGCCTGGGAGAAGAGACCAATCCCCACCTGGCTAGAACTTCCCTTCAGGTAGTTCTGGAGAGTGCTGAGCTCACCTCTAAGCCTCCTCTTCTCCAGGCTAAACAAGCCCAGCTCCTTCAGCTTCTCCCCATAGGTCTGGTGTTCAAGTCCCTTGTTGGTGACTTTCAGAGAGCTGACAGTGGTAGAAAAAAAGTTTTGTTCCTATTTAATGTAATTTTGGGTTCCTTCATTTCTGATATGTAAAGAATTGCCAAAAGTATTTGCCTGCAAATAATCCAAAGCTACACTTGCCTTTCATCTAAACTGGTGATGAGATTTAGTGTTTTAGGGTTAAGAACACTGGATTTCTTCTACCTCTTCAAACAATGCTGGTGTTTTAAACCTACCATGCTGTATTAATAGTCTAAATTTTGATGAATTCCAGCTTTAGTCACTAGTTAAAGCATATATATATATATATATGTGTGTGTGTGTGAAGTTTCTCTAGAATGCATCTTAATGCCTAGTTCCTGAAGTCTCTTGCTAACAATGGTTGTGCTTAGCTGTTGGATTACTGCTAGTAATTTTATGTAGTTCCCGTTCAGATTGCTCTCTGTGCTACGACAATCCTATGACAGTCATACTAGTGAGATTATCTTAAAGCTGTGACATTAAATTTGCTGTGGTGTTCTCCTTATTTTTTTAATAAACTAACAGACAAAGCTAATTGCTTGGTTGATGAATGACAGCTTACTTGGCTGTGTACCAGTAGAATCTCAAGTCGAAGCAGATGACTCTCTAGGAACCTCTGCCGCTGTGAGGTCCAGAGTCTGAAATCTGTGTCGAATACTGGTAGAGGACCTTTGTGTGGTACCTGTCTACCAAAAACTCTGCAGAAACAACCCTGCTAATAGGAGATGTGGATGTATTTTAAGAACCAAGATAACTTTGTACTTCAGTTAGGTGACACACCAAGATTTTGAGTTGGTCATAACACCTTATTTTTCTCTTTGAGAATTTCTTTTCCCGATTTATGTTAATCTCTCTGCAAAGGGGAATGGATGGTGTCACAGGTACAAATATAGTTAGTAAAAAGAAAGAAAATACCTAAATCTTTCCTTATTACAAGCTATCCGTGGTTTTGACCTGGTTGTCTTAATGAAATGGTGAATTGTCCTGTGAACTACAAGGTGTTTCAAAAAGATAGACCTGGTTTGAAATCACTGTATCTCTGCAGCCATGAACTGCCCATAAATGAACATAGAGCATGTATAAAAAGCTTACTAAAACTTGAGAACTCATTAAACAGTTTTTAAATTTTTGTGTGATTGTGACGTTGCCATCGTGAAATACAGGGTGTTTCAAAAAGATGGACCCAATTTCAAAGCAGTATCTGGTCAGCTACATAATGCTGCTTGTCCTCTGTTATGAAGTCCTGTGTTTATTTCCCAGCTGTGCAAATGGTGGTTTTGGAACTGATTCTGCAGTGTGTTTGGAGAATGTATTTACGTGTGAAATCTGTAGGGCAGATACATGAAGTCCAGTTCTCACACTCACTGCTCATGAAACACGTATCAAAGATCTGGCTCTGGATGTAGCTGTTCTGGAGACACTGTGTTAGTGGGATTGAAAAATCTTCTCCAAGAAAATCTGTAAGAGCTCACTGCTTGGTAATGCTGGAGTTCATGCAGGCAGTTACACAGATACATAATTATTTACTTGCATTAACAAGTTCTTCAGCTGTGCTGGTCTCATTTTTTCTGCAGCCCTTGTGTTGCTGCAGAATTTGGTGCGTTTTGAAATTCTGTAATTACAGTTAGAGTATATTTTTGCTTTACAATTTCAAAGCGAGGACCGTGACATCTGTTAATCAAGAGTGAGTGACTTTACACAAGCTGTGCATCGAAAGAGTAGACCCCAAAACGATGCATCTCCTGGAACTGCAGTAAGATAAATAAGTGTTCTTTCCAATGATACTCTTTTTTTGTTGGTAAATATGCCACAGTAATATTATGAACTGGGATAATGCTTACATGTGTGTGTGCACAAACACCACACCTGTTAAAAGCATGCACATGTGCCCATACATACTTTTAGCTATTTGGCTGTAGAGCTGGACACCTTTTTAGGTGGAACAAAATGGCATTTCCATACCAACATTAAAGGTAATTGAAGTTTGTTCTGATAGATATTAATGTAGCCAGTTCCTATAATCTTACATGTGAATTATATTTTAATAATCACATAAATCCGTAGAATCCAATAGAATTTTTATTTGGGTATAGTTGCAATTTGTGTTGTAATTACTGTTTTGATAATACTAAGTTGTCTGGAGAACGTGGACTTTGAAATAGTTTCTGTTATCTTTTTCCATTGTCAAGATCTAAGGAGAAATTCGGGGCAACGTAGGCAGGTAGGCCAAAAGAAACCCATTCTTTTTACATCATTGAATTGTAATCAGAGTTGAGAAAATTTTTCTTGGCGAACCATGAGTAGGAGACAATATTTTCACTGAAGAACTTCCAAAAGATTTTGAAGGATATTATGCAGATGAGTTGCTACACTTGGAAACTTTTCATGTTCCATATGGCTTATCTGCAATATACTGTTGCTCAAAGGAGGCATCCAGTCTGCTGCTGCTGATTTATATTTTAACCATTAAAAGTATGTGAAGAGGTATGTACCAAAGCATGTATGTGTACCTGTATATAATACGTCTTCACTTGAGTAAGGATCAAAAAAAGCATTTATGTACTGTAAGGTATCTTTAACGTAGAACTGTGTTTTACTTGGTTTTTACATTAATTCTCTTTGCTGCAGACTGCAATCTCTGAAAGGGACTACAAAAGAGATTTAATTTATATGCTAAGGAATAGTTTTTGCTTCCTGAAGATGAAAATAGATCTACTTGGTCTTTAATAATAAGATTGAATAAGATCAACTTAAACTGCCAATTTAGTACTCTTTAATGGAAGAATCTGGTTGATGGTACTTTCTGTAAAACAGGGGAAATGGAAGCCTGCTCAGTGGTATGATATAAAATTTAATAAATAGTAAGCTATATAGAAAGTGAAACAGAGACAAATGCATCAAATCTTTGAGAGCTTGGCTTAGCTTTCACTGTGGAAAGAGTAATGTCAGTGCTAATGGATTACTAGTCATTTTACATCTCAAGAAGTTCATTTAGGAACGAGCAATCCAGCTTGTTTGTAGGTCAGCAACTGCGTTATAAAGTCCACAGTTTAGAGATACTGGTTCTCAAGAATCACAAATATAAGTCTGGAGTTTCCCTTCCTATATCTTATAGTCCGGTGGATTGTGTGATATCCTAGGGATGAAAAGAAGACTGTATTTTATAGCCCGTAAAACTGTTATTCATTAGTAATAGCTTATTATGTATTTAAAATCATGTTTCACAGCAAAGATGCTTCAAGCTAGAGTTTAACTTTATACCATATCACGTCTAAAACCCTTTTGTATGTGTTATTTTATATAAATGAGAGTTTGGATCCTGAGTGCCATCTTTATCATATCTTGGAGGAATTTGACAGCTAGCTTTCGTGTTTGGCAAGCTTGGGATACATGTTAAAATTTGCCAGATACTGGAAGTGCTCCAACATTTGAAACAAGACTGTGTCTTTTCTTAGAGTGGTATGTAACAGGGACACTGATAAAATTTCAAATCCTGAACATTTTTCATCGGTAAACGATGAATACCTTTGTCTAAAACTGAACATAGCAAAGCATTGCCTAAAGGACTCTTTCCTATATTTTATGGCCTGTTGCTAGGCAGGCTTGTAATTTTTGTTTGTAAAACCCTAGAATAAGTAATCTTAAACCTCCTTTCTTTCCTAACATACTGTGATATTTGGCCAAGAAATACAATCATGATAACAAACTTTGTTAAAGTACTGTATTCAGAATTTTTGGTGTCTAGATATTTTTGCATAACATAAATTATTTACATTTAAACTACCACTACTAATTGAGCACAAGTATGGAAAATATTATTTAAGTAAGCTAGAAGTAGAATAGGTCAGATTTTCAGACTTTGCTTAGTATGCCTTATTTTGACTGGGGAGCCTACAAGAGAGATTGGTGAGCCCTTGTTCTTTAAGAAGTTAAGCTCTCCAGGTTGCTTAGCTTGTGGAAATGTCGGTCGTAATCTAATTTGATCTCCTGTGCATTTCACTGAAGTTTTGAAAGCTGGGCACCTCTCTGCTTTACTGTGCTGTTCTGGGATGTATGTCTTTGTGGCTATAATTAGAATGTGAAATTCTAACTGATAGCATAGCAAAAAGTAATTTAAAATCTGGGAGGGGTACTAAAAGGAATTGTATTAGGGCTAAACTCAAGTAGCCTCCTAGCTCAAAGGAATGGAAAACAGCTTCCTAATGAAATTTGCAGACGCTTCAGTGATTGAAGTTGAGAATATTAATAGAGCCTGAGGAAAATTTACAAAACTTGTAAATGTTACATAAAATAATCTAGTATATCTACCTATGAAAAATTAAAGCCTACAGAAATAATGTTGATGAGCTTCAAACACAGAACACTGTTGCTGAGTCGAATGATATGATTTTCTCTGGCTATTCACTTTTGATGCGTACACTGCATTTAGGATTCACCCCTACTTGTATTTTGGACACTGGTAAAATTTGTATACACAATGCTACTGTTTAAAAGCTAAAAATACTTTTCAGTCACTAAGAATACTCCTTGGATACTTTAATATGTTGTGTACATAATAAAGGAGACATAATTATGTGTAAAGGATGATACACCATAGTATTGTTCAGGGTGATGAAAGTGAAATATTTTGTGTTATAAAATAAGAAAAATCCAGCCTGGTTTTAGGCTCACCTTCTTGATAGTAGTATGTAACAGGAAGCAAAAAATAAAGCAGTTGTCATGTTTTCAGCATTACTTTTTGCTACATGTAAAGTCCGCAGTGACATATGTAGTTCTTGCCCCCTCAAGTCTCTCTGCTGTGGGGAGCTGAACTATGTTAAAGCAATGTGCCCTTTTTTTCTCACTGTTTCACATAAGAATGAAAACTGGGTGGGACTCTGGTGCTGTGACTACTGTATTTGTCCCTCGTTTTGTGAGTATCTCAGGAAAGAGGTGAGGCTTTTTGAGTAGGATGTGATTGTCAGTGATGGCTGAGGCAATGGTTTGCTGCTGCCAGAATGGACAGGCAGTTCCTTCTGCCTGCTTTGTATCCTGTGCTCAGCCCATACGTTGCAAAACCAGCTTATTTCTGTTACAACTGGAAACCAACCCAGCAAAAATAAGTTAAATGAAGGATAATCATGGAGAATTCTCTGTCATTTCAGAGAAGAAAAAAATGACTAATTGCAGGCTTGAGCAAACATCAAAGTTGGAGTAAGGGCGGTCTCTAGGATCCTGCACTTTCACTGTCAGTTATTACTCTCACCTTGTCAAACGGCACCCACAGAGATTTCAGCAGTTTCCTTAAAGCTTGGGAAAATAACCTTAAAGCATCAGTCTCCATAATCGTCTGCAGAGATGGAATGTGAGACTGATCCTGGAGGCTACGCGATGGCTAAATAGCTCTTGGCTATCCGTAGATCTCTCCTTTGGGAATTATTTTTCTTTGATCCTGATAATTTCTAAGAGAGACACTATTACAACCTGGGGTCATAGTAACAGCTTTTGCATTTTACTGGTGTGACTGCAACTTCACAATCTTTTGCCTCAATGATCTTATTGTATTCCCATCGCAGGTGACAAAGCGATGCTGAGTCCCATCCTTCCTGCACAGAGCTGTGTGAGCTCTTGGAAACTGCAGCTGTGGATGAGGATTCTTTGGAATTTTGTGCAAGTGGCAGCGGTGTCCTTTCCCTCTCCACACTACTTAAACTTTTTAAAACTTTTATTTTTTTTAAGTATTTACTGCAAATCTGTGCTGCTTCACAGCTTTTCTGTGCTCGGACTGCAACAGCAGAAACAATTAGCCACTGGTTTTAAGTGAAAGATTTGCCTTTTCCAAGGGAAATCACATTTCATTTCAATCTTAGTCAAAATTTAGAAGTGTTTTTTTGTGATAATTTGGGGTGAAACAACAACAAAAATGCTGTTTGACCAGCTCCAGTAGTAAGTGCAAAAATAGAGCTGTTAACATGATACATGGTAGCATCGATAGCAACAACCATTTCCTTTTTGTGTAATATTACAAGAAACCCAACACTGAAAATGTTTTGAATGAACTGACACTTTTTACACTTCATAACGCTTTTTACATATGAGGTCATCCTACTTTTGTACTTTAAGGCAGAAAAATATTATTTCCTGGGGTGACAATGAACATAATGAAGTTCTCTGCAGTTTTGCCAGAGTTGGTAAGGAGCTCAGATCACTAATATCAGACATCTTGGCTTTTTGACCACACTTCCTAAATCAGAGCACAAAACACACATTAGCAACTCATCCTTTCGGAGTCGAATGTAAAACCCGGGATCTTTCATGGGAAAAGAAGGCAGTCGGGGGCTTGTCATGTAACTTCATCTGTGGTAGCAATAGTCTGTGTTTATTAGAATGGTTTCTGGTTTCCAGAGCTGCTACTGACCAGGATATTGAGCCAGTGTAAGTCTGTGTGAGAATATCATCATTGCTTCGTTGTGGATCATACAATAAGTAACTTTATTGTATTTTTGTGCTCTTTGGTATCTGTGTTATCAGTTTTAGTAAAACTTACGTTGAATTGCACAGAGAAGCAGATAATTTTGTTATTGTTTTGCAAGAAACCATTCTTCTGTAGATGCTTCTTGCCAAGGCATGAATTCTTTTCTTACATTAGCAAAATCCAGTGCAATTTAAAAGTACCTTACATATGTGTGGGGAAGTTCAGGAAAATATTTGGGCTCTTCTACCATGTGCTTGAATGTAATATTTAAACCCGTCATGGCTACTCCAACTGTTCTCATACAATGTTTTCTCACCTCTGTCATTCAGAAATTTAAAATCACTATTAAACTAATAGTTATAATGTTTGCATATTTCAGTTTTACACAGCAAAATAAAAGTGTGTAAAAGTTTTGGATCATTCTGCAATATCAGGACGACCACAGCTGTATGGAACACTGGTACACTTACTTCATATGTCACACGGCTATATTGTTGTGTTTGCTTGATTATTTTAAAAAACTATTTCATACCTGCCTTGTTTCCTCATAAACACTTTGCATTATTTTCTGACAAAATCAGTACTTTCATCAGTTAGTTAATCCAGTTAACTGAAGGTACAACACGGTGCATTGACAAAGATATTGGAACAATTTCCAATAACTTTAGCTGAGTCTTAAAGGAAGTGGAAAATAATGCAGATTAACTCAAAAGGCTACACAGTCCCTTAGATGATATAGAAAATAAGACTTAACACCAGAAGGTAATTGCAATGAACATCCAACAGCAAAACTTGAAGACTAGTGTTCTTTTCCCCCTCTGGTTATAATAAGAAAACTAATGTTCTATATTTATTAGCCTCAACTGCAAACCCTCTGATTTTTATTCTAAGCAAGCTTGCATACCACAACTGAGAAATAAAATTCGTTTTACACAAATATTCTCTGGTCTCACTGACTGGTATTCCCCCCAATCTTCGGAGTTAATAAAATTTCAGTCTCCAGGATAATATTTTGGAAACAGCTCAGGAAAGGCAAGTTATTTGCATTCATCAGAGAAATAACACATTTTAGCTGTAGAGACCCTCGACTCTCGGGGTGGAGTCAGCGTTTGTTGCTGGGGTTTGGCTTCCCTGTGTCCCCACAGCCTGATTCCCAGTTGCTATGCCTTCCTTTCCTTGTTTTCCGTGGAGCGAGGGCCTGTTATGGTGTTGGCTCCGCAGGCTGGGAGCAGCGGGGCCGGGCTGTGTCGCGTGGGCCGCGCCTGCCCGTGTGAACAGATGCCAGCATTCCGCTCGGCGCTGCGAGCCGCCGAGCACCAGCGTTGGACTGTTCTGTCACTGGGCAATGATAAAGCTGGCAGGCTTTTTATGGTTAGGTCCTCAAAGTGGCAGTTCGTGCTTTAGTGATAAGGAGACAGAGCTTTGGATATCAGACCCAGACTTATTATCTGTAACAGTGAACTGTGGCTTAAATCCTTCCACAATGACAGGAACCCTGTCTGGCGTGAAGGTTTCCAGAATCTTGAAACAGGAGATACTGAGGCATTTTCCTTCCTCATGAGTCAAAACAGAGTTAACCCCATTCTTATCAAAAATAAAAATAACCAGTCACCAAGAGGAAGGATGCATTTTAACATTCAACTAAATCTCTTCCTTTATATTAGAACTTACTTTGAGTATAATTTCCAAGCAGATCCAGGAGGATGAATTGGCAGCATTACATTTAAAAGCTTTCACTTGATTGTTTTAGAATATGGAAAGGAGCACTAATGAAACTTCCATGCTGTAACACTTAAAATCACTCTACTGTGCTTATCAAATGAGGTGAAATAGACATTATGCGTATTTCTTGTGAGATCTTTACAGTATCTAAATACAGCTTCTAATCCCGTCTCGGGCACTGCATATGCACGTTACTGCTAAGCGCCATGTAAAGACATATTTGGATTCTATTTACAGAATTCGGTGGGTTGCAGGGGTTAAGTGTAATCCAGATTATACAGTGTTAACATTTTTCCTCCTGATATCCAAGTGTAGAAGACTGGCGGGCTGACTTGTTAGGAGAGGCTGGGAGAGGGATAACAGGCTCCGACCTTGAGAGACCGAACGGCCCTTGTATGGCCAAGTCCATATACGTGTCCAGCTGATTGGTTAGAGGAGCAGGATCGGTGCCGTGACAGGTGCCGGAGGAACCTACACCTGTTTTCCCCATATGCTGATTTAGTGATTACATTTTTGTGGGAGTTCCAGAGACTGTGGGGGACACGCAGAGCAAGCCAAGAAACTTGAGAAGGAATTATAGCTTATGGTGACCTGTGATATTCAAGAATTTCAGACGGCGTAATTGAATTTTCAAGTACCGCTTAAAAATCGAAGTAGAATTAGGCAGTATTTTGCATATGGGTGAATAGTGAGAAAGTCTTGTGTACTTTTTTATTGTACTAAAGATCAGTAGATAGCACTTTGAGCAAAAATGCTAATAAATACTGTAGTCTAAAATATAATTATTGTGTCTTTTTTAATCAGAAATTCAGTGTGTTATGAAAACACAGCTTCTGTAGGAAAACAAATACGATTTATTTATGGTGCTGAGAATGTCAGCTTGCAAATTTCAGATATTTATCCATAGAATATACTTTCTCACAAAAAGAAAACACACAGCCTGCCTCATGCCTGTATAGTCCTGCTGCTGCTTTATGTACAGTAAATGTGTACCTGGTTAAAAATTGATATTGCTTTCCTTTTGAAACTTTTAAAAAACATGAAAGGTTTTTTCCATAGGCAGTATTTTAAATCTTGTTTTCTTACAAATGAGAATTTGCAAAGAAAGATTGTGTAACAGGGTGAAAAAGAAAACCAACCAGGGATACATGTCTATCT